>NC_091744.1:50843966-51158341 GCF_043380555.1 Nothobranchius furzeri | reverse complement strand
TTTGTTTCAGTGGTGAGTCCCCCCAAACACTAAAAACACGTGTGTGTGTGTGTGTGTGTGTGTGTGTGTGTGTGTGTGTGTGTGTGTGTGTTTGTGTGTTTGTGTGTTTGTTTCTAGAATGGAGGATGTATGAATGGAGTTCTTTGTTCTCACAGCAAAGTGGGTGCGTGTGTGAGATAAAGCTGGAGGAGTGTGAGCTGTAAGCTGTGACTTTCCTCTCTCAGATGCAGGCAAAAAGGAATTACCTTGCATTTAGTGACTTAAAAATCAGTGAAACTGAACCTAAACACTTCAAAAGTTAACAAAACAACAAAGATCACTCGTAAATTATTTAATCTAAACAGAGTCAACCAGCCTGGCCACAGCTGACCGACAATAACCCAGATTTTTAAATAATAAACAAAAGATCTTACTTCACGGTAGATATATGACTTATTTGGTACGGAAGATAGAGGAAAACCGTGGGTATTTTGAAGCAATAGCGCGGTGTAATTGCTTATTGTGGTCTAGAACAGTGGTTCCCAACCTTTTTCCCAAGGGACCCCGTTTTTTACCAGTAAAATTTTTGACGACCCCCTCCCATTCTCTCTTCCAGTACAAACATTATTGAGAAATAATAAAATTGTTCAAGCACATTTTAATATGCTTTGATTCAATAGATAACAGTAATAGTAGGCTCCAGTACAGAACAAAGTCATTAACAAAACCAAACAGAGCATAATGTGCTTGACAGTTTGTATTACTTTTCCGAACACATTGTTTCTTGTAAACAATGATAAATCAAGCATTCCTTTCAATAATCGTTTGACACATAAAAAATACACTGAGCAAAATGTACTTAAATGTGTATATTACCGTTTATACTAGATTATTTACTGTAAAGGCTGTGATTAATCAACCAGTCCTATCTTTAATGAACTTTTGACACTTGAAAATAAAACAGTGAGCTGAGCAAAATGTTCTTAAAAGTATGTTACTTTTTCTGTACTAATTATTTCCTGTCTTAATATCAGTAAACTTTTCACTCATGAAAAAAAAAGTGAGCAAAATGTAGGCTATAAACAAGTAATAAATGAAGTTTTAACCCCTTAAAGTGGAGAGGTCCTGGCGACCCACTGAGAGGCTTTGGCGCCCCCTTGTGGGGGTCGGGACCCCCAGGTTAGGAACCACTGGTCTAGAAGAAACGGAAAAGGTAAAGAGAGGAGGAGAGGAGATAAAATAAAATCAAACTCTAGCGTGAGTGAACCAAAGGCATCCCTTTGTTCCTCTGAGTTGCAGGTCAGATGATTCCTCCGTTGTTTTCTCATGGTTTGGCGTTGTCCACTCACGAGTGTCTCTCCAACTGGGGCTGGACACAAAGAGAGCGAAGTTTCGCTTTGTGCTGAGTTTTATAACTTACAGCGTCTCCGTGTGGTTTGATGGCTTGGAGTTGCTTTCCAGCGGTTCCGTGTTCGATCCACTTAAGCCTCCAGGCCTCGTGCACACGTTATTCGGAGCCATAGTCAGCGAGTGTGTCCTCCACCGCCAGTTAACTGGACAAAGGAACCATAAGTTTCGTTTCTAGCTGAAATTTATAACCTCCAGCTGGCGGGGAAACTGTCCATGTACAGAACCCGTGCTCCGCCTTGGCAATGACGTCATCACATTGCTTCCGTGTGCAAAGCATCATGGGAAATGAAGTGTCTCTTGGCACTGTTGTTGGAATATGCTCTTTCAGAGCAATTTAACACAGTCTTTTGGAGAAAATCACTGCACAGTAATTTCTCATGAGGGCAGACCCTCAACATTCCCCCTTTTGGTTTCGGGGATCACGCCCAAAGCTCAATTGTCGGAAGCACAGATGGGTTTGTCCCTCATGATGTCGGTCGACTTGGTTGTCGGTCGACTTGATTGTCGGAAGCACAGATGGGTTTGTCCCTCATGATGTCGGTCGACTTGGTTGTCGGTCGACTTGATTGTCGGAAGCACAGATGGGTTTGTCCCTTAGGACGTTGGTCTCCTTGGGAGCCTTTGTCTTTGGTCTTTGTCTTGGATCCTGGTCAGGCACAAAACAAAAGAGGATAGGAAACGGGATAGTCCCCTACACGCATAACGAGAAGAAGCCACCCACGCAGGTGGTACGCAATGATGATGTCGTCCATGTGAGAGGTAGTAGTAGAAGAAGGAAGGTCGGTGGGCGGTTGACTCCACGAGGGGACACAAGGGCATCCGTGAGGAATAAAGGGGCATCTCACCGCCGGCCATACAGTTCAGTTCATGGAGCACGCGGTGATGTACGAGGTCCATAGTTCGCAAACGCACATTGACCTATGTGGTCCCAAGATTCCTCCCTTTTTGGTCCAAAAGGTGGATCAGGACAGTCTTTGGGCTAAAACAAGGACCATAGACTAAGAGGTACTACAAGGTGCTGGGCGGCAGACAGAGTCATTGACAGAGTGAGCTGGGCCGGCACATAACCACTAGCTAAAATGTGACCAAATAAGAAACAAAAATACAGAAAACCCAAAAAAAAAACATATCATAACATCCACGAAAATTCATAGCAACCTTGAGGTCTCATAAAATACATTCTTAGGTAATACATTCAGTGTGTAGCTTATAAAGAATGTGACATAATGCAACACTCAGATAAAAATGTGAGGTAAACTAAAGTGAAACTATTCTTAGGGTTACAGAATAACAAAGAAAATGTTGCTCACCCCCTTTAGACCGGTGTGGTACATTCATGCTTGGACTCTCCCCGAAAGCGGTCACGAGGCACACCGTAGGTGAGCAGGTGCATCTTATCTTGGACTTTCTTAACACACCTGTAGGCTGAATAAGCTATCACGGCCGTGACGAGCCATCCCATCCCCAGAGCGACCAATGTGCAGATTAAGGTGGTATAATCTGTGTCTATGTAGCGTCTTGGGTATCTATTCATGGGCGTCAGACTAAGTTCACGCAGGGTTTGTGTGAACTTAACAATTTTGGTTCCTTCAATCAGTAGTTGTTGGTCAATTTCTAAATCAATGGTAAAGTTATAACCCTGGAAAGCGTCCATGATCTCTGTCTCCGAGTCATGCTGTTCGAGGTTGAGATGATGGAGTGCCAGGTTTCTAGTTCAAGGTGGACATGCCTACCGTCATTTCAAATACCAACGTTTAGCATTGACTTAAGCCTATAGATGTGAGGTGTCTCAATTATGGGAACATTTAACAGGAAACCGAGTTCTAATTTTCCTGCATCAATGTGAATGGGAATTGCACTGCCTAGGCTGTATGCTAAGTGGATTTGTAAAAGGTGTACAGTAGAGGGGATAGCAGTTATCAAACTATCTTTGAGCAGGTCCAGTCTTACCTAGTACGTGGGAATGCAACCTTTAACCAAGCTGTCCAGCGTGGAACTTACTTCCATGAGCAGGTCCTGCATCAAATCTCTCACCACTCGTGTGTACACAATATCATGAGATATGGTTTCAGACAGTCTTGATTGCACTAGAGATTCATTAATCAGAGCAGAGTGTAGGTTGACAGGTACCAGAGTACCCTGTACGGTTTTAGTAGGTACATCCTGTTAGCGGTCTAGGAGGAGGAGTTTCTCTTGGTTAGTGAAAGGGACGGTGGGGTGGGGGGGCTGGTTCTTTGTCGGTTAGTACATGTTAGTGGGTTAAACGTGCACTTTCCCCCCTTTCCATTTCCATGCATAGAACTATGTGGAGACTACGTCTACCTCCTGCAGGGAGTCTGGTCTCCGTACCCACGGGGATGGTTTGACGTAGGGTTTGATTTGGTTTGCATGCACCCATTTGTAGACAGGCTCCTGTCTAGCTTTGGTGATGCGTAACCTGTATGCAACTGGAGAGAGTTTCGCCACGATCTCAAATGGTCCTGACCAGCAGGGCAGGAACTTCTTAGCTTTGCCTGCCGGTCGGGCGAACCGGAAGTAGAATACTTTGTGACCCACCTCGTATTCGCAGCTGGTTGTCTTTTGGTCGTAGTAGGCTTCAGCGCTTTCTATGTTGGTCTCCAGTTTCTTCTGAGCCTGCGCAAACGTAGCTCTGAGGTGTGTTTTCAAGTCTGCCACATACTGATGAGCGGTATAGGCAGTGGCAACACTGACATCCTCCGGGTGATACAGGAGGTGTAGTGGTAGAGTCATCAATCTGCCGTTCATCATCTCAAAGTACGTAACCCCCGTGGATCGCTGGGGAGTGGACCGTATGGCCATCAGGACCAGAGGGAGCTTAATGTCCCAGTCCTTCCCGGTGGAGCAGACGTACTTTTTGAGCATGGAGACGACCGTGCGGTTCATCCGTTCGACCTGTCCGGATGACTGTGGGTGATAGGGAAGGTGGAATCTCACTTCCACTCCCAGAAGTTCAAACAGGGACGTCATGATACTGGATGTGAAATGAGTTCCTCGGTCAGAGTCAATGCAGAGTGGAAGTCCCATCGACTGAAAACGTGGTTAATCAGCAGTACAGCGGTTGTGACAGCTGTGTCGTTTGGCGCTGGAAGGCACTCCAACCACTTTGTGAAACTGCACGTTACAGTTAGCATATACTTGTTTCCTCTTGCCGATGTGGGAACCGGTCCAACCCAGTCGATCTGCAGGTGGGACCAAGGGAAGGTTATTCCCCTGCGTTGCAGTGGTGCTCTAGCAAGCGGCTGGGAGGGTTGAAACTGGGCACAGATGAGGCAGCCTTGGACATAGCTGTGTACGTCCTTGGACATCGACGGCCAATATGCTACTTCTGTCAGTGACGCGAGGGTAGCTTTTGCTCCGCGGTGACCTCCGACCAGAGCGTCGTGGGCATAGGCAAGCATTACTCCTCTGTGGTTGAGTGGAACAACCCAGCGCAGCGGGCTGTGGTCGGTAAACTAACAAATCGTTTTGTAGTTTCAGGTGCGCGAGCTGACGACGCAAGTTTACCAAATCTCTGCTTTCGCCAGTAGGTGGTGACGGTTGTTCAGACATCGGGCCCTTTTGGAGAAGCTCGCGGATGAGCTTCAGGTCAGGTTCTTGTTCCTGCATGGTGACTAGGTCCGCGTCCTGTGGTTTTCTGCCTAGAGACAAGGGTACCTCAACGTTCTGAGGTTCGTCTGCCTGTTTAGAATGGCGACGAGTAATCGCGCAGACCTCGTGAACGGCCTTGGGTGGAAGCCACTCGTCTTTGAATTCCCAGCAGGTTCCCTGGTCAGCACCGAGCTTAGCAAGGCGGTCAGCTTCGTCATTACCATCTTTCTCCGGACCTAGGGTCCTGGAGTGACAGTAGTCAGCGAGCGTGTCCTCCACCGCCAGTTAACTGGACAAAGGAACCATAAGTTTCGTTTCTCGCTGAAATTTATAACCTCCAGCTGGCGGGGAAACTGTCCATGTACAGAACCCGTGCTCCGCCTTGGCGATGACGTCATCACATTGCTTCCGTGTGCAAAGCATCATGGGAAATAAAGTGTCTCTTGGCGCTGATGTTGGAATATGCTCTTTCAGAGCAATTTAACACAGTCTTTTGGAGAAAATCGCTGCACAGTAATTTCTCATGAGGGCAGACCCTCAACACTTTCATCCACATAAAATGTAATTACCTTTGCATATCTATATCCAGCCTCCACTTCCACATATCATTCCCTTTTTAAAGTGTCATTACTGATGTCGGTAGCAAGGCTTCGATCAACCAATCAGACTCCCTAAGAATGGTTTGAACAACACATTAATTATCTGTTGTATGAAAACATTTATCTTTCAAAGCTCAGAGGTGTTTTTGCCTGTTGAAATGTTCTGGTGTGTTTATCTCATATTTATGTAGTTGGAACAGCAGCTATTTTGAGTCACTTTAATGCTCGACTTCGTCAGATGGAAAACTCCCCACACACTTTATATACCAAACAGCTGGGGCCCTCTTTTCACACCCATTAAGCTTAAGAAAAATCGAATGCATCAGTAAACGGCTTTAATGAAGAGGAAACGGCTACCATTAGCTGAGCCGATTAATTTTAAATCCAAATGCAAAAGGAGTATGAAAGACAAATAATGACATTAGTGTGTTTCTGATAAGATAACAGCATATATTTTATTAAATAAATCAAAATGGAAGAAAATGAGAATAGGGTGTTAAATACTTTTATTTTAGATGGATTTTAATCTCTTTCAAAAATCTACATCTCTTCAGTTTCATTCCCTCATACAGGACCTGGGCTTGTCTGTGAACGACACATCACTGCCAACTAATGCTTTGTACAGAGGTTGAAATATCCATCCATCTTAGAGATGGTGATTAGAGTTATGCATCCTGGGAAAACGCACCTCTAAATGGGGTTTTCAGCATTAATCAGGAAAGACATTTGGTACAGCTGAGGGAGAGGAGCTTACTCCCGTTTCCATCTGGATGAGAAAAGCAAGGTTTTTGTCTTGCAGCCTTTAAAAAAGTTACCTGTTGGGCGTTCCTTCGTACACAAAAAGAAACTTTGATAAGGTTAAAAAATAATTTACATTGACAAATTTGCACAACTGAAATAACATTTTTAAGATTATTGCCATTAGATTTGATTAGAATTAAAAGTGTTGTGTTAACAACAATAAAAGAATAGTTTGATACAGTGTGTGCATGCTAAGCACATACCAGTAGTAAAACATCTGTCCATTTCAGCTGCTTATTTGGGGTCTGGTCGTGGGAGCAGCAGCCTAAGCAGGGAGGCCCAGACTTCCCTCTCCCCAGCCACTTGGACCAGCTCCTCCATGGAAGGCGTTCCGTCTCCTGCTTCCACCTTTAGGCCTCCTCCTGGTTGGACGTGCCCGGAAAATCTCACCAGGGAGACGTCCAGGAGACATCCTAACCAGATGACCGAGCCATCTCAACTGGCTCCTCTTGATGTGGAGGAGCAGCAGATCTACTCTAAGCCCCTCCTGTATGACCAACTCTCTCTTAGAAATAGGGTGAGAAGCATTAAAACAATTGTTCAGATCTTTAGGAGTTTTTGGTAAAAAAAATATAATATGAACAACCTGTTGTTGATAATTATGTGAACAACCTCAGTTTGGAGAAATGTACATTCGAATTTGTAGCAAATTGCTGAAGGTGAACTTGTTCTAAGGAAATGCGTTAGGAAGTCGGCGGACACCGGTTACTTACAAAAGTAACGAGACCGTGGATAATGATAATAGCACCTGATAATATCAACACTACAATGTAACACATCACCACCATCACCATCAAACAGTACAGAACTTATCAAACAAGCTGTGCTGCAGTGTTGTTGTCCATTCCTTCAGCCATTGTTCATATCTTGTTTTTACTGCCTCTGCTTCACATTGTGGTGACATTTTACAGCTGGTGGCAAAATTTACAGCACTGTCAGCTCACAGCAAAAAGGTTACAGGTTCAAATATCGGCTTGGCTTAAGTCAGTGGAGTGAGCATGTTTTCCCTGTGTCTGTATTGGTTGTTCCAGGTACTCCTGGATCCTCCTATGGGCCAAAAACATGTGTGTCATTATACTCAATGACTACTAGAGTTATGCACTAGCTCACAGTGACCCTAATTAGATCAAATCTGTACGGACGATTAGTGAGCCAGCCACCACCTCTCGTGAACCTGTGAAGCAATAAGAGACAGTCAAGTTTATCTACTGTATTTGTGTCCCTCTTTACTCTAGCTGCCGGTATGACCAGCATGACTTGAGCTGGGTGTTCCCATCTAAACGTAGTCTTTGAGTGACAACTCTCTGTGGTAATTTGTGACATGTTTCAGTTGGTTTGTTTATTGCTTTATTTTATCTGCAGGGCCATGGTCCTGTTTAAAATCATAACCATGGTTGTGACCAAAATCAGGGACTGCATTCTTCTAATACCACATTTGTAGTCTGATTACATCAACGGAGTCACACGATTGTCCAGATTTGAAACATATTCAAAGTGTGTTCTCAGATGCATCCTTGTTTTCCCTGAAAACAAGGATGCATGGGCCAGGTGAATAATGGCAAAAGCTATTTCATGATTCATTGCTGGCTGATCAGGAGGCTTTTGTTCCTGCAATTATGCTGGATAAAGTGGGAGAGAATAACCGTTTCAAAAGTAAATACATTAAATCTGGCACTAAAAGTATTAAAAGCTTAAAGTCTCGATATTTCAATACATGTGATGTGGTCTTTAGTATGAATTAATATATTGTGTGTTATTTTCTGTGGGGAAAAAAGTAGTAGATATTAGTTGGAGGTGTTGGGGGAGGGCAGAAGAAACAGGATTTTGAGTCTGACTCATTAAAATTCATCATATTTGAAATCTCACCTCTAACTGGCGAACAGCATTGCAACTCTTCTGCTGCCTCCATTTGCTCTGTGACTTTGATGTTTTGTCTCCACACATTGCACAAGCACACTTTCTTTTCATCTCACATCAACAATATTACCTGGTCTACTTATTTTCACTTGAATAACATCTCCCGTCTCCGTCCATCACTTACTCCCTTCACGACTGCCATCCTCGTCCACAGCCTCTTCACATCCAGGATTGGTTACTGAAACTCACTTCTCTTTGGTCTCCCCAGCAAATCCCTCCATAAACTGCAGCTTCTCCAGAATGCCACAGCACGTGTCATCACTGGGACTTCATCTTCTCATCACATCACTCCGATCCTGCAACAACTTCATTTAGGGAAGTCCCTATCAGCGTTTCAGGCTCCCAGTCCTGATCCGATCTTTTAACTTCAAATCTGATCTGATTTTGAGTCTCAATCCGATAGTTTGCCTTTACTATTTCAATTTATGAAGCTGAAACATATTTTTAACAAGTAACTCAAGTCAAGTCAAGGTGTGTGTGTGCGTGTGTGTGCATGCGTGCATGTGTGTGTGTGTGTGTGTGCCTGCTCTGTCTTCTCGATCCCCAGTGAGTCGTGGAGGACGGCTGCTTATACTGAGCCAGGTTCCTCTGGAGGTTTCTTCCTGTTAAAAGGGAGTTTTCCTCTCCACTGTCGCTATATGCTTGCTTAGTATGAGGATTGCTGTATAGTCACTGACACTCGTCAGTGACTCGATGCAATTTGCTGGGTTCCTTATATAGGAAACATTATTTCTGATTGGCTTAATGAACTGACCTGAATTGGAATGTTTATTATGTGAAGTGCCTTGAGACGACTCTTGTCGTGATTTGGCATTTTTTAAATAAACTTGAATTGAATTGAAGTTTAATTTCTAAGACTAATTTCAATTGTAAGCATTACAGTTTTGATGTAAATCCCATGAGATCATTTTGTAGCATGTTAAAGTTCCAGTAGCTTTATTTTGCAGTGAATTGCTCCTGTGAAGATGGACTCCAATGTATGAAAAAAGAAAGATCACATTCGGTTACAAAGGTCACAAGGTGGGCTGCAGCCAGTAACAGCAGCTCTCACTTCGTTACTCTCTTTGCTTTTTCTTCTGTGTGTGTTTTAAAGCCTTTAAGGTGGGTGCAGCTAACTTTAGCTCTCTTTAGTAGCTAACTTCTCCAAGTGAAACGTTGGTTCTGCCGCCAGAATCACAGGGAAATGAAGATGCAGCAGAATTAAGCTCTGGAGAGGGAACGGAGATATAAACCATGTCTACCCTTCCTGATTATAGGAATTGTCTGCTTTCTCCCCAGTAAAATGGAAGGAATCTTGATAGGTATTTTTAATTGTTCGTCTTTGTTGTGAAATCTTTTCCTTTGTCTATGTGAAGAGTTCATTCACCCTTGCTGCTTAAATGTGTCAGGAAAAACACTGACCTAGTTACTTGTTCTTACTTTGGGTGTTTTCAGAAACTCCTTTCGGCTCGAGGTGTTTCGAGGTGTTTTTCCATTAGTTAACGCAAACTGGTCAGACAGGGGTTTCACCTATTTGTGGGTGTGTATGTGTTCAATAAAAGCTCTTTACAAGCTTTGGCTGAGTGTGAGAGGAAAATGGCTTCCGTGTCTGATGGTCTGATTCTCTCTCACCCTCTGCAGAGTGTCACACTTTGCAGAGTTTGTTGTCTGTTTAAAAGGTTTGTTACAATTTACCAAATTAAGAATCTAATCCCTCTGTGTGTGCTCTGACTTTCTTTGAGGTAATATAAGAACAATAGTAGAAATTACCCAACAACTCTCAGCGCTGACCCAGCTGCTGCAGCAGGACTACTTACAGCCTGATGTTTTTTACGGAGACATGGATGAACAAGCTTATAGTAGACTCTGAGGTTTCCCTGGAAACATTGGCGGTTTTAAACAGGGGCCCACAGGGGCCTGGGCCCCTATTGAACCTGGCCCCTGTGCTGAAGAGATCGGATTTTTTCCCCCCCCGCGCTGCCTCGGAGACGGGAACTAATGTGCTGCAGCGTTTCACATGGAGCCTTTAGAGTGCAGCACACTCTGTGGACATAACTGTTTACCCGGTGGATTTTTGAATAAAAGATTAAAAATAGTTTAAATGGGACCCGAAGAAATTCTTGAGCACGACTAACGGAAAAGACGCTAAGAGACGAAGGTAAGCAATACAGTTTATTTTCCTGACATCAGTGATTTGATCGTAGTAGCGCGTTTCTGTCATTTACTTTAAGCTCCTAACTGAGTCTATCCACAGTTAATACTGATTAGTTTTTCCTTTGTAACATTAACTGTAAAATAAAAATGAAGTTGCTGCATTTTAAGCCTTAGACACGTTGAGATTAGATCACAGTATTCATTTATCTATGACTTTCTCGCAGCACTGACTGGAAGCATCAGCGGCCATGAAAAGAAAAAGGGACATTTTGTCCTTTTTACTGCTGTTAATAAAGAACAGCGTAGACAGAGAGAGGATGAAAGTCACGAGGGAGCTGAGAAGCAGGATGAAAGAGAGAATAAGGAGTTGGTTGGAGAGGAACCAGAGAGGTCAGAGGCTGTCTACCCTGAGAGTGAGGAGGAAGATGTAGGCTGTGAGGGAGAGAGTGAGGAGCAAAAAGAGGGACATGTTCGGTCATGTGCACAGTGTGCACTACCATCAGGTTTGTGGGTGTTGAACAAACCCCTCTGTGATTGCAGCTCATATTGTGTGTAAAATGCATTTGAGGCATGCTGACTCTGGACCAAAATTTCTGTTGTTTATATTTAATAAATAGATAAAAGAAGACTCTGAATTAACTAATTATGCCTTTTATCCTCATGTTAACATTTATTTTATTTCAGATATCAGCAAGTGCAAGGATGACCCACCTACTCAGCCTCATTTGAGGACATTTCCAGTGACATTAATAGGAGACAGAAGACACAGCTTTCAGCCAAGCTGGTATGAAAGTCATCCTTGGGTTGAATATTCTGTTACTATGGACTCTTGCTTATTGTCATGCATGCAGACATTTTAGCCCACCAAGTAGCGCAGGAAGTGTGTTTGACTCACCATGTGGATTTAGGAACTGGAAAAAAGCAACTGAGAGAGGAGGTTTTTTTTTGGTACATGCAAAGTCTGAAAGGCAAAAATTGAAATAGTCTGAAAATGGTCTGAAATTGTATTGTGCACATATTTAATTTGTTTGCATGTTTATTTTTCATATGTACAGTACATGTAATCTTCAAATAAAGTCACAAACTATAACAATCAACTAGAATTTTTTTTTACTCAAGTCTCATGTTGGGGTGAAGCATTCAGAATTGTTATCCGAGTACCATAAAAACATGCCAGTTTTACTTTCACAAGTAAACCATTACTGCATTTGCTGTAATAGTTTACTTGTTCATTGTCTTTACTTAAGAATTTATTTGAATCTTATTTTAGTAAAATACAGCTGTAAAAGATCATAGATGAAAAAATTAAAGGAAAATTTTTGATAAATTTGATCCCCAAAATATAGTAAAGATAGATATGAAAAAGAAGAGAACAAAAAAGTGAGTAGTTTCACAGTACTAGGAATTTCCTTTGGCAAAATTGTGCACAAGCACAACATTAGTCATATGGCGGAGAGAAAAAAACTATTTTGATATTGCCCTAATTATTCCCCTTTTTTTCTTGCGCCCCCATGAAAAAATACTGGCCCCACTGTGGCCCCCCTGGAAAATTTGGTCTAGAACCGCCCCTGCCTGGAAAGATTTAAACTCACGCAAGCCAGCAGGAGAGCAGATCAACCAGTAAGTGTCCCAGACATCTTGAAAAATGTAAATCGCCGCTTGAACTGCTCGCCTTAGAGCATTTAGCCCATAGGCGTCATTTTAACCAGGGACGCCGGGGAAATGTCCCCGGCAAAATTTGTGATTGGCAGCTGTCCCCCCCCCCCCCCCCCCCCCCCCACACACACATACTTTCAAAAAAGCCTGCTGATGAGGATTTTTGTTTTATCAGCTCAGATCTCATGGGGGGGGGGGGGGGGGGCAACACCCACACTTTTCTTATTGAGACCATTCAACACCCACACTTTTGGCGTCGCACCCGTGGGGGATTCAACACCCACATTTTTCCAGCAGTTTTGCTCACCTCCACACCAGTCTGGTTTCTTTACGTTGCACTCACTCTGTTTGCCTCATCTCCTTCGTCACCTCCCGCTTCTGATAGCCGATGTCGGGTTTCCAGGAGAGCAGGAGAGGGAGGGACGGAAGAGCTCGACTGAATTCATAATTTTACATCTTGACATTAGCTGTACAAAGTCTGAGTTTTAAAGTGAAGAACAACCATTTGCAGAGGTTTATAACAGGCGCGGCGCCAGGTTTTCATTTTTGGGTGGGCCACGGTAATTTTGGACGGACCTTAATAAGCAGTGACTTAAGTGAAGCAGGCAAGTCGCGCTAGAAAATTTCGTTTAAAAAGACGTCATAAATGTTTTCCCCCGTCATTTTAATTTCTAAAATATGAAGTAAAAACTCACAATTTAATTTTCATTCATTTGTCATTAATATGTAGTCTACACCCGTGTGTTAAAGAGGACCATCTTCCAGTAAAAGCAACACATCCAGCCCACCTCTCCAAATGCGTAAAATGTGCATCAGCCGCTAGTTAGGCGCGCCGCGTGCACTGTCAGCCCAGACAAGAGCAGAGCAAATAGAGAAAGAATAGAGGATAATTCTGTCTGGATGTGGATGGAGATTACATTTTACAGCAGCCTGATCATCATTTAAATACGTAACCCATCACCTGTCTTCTAGTCCATGCTATCAGCATTATTTTAATTGATGTGTGTGTGTGTGTGTTTCACTTCAAACACTGGTCTAACCAACCAGACCAGAGTGTCCAGTAACATATTAATGTTACAATTAAACAGTTTCACTTCATGTAGGCTAGGAACATTTCACCTGCCGTGGCCCGACCGCTTCTGCTCCACAGAAACTTTGTGCGTGATCAAATGTCTCTACAGGTGCTTTCTGAGCTGAAGAGGCTATTCTGCCTCAGACTGGATGCGTCATGCGTCTCCATATTAGAGACGGGAACAAGCGCTGTTCAGCCAAAGTTTCATAATTTCATAAAAAGAATATTTGTCCAAGTGACACATCCCTCAGAGAGACCAGGTTTCCAGACCGCTTCAGTGGGAGGAAATCTTACCGCATGCACCGTGGTTCTGCGCTGCAAACCCCTCTACAGATCTTCAGCCCACTGTCCACCGTGTGCACTCCGAGCCGCGCTGAACACAGTGTCCAGTATAAAGCTCTGATGTTCTGATGGGAATCATTTC
This sequence comes from Nothobranchius furzeri, assembly GCF_043380555.1. NCBI lineage: Eukaryota > Metazoa > Chordata > Actinopteri > Cyprinodontiformes > Nothobranchiidae > Nothobranchius > Nothobranchius furzeri. The sequence goes on along the minus strand of NC_091744.1, from coordinate 51,144,741 downwards.
TTGATTGATTTAGTTACCTCTGCGATGTGCGTAACGATTAAAATGTCAGCTCATCCATGCGCATCAGTGTGCGTCGGGGTAATTCTTTCAAAACAACCAACATCCTTGAGTTTATCTGTCAAAATAAACAGTCAAATGGAAATATCTGTAACCTGCCATTTAACTGTTTTGCCTTCGTGTGAAGATTGTTGCAAAGAGAAACAATTAAACTTGATTAACCCCAGAGCCATGCGCACTGCGCTGTACTCCGTGACTGTAAATGAGGGGAAAACGATTTAATCGGATTATTTTTTTTTCAACATGGATTAATGTAAAGTGTCATTCAGTACAAACTTTAGTTACACCAATCTAACGAGACAGAGCCTGGATTTGTATTCTGAACAGTTTAAACATGTTTAAAACGGAGACATGCGTGATGCGTCTAAAATTCGCACCTGCTCCGCTATTATGGAAATTAAACTAACAAGATGAATAACATCAAATTATTTTAGGCACAGACAACATCCCCCACACTTCTGAAAAGCTTGCAACGTGCCTGGTCGCTCATGTACGTCAAAGTTATCTTTCATAAGACGATAATCAATAAAACGATTTATATAAAATGGACCCAGAAGTTGTAGCCCGTCTCTGCCTTCAATTTTTGGTATTTTTCAACCTGTTGATGGTTTTACTATGCAGGTGCCCCCTTTGTCATACGTTTCTTTTTAAAACACTGCGAACACAAGCGTGACCCGTCAACCCGGTCTCAGATTAAGACCGGGTTGGAACTGTTCAGGTTTACACAGACAATCTTTACATTTAGAATTGGCATACAGATGTAAAATTAATGCAGTAAATTATAAAGCTTTTCATTTAAATATCCATTCATTATTTTACAAGCACAGAGAGCCGCATCAGATGGATGGAAGAGCCGCATGCGGCTCCAGAGACGCGGGGTGCCGACCCCTGTGCTAGCCTACTTTATTGTCCCCAGCAATTTTTAAACCCCACTCAAGTGTATGGTTATTGTCCCCAGCAATTCTGACAACAAACTGACGCCCTTGATTCAGCCCATAGGCGGAAATCCCAGGAGGGGGGGGGGGGGTCCCCCCATCACACAAAGTTGCCCCGCCCACAAAAGAAGTTATTGTAAACACATAAATGCTATCAGTAAAACTGTATTGTCTTCTAAAGCCCCAACGTAAAAGTTAGTCTGTAATTACAAAACAATGTGTTTTTAATTGTTGAGAAATCACAAAACAATGTGTTTTTAATTGTTGAGAAATTATGGTCCACCCCCCACAATTCCTCAAGTTGGTACGGTCGGTCCACACTCGCTGTTTCCAACGGGCGGGGCTGCCAGCTCTGCACTGCTCACAGCTTCACAGCAGCCCGCAGGCTCACAGGAGGCGAGAATCAAAAAGCCAGCGGTTTCCAGCAGTAAGTCATTTATCACACGCTTGTTCTACAAACTTAAATATGTATGTCAAATGTGGTCATAAATGTCAAACATAGACACCGATTATCTTTAGATTTTGATCACCGGTCAAAGATCCCTTTATGACAGACCACCACCACCACAGTAAAAAAAAAAAAAAGTTGTCACTTCATGTTCTCTGGTCATTCCAGGATTATTCAGCTATTATTATTCCATTCACTAAGGTGACCAAAAGTTCCTTTTTCCGGACACGTACGCTTTCACGGTCTGCCCCTGGAATCTGCGGAGCATTTATAGATAGATGAAAATGTCCGCGCTTCATCCTATTTAGCAGATGAATATGGTAGAATCAACACTAACTGGTCCGATGTATGGAAAACCACAGCGTTTAACCGCTCTTATCACGTCTTCCCCAGGCTCTGCAGTTGTTTACAATATGTCAAAGTGCAGGTGCACCGTGCAGCTTAGGGATGAACTGGTTGGTTGCAGCAAATGTGTGGCGGAGGCACGTTGCTCAAAGCTCTCAGTGTAAAACATAGAGCCAAAGATCCCGTTGGCCACACAGACCCAAAAACACTATGAAAACTGAGAAAAGTGAGAGATCGATTAAACTGAAAGATAAACTATAGAGTATGTATATGTTTAGTGTATTTGTAAAGTAAATGTTTTTAATTTTTATTATTAAAATTAAACAAATATTTCAAGAAAATATTTTTAGATTTTGTGTATCTTTTCGTTCAGTAGGACTTAGAAAAAGTTATTAAATATTACAGAGTTATTCTCTAATAGCCTACAAACATTTCTATGATTTATTAAAGGGATTTCAGTCATTTTGATACTTGACTTGTGAAAGCTGATTTGAAGGTTGTTATTTTTTCTAGCCATATTTAGAAGGAAATTTTCAAATATATTAAAATCAATATGGAACAATTTGGATTTTAGTAGCTTTCATGTTATGTGATTTAATAAAATTTTAATTTGACATTTTATGTTCTCTCTCTGTTTGTTGTGAAAAAGTTAGATATGTTTTAGTACTTAAAATCAGAGGTGGAAAGAGTACTAAAATTTCCTACTTAAGTACGAGTACCAATACTTTGATACTTTTTTACTCAATTACAAGTAAAAGTACTTGCCTAAATTTTTACTTACGTAAAAGTAAAAAGTATCGTAAACAAAATGTACTCAAAGTAAAAGTTACTTAGTTACATTTTTGTCAGCTTAAGGATGGCTACATCTAAGTAGTGCTAAATCACAACGCCAGTTCACAATTCGCTCGTGTGTGTGCGCGCACACACATACACACACGCTCAGCTTGAAGGAGGGATTTCTATCCAATCAGTGAGAACAGGACGTGCACATTGATTGGACGAGGTTTTTCTAGGATGGTAAGTTTGTGGTTAAAATTATTCTTTATTTTGAGAAAAAAATATATATTTTTAGATGCCATCAGTATGTGAGCTATCTCAATGTTTTCATGACAAAACTCTAACATGAGACTGTGCTCTAACCTGTCACATAATATAACAAGCCTAATGCAGTCAAGCATTTCAGATGGACCGTATGACAGCTGTTTACGTTGGCCCTGCCCTACTTTACCTCTACATTACAGTTCCTTTATCCGTGTCCATCCTAGAGCTCCTCTCTGACCTTCATGCTTATTTAGAGCAGCTGATTTTTAAAACTAGCAGAGTTCATCCTTGGAGGTGGGTTCACTCACTCATTTAACCCTTCACCACTGAAATCAGTTTGTTCATTCCAATCCTCCTAAATAATCCTCCAGTCATCCAACTGGAATCCTTAAGGGTCCCGTAACATCCATCCTGTCAGAACAGGCCTTGGGAGCCCAGGTGTTACTAGAACTAATGGTGTCTCCTCACCAGCGTGAGCCTCCAAACTGTGAAGGTTGGTCTCCAAACATGAACTTTAAATTCATGCATTTGTCTCCTCTTGTAACACTTTAACATGTTTTAAAAGGCTAGTATCATGATCAGTTACACCTCCCAGACCAAAGATAAGATAAAACATTCTCATAGACACTGCAGAGACGTCATTATTTATGAAATATAAGTTATTTTCCTGAGCCATTACTTCAGCCAAGATATAGGATGCATGGATTTGATGAAACCATGCTGTCTCATGCAGTCCTATATGTGTAACACACACACACACACACACACACACACACACACACACACACACACACACACACACACACACTGCAGCATGTTAGAATCTTTTGAATGACTAATTTAACTACATTGAACTGCTTTAGTAATAATTTAATCTCTTATTCTGAAGTAAAATAAAGAAACAAGCTAAATCATCATATATCTGTGGCATCAAGGAGCATCTTCTGAGTTCAAACACAGGGATGAGCACAATGTTTACACCTGAACAATATCAGGATGTTTTAACTCACGGAGGCCTGCAGGTCTTCTGTTTTATGAGCAGAGCGCTGATAATCCGCTTGTTATGAGCGCTAAACGTTATTTTGCCGCTTCCGTGCGGAGCGGTAGAGAAACACAATTCAAACACGGAACCGAGTCTGGCTACCGAACCGAGCAGATTTCTGATGACGTCACACCGGTGCGCGAAGGTGTGGGATCCAACCCACAGGAGAGGAGGGAGAGAGGAGGTAAACAGCGAGTTGAGGAACTGAATCGATGTCTTTGAGCTAAAGTGTACACCCCCACGGGTTAGACGCGGCGCTCATGCAGGTGTCTATTTCCGTTCCAACGCTGCTACACGTAATATTTTTAATTTATTAAGCCTATAATTTATTTTTACTCAGTAATGGATATGATTTAAAATGTAGCGAATTACAATTCTTTTTTAAAAACTTACTCAAGTAAAAGTACAGCTTTTAAAAACGACTTAAAAGTATAAATTTACAAAAAAGCTACTCAATTACAGTAACGTGAGTAAATGTAATTTGTTACTTTCCACCTCTGCTTAAAATTAATGCTTTGCATCGGTCCACACGTGTAGCTGTTGGTCAGCTAATAGCCATGTCATTTCAGGACATGTTGCTTCAACTATTAACGATCTACTTTTAAATCTTTATTCTGAATTGCTCATTCCGTTTTAGGCCACAGTCTTGTTATTGAAATGAAAACAAAGAAAGGATGCTTATGAAGATGTACTAAATTGGCAAGATATTATTGTTGATCAATATCCTCCAGCTCCGTTCTAATGACAATATCCCATCTGTGTGTGTGTTGCTGTCCAACTGTCAGCAGACCAGGTCAGTTGAAATGGCAGAGAAACGAAAAACAGCAGACATCAGGTCGTTTTTTTAATGCTCCAGAACGTCAAGTAAGTAAAAACTTGCATTTTGATAAAGACATCTATAAGAAAGAAATGAAATGCCTATGAAAGTGTTTCTAAATGGTTTCATTAGGCAAAGTCCAGTCACTTGAGCACAGGCAGCCAGAGCCTGTCAGACACAGGCACAGAGTCTCAGGTCAGTCTCTTATAAGGACATACAGTGTTGTAAAGAACACACCTTTGTGGTTGTTGTGCTGTGGGTTATTCTGAATATTGGAAATATTTATTTCTATTCTAGGAGTCAGAGTGCTCAGAGTCAGGGAAAGTGGTTGAAGGGCGAGAGAGAGCTTGAGACTTCACAAGACAGCGAGGACAGAGATGCAGTGGTCAGCAGCAGCACCAGCACAGGGACAGTGGAGGATGACACAACGGGCCACAATGACCTTACTGCCAGCGCCAGCAATGATACAGGACAGCTGGATGCATGCTTTAGTTCAGATCTTAGTGACTGCACGAAACCATACCAACCACCATCTCAGTGTATAGAAACACAAAGTCTTTCAAAAAGGACATTGACTTTCCAGCAGAAATCAATCAATCAATCAATCAATCAAAGCTTTATTTATAAAGCGCCTTCCGCAACCCTGTCAGGAAGCCCAAAGCGCTGAACATGGTCAGTTAAGTAAATATATTGAATAAATCAACAATAAAAGAAATTCAAATTACAAAATACAAATTACAAAATACAAAATGGAAATTACAAGATAGATGAAACATTCTGGTAAAGGACAAATGTGTGAAACACATTTGGATTGAGTGGATGGATTTAGTGTACCAATGAAAACTGTGGAATGGATTCAACATAAAAGAGGGCCAAAATCAAACATGTTCTGGAAACGCCAAGCGGAGGAGGTGTGTTTTTAGGTGATTCTTAAAGACTGGCAGAGAAGGGGACAGCCTAACTGAGGGTGGCAACTGGTTCCAGAGTGACGGTGCTAGGACTGAGAAAGCCCGGTCCCCACGGGTACGACACCTAGACCGAGGGACAGCGAGCAGGCCTTGGTCAGAGGAGCGCAGAGCGCGTGATGGGGAGTGTCTTTTCAGGAGTGTGGCTAGATCGGGGGGACCACCACCCTGGAAGAAATGATTAACAAAGACGAGGATTTTGAATTGTGAGCGATAGCAAATCGGAAGCCAGTGCAGAGAGGCCAGAACCGGACTTGAAATGGTTTAATGATTTTCCATGGCTACACTACAGCACGTCATTGAGAGGAGTCTTGTGTTTTTACTGCAGCAAAGGGTTCTCATACCAGTGCTCCTTTGGACAAAGAGCTGATGTTGCTTTCATCAGCTCAGGCTTCAGAAATTGGAAAAAAGCCATTGCAAAATTCACAGTGCACCAAAATTCTCAAGCCCACTCCCACTATGTCAGTGTCAGTGCACATCAGTCGAAACCTATCAGTGCTCAGTTGTCCAGCACTTGGAGTCAACAACAGGAGGTGGCTAGGCAGTGATTTAGGAAAATTGTTAGCTCTGTGCGTCTTGTGGCAAGACAGGGGCAAGCTATAAGAGGCCACACAGATTACAGTGGAAATCTGCATCAGCTCTTAAAACTCAGGGCAGAAGAAGATGATCCCATTTTGTTAAAGTGGTTAACAGATTGTAAAACCATGTACACAAGCCCCAAATTGCAGAATGAAATTTTGAACATCATGGCAGTAATCCGTGGAATTACAAGGGAAATCCAGGCACTTCCCATTTTGCAGTTTTCTGTCATTATTGATGTACTCAGGATGTTACTGGTGCGAAACAGGAGAGTGTCTGTCTGCGCTATGTGGACCATGACCAGGTCCCACATGAAGAGTTTGTTGGACTGTGTAGGGTTTCTGATACAACAGGCCAGGGCATTGCAAAGGTGGCAGCTGATGTTCTGTTAAGACTTAATCTGCCACTGTCAGGTTTACGTGGACAGACCTATGATGGTGCTGCAAACATGGCAGGAAAGTACTCAGGTGCACAGGCAATACTGAGGAGGCAGCAGCCATTAGCTCTGTATGTACACTGTGGTGCACACTGTGTTAATTTGATAACACAAGCTGGCTGCTTTGCCAGCCTTCTGATCTGTGACTGCCTTTCTTGGGTGCACCAGCTGGGCATCATTTTTGGACAGTCAGGAAAGTTCAGGAGCACATTTGAAAACATTGCTATTTTTGAACATGCTCTTCTCATTACCTTGAAACCACTTTGCCCAACAAGGTGGACTGTTTGAAATTCTGCAATAATAGCTGTGCTAGAGCAGTATAAGAGAGTACTCGACAGCCTAGAGGAAATGGCCAAAAGCTCATCGAAGACGGCCTCTACTGCCAGTGGCTTATTTCAGCACTTTACCAAAGGGAAGACTGTGTTGGGACTCACACATGCCTCTGCTGTTGGAGAGCTAGAATGCCTGAATGTTTCACTGCAGAAGAAAATTCAAATGGTCTCTGGTATGCTGGATGCTGTCAATCACGTGAGGACTTCTCTTAGGGGAAAGAGAGATGATGAGAGCTACCTTGCACTGTACAAGAAAGCTACAACAGTGGTTGACTCTGTAGAATCCATTGAGCCCATCCAGGCGGCAAACTGTGTCACTGGGAAAGATGTGGATTACTACAGGGCAGAGTTCTTCAAAGTGTTGGACAGCATTGATGTTCAGTTTGCAGAACGCTCTGACCAGGAAAGTCTAAATATTCTGGTAAAGGTTGAAAGTGCCCTCCTCACTGGAGAATTAGATGACTGTTTAGATCAGTATCCTGAGCTAAACAGAGCTTCCCTTGCTGTGCAGCTGCCTCTCTTTCAGAACAAATACCCATGTACCAGTATTGGGCTGCAGGGATTCTCAGAGGACTCCCAGTGGAGGTACGGGGCTTGTTTGATCAGGTAGAGGTTCTTATCAGGATTTTGATGGTGGTGCCTGTGTCGTCGTGTGAAGCGGAAAGGAGTTTCAGTACATTGCGTCGGCTTAACAATATACTTGCCTACAATGTCCACAAAGAGAGACTGGACATGCTGAATATAGACACGATCTGCCAGGAATTTGTTGGATGTAGTGACAGCAGGAGTACTTTTGGTTCATTTGTTTAGAGAAGTGGTACTTCTGTGACATGGAAATGTTTCTGTTTGACACTTTACTCTAGTTTTTAACAAATAGGCAGAGTCTTGCATATAAATCTCCATTATTGAGACAAACAGCTAAATCTGCACCAGGAATTTTCATGATAAAACAGGGGTGGAAGAATATTCTCTTCACTGACTAAACCTATCAAATACTGAAGTTTCAATTTGTGTTCTAGTGACTTATTTCTCATTGTGTTCATATTTACACAGAAAGAAAGGTTAGATAACTGTTTAAAGAAATAGAAAGCTTCAGAACATTTTACACTCGCCTGCCACATGGTCAGCGATCAGTCAGACCTCCTATAAGAGGTTCTGTTGCTCCAGCAGGATTGGAGTCAGCTTCAAACTTAAATAACTAAAAGAGGAAGTGCTGTGGTCATAACTGATGTCAACTCATTCTAACTAGCATATTATCATTAGCATCCAAGCAATCAGTTTGATAAGTTAGTCAAAGTCCAAGAATAAGTTAAAATGCCACCACTAGCATGCAAATGCTTACTAGCATGGTAATGGTGGCCAGCATGTTATTAACAGCTAGGAAGTAAGCAGTATGAAAAGGTAAGCAAATCAGCAACAAACTAAAATGATAGCATGATGATGCTAGCTAAAACCTAGCATATTTAGTATCCAACAAATGAAAAAAATACCATATTATGAGTGTTTGTATTTTGTGAAATATATTCCATTTGGCTCACAACTGATAGATTTACATTTTGGCTTTACAAATGAAAAAGTTAGGGTAACCCTGGTCAGGGGCGGCGTTAGGCCCGGCTACTTGGGCTCAAGCCCCGGATGTTTTACGAAAAGCCCCGGATCTAAACCGTGGAAGTAACATGCAGTACCAAAGTCCAACAGAGAGGGAGCAGCTGGCAGTAGTTTGTATACAGCCTGCCTGAGCCTCCACCACTGAAGAAGAAGCCCTTCAGCAGCCGGCTTCTTCTACACTCTCTGCCTGAATTGCATGAGTGAAGATGGACATAAGGAAGTTTTTTAGACAAAAAGTACAACGACAGAACCCCAGCTTTGATGAGACTGGTGTTAACTCAGGTTTGTGAGTCTTATTTGAAAATATTTGTTGTGCTGCTGGTTTGCCTAAAGTTAGCTTATCAGGTAAAGTTGTTGGAGAAAGAAAGGGAATATTTATCATTTATCATCTCACACTAAACACTAACTGGAACAATATTCTGCCCTGGCTTTGTTTGGGTAAATGACGCATGTACGCCTGCCGCACTATATTTATGCAATATCCGGGTTCAGCCTTCTCACCCCCTCCCCCTCGGACATCTGGAACTTTTCCCTGCTGTGTGAAGGCAGCCGGAAGGACAAGTTCAGGTACAAAAGTGGTGTGTCTGAAAACAGTTCTGGTTAAAAACCGGACTGAATTGTCCACACATATTCCAGAATGTCAGTCTGAAAAGGGCTTTGGTTTGTTACAGAAAACTTATATTAGGATATATTAAAACAGGACATTTCTGGATTTCTGTTTGCAAAAATACACTTTTATTAATTGTGAAGCTTGAGGGTCAACATGGCTGACTTTGTGCAGCCTACGGATGCTCGAAGTGCCGCTGTGACAAACTGAGACAATGTGGGATCACCTTTCATCTGTAACTGTTGCAAAGAAAACCTAGACTTGTACATTTTTCAGTCTGTTTATTGTTTTTATGTAAATAAAATAATTTCAAACTGTTGTTCCATTGCTGCTGCCACCTTCTTCTATAAATTGTTTATATGGTTTTATGAATGTTGAAAATCTCCTACACAAGATCAATCCATTATTCATCTCTTTTTTATTACTGTAATCCATCTTATTTATTAACCTAATCTATCTTTTGATTATTTCCTAACTTTTTCAGAAAGCATTTCCAAAGAGCTTATAATTAATAAATGAAAGTCAATAAATAAGAAAACAAAAGTTAAGAAATAGTGAAAATACGAAATCATTTGCTGGGTGAAATTTTATTGCTGGTGGGCCGGTTCTGGCTGACAGATGTGATTTGGGTGTTGGTTGTCTTATTTGTTGGGGTGCACATTTTGTATCTGTGTTCTGTTTATGTGGGCTTTACTTCAAAAGAACCTTGAAATCTCATCTCTAAACAAATCTTATTTCACAAACCAGGAATATATATATATATATATATATATATATATATATATATATATATATATAATCCTTTTATTAGGATGAGTGAAACAAAAATATATCCAAAAGGGCTGGAGCCAAAAAACCAATAAATCCAAAGGGCTGAGCAGGAGATCAAAACAGTAGAGACAACACGAGCAGACTGACTGAATTACCACAATGGACCGACACAAGACAAAGACAAGACAGGGCTTAAATAACATGGAGGAGTAATTAAGGGAACAGGAAGCAGGTGTGTGAAGTGAGGGCTGGAGGGAAGACAGGCGACAACAATTATCTAAATGGGGAAGCAGAACCAAAGGAGGGCAGATAAACACAAAACTGAACTAAAAGACTGAGGGAAGGAGTCACACACACACAATCACACCCAAATACACTCACACACACTGAATTGGGGAATGGACACGCACACACACACACATGCACTCACACACACACTGAGTTGGGGGATGGACGCGCGCACACACACACACTGAGTTGGGGAATGGACACTGGTGGTGTGCATCTCTACCTGCCTCACGATTCGATCCGATTCCGATTATCTGCCTAACGATTCGATTTGAGTCTGAAATGCATCACAATTCTTCACACAAAAATTGTCATTACTTAATAAAAGCAGTAGAATAGTTTTCAATTTCTTTTTGATTTAGAAATCCCTGAAAAACAGAACATTCATCTATTCACTATAGTGAGCAATAATTTTTAAAGTGTGCTGCCTATAATTACTTAAATAAGATAAGAAATAATGTTTTCGGTAGAGCAGCTTTAAGATTGAATATTACTGAACTTAAACATAGTAAACAAATACTGTGTTAAGTGATTCTTTCACATCCAGGATCCCAAAACTGAAATTAGCCCAGACATCCGATTTAAATGTAACGGGTACATCTTTGATTACTGGTAATGTTGGCCCTTTGTCCCTGCGCGCCTTTTCTGTTTTAAATTGGAGCTAGGGCAACGCAGTGCGCATGTCAGTACAACTCTGCCCCCAGAAGTAATTGTAAAACCTCAAAACTTTATTGTCCTGTGTAAAGAAAATTGGCTGGCTCAGTTATATTGTAAGGAGAAACTGTCTTTACTCAGTTATATTGTTAAGAAGACTCAAAGGTTGTTTTCATCGATAAACTGATGATAATATCTGTGTGTCTGTGTTTCAGTTCAATGAGGAAACCAGTTTGACAATTAAAAGTTTTAATTCTTCAAATTAAACTAATGATTTTGAAATTGACAAACAGGAAATAACAATCAACATTGGCAACTTGTGGGACAATCTTTAACAGTTGATATGCTGTTCTTGCTCAAATAGACCTTCTGTTGGTGAATGAAGATTGAGAGTAATAGGATGTGGTTATGGATGCGTGTGTGTGCAAAGTGTCGTGAGAATTGAACATGAGGTGAGATGAATGCGTGTGTGCATCTGATTTTGCTTCAGGAAGAAACAGGTGTCTGAGTGAAAAGTGATGGTTTGAATAAACTTAGGTTTAGTTGGAAAAGATGCATCAAAACGCTATCTGTCGTGTTTTGCCTCACCGAAAATCGGACCCTCTGTTGGACCCGGGACGTCACCTTAGGATGATGTTTCATCCAGGGCACCTTGGCTGGCACAGTAGACGAAGATGCGCCGCGAACCGGTCCAGAGTTGCCCTCGGTACACGTTGATGGTAAAGCGCTTTGTCGATGCGCTTTCTTAAGTTAATTCACTCAGAAATCAAAAGACTCGGTAATGAGTCTGCGTTAGAAGTTGCGATTCAGCTATTCTGCCTGGCTTGGCAGGAACAGCGTGAGAGAGGGGGGGGAAAGAAACAAGCCAACCGGCTCCCCCCCTTTCAGCGGTTGTTCACACGTCCTCTCTCTTTCGTTGTCAAGCACGAACTGAAATCATAAGACTGAAACTTACCAAAAACCTTTCTCTTCTCAAAGCAAAACATGTGCGTCAGCAAATGTGTTTTGGAGTTTACTGTGAGCAGATGTGTGTGGGTGTGTGTGAGTGTTTGTGTGCTTGAGTCAAGCCCCCACAATGCCGCTCAGAAAATGGTCCCATCCCGAAAGTAAGAGAAATTGCAGTTCCACCCTCATCCGCTGGGGGCTGGTGCCAGAAGCGAGCAAATCCTCATTGACTCCCATGTTAAAAATGCCATTTTCACAGCAGAAATAAACATGTTTACAGCCTGGTTCAAAAAATGGTTTTTTGTCTAAATTATCTAGTTTATACTCATGACAACTCTGAGGGGGGTGAATTTTTTTCTCACTCTTCTGTTTAAGTGTATTGAAAGCCTAAAATTCTGTATAATTAATGAGCAGCCGACACACGTGACCGCCGCCTCAGACCCACGTGACCACAGAGCTAGCTCCGTGGAAAGGCCTCAGTACAGCCTCGGTCCCTCCTGGAAACTGTGTCGGGATTTTGAGTCTCTGTGCTTGTGAATTCTGTTTTGGATAATATTGGTGCAATTGTTGGACAAAATGACTTGCTGTGGTATTAATTGCACTAATAGAGCGTCCAAGGAGTCTCCACTTAATTTTTTTCGGTAAGTTAAAATCTATATTTGTATTTTATGTCACTGCCGCCTAGCTGAGTTTACCGAAGTAGCTAGCTAACTATCAGTTTAACATGTAGCATGTACTGTTTAACCATGAAATTTAAATGTAAAATACGGTAAAATAATTAATAGGGCATATTTCGATGGGTAAAACCCAGTGCATTTAAGATAAAAATGGGCTGAAATATGACGGAGCGCGCCGCTTGGAGGGACACCTGTGCTCCATTCTTTCATCCGGTAATCCCCAGCGGGCAGGCTGACCGATGCGGCGCCTCGCTGCTGCGGGCTGACCGGAGAAATACTGCAGCTCGTTGAGAAGTCTATAGGGCATACAGCGTTTCCCTTAAATCCCACCGCCACGCCGACAAGATCCCAAGTTTCTTTGTTTTTGTTGGCGCTGTTTACCGAAGAAGCAGCGGGAACACCAGCAAGTTTCATCAGACTCGTAAAGTTAGTTTTTGCAGGGGACCCCCTATATTTTACCGCTCCCTCCTGCAGTCTTCCCCTATTAAAATGTAAAATGTGTAACTTTATGTTTTGGGATGAATGACTAATATTCATGTTAACTAAAACGTTAGGTATTTGGGGAAAAAAAACAAAATAATAAACATTATACAGATGTCAAATAAATCAAACTGTAATTAAACTATATATTTTCAAAGTCTCGATTCTGGATAAAATCCAACAACATATGCTTTATAAATAAACACTACACATGGTTTTACACACACACACACACATTACATTGTGATTTCTTAGTAAATATTCTATTTGGCGAGAGATAAACTTTATTGTATTTATCCTAGTGAATCTATAATTTAACGGGTAAACTAGCAGTAGCACATCCAACATCAAAGAAAGTAAAATGCTATTATCAGGAGAGGGAGAATGTTTAAGTGGTTAGCAGCAGTGTGCTAGCCGATGGCCCCCTCCATGAGGCCACCACAGCTCAGCAGAACACCATTGTAGCTTCTTCTGGGGAGAAAAACACTTAAGAGAAAAAATAAAGTTAACAGTTGAAATAGCAGGAAATAATACAGTTAAAGAGCAGATTGTAGAAGAAAGAAACCCCTGGGTTAAGCTGGTCTGTCTACTGCATAATGCTGAACTCTAACATGTGTCCTCAGGGAAGGACCTGATTGGTGTCCAGAACCTGCTGAAGAAGCACCAGGCTCTGCAGGCTGAGATCACAGGTCATGAACCTCGCATCAAGGCTGTCACCCAGAAAGGAGAGACCATGGTGGAAGAAGGTAGAGCAGGTCTGGTCCTGACATGTTTCTGAGGTGTCTGCAGGTTCTGGCTCACTTTTTTTGGGTCCAGGTCACTTCGCTGGTGAGGAAGTGAAGACTAAACTGTGGGAGCTTCATGGACGTTGGGACACGCTGAAGGCCAAGGCGTCCCAGAGGAGGCAGGACCTGGAGGACTCTCTGCAGGCCCAGCAGTACTTTGCAGATGCTAATGAGGCCGAGTCCTGGATGAGGGAGAAGGAGCCCATCGTTGGAAATCCAGACTAAGGGAAAGACGAGGACTTGGCCGAGGTATGGAAGTCCCTTCCTGAGAAACTCTAATCGCTTTTCTTTGCTCTCTTTCCAGTCCTTCATAATTAATGTTTCTGTATTTGTCATTTCCTTCGGTTGTCTACCAGACGTCGCTGCTCGTTTGAGCATCTCATGGGTTAGGGGTAGAAGTGCTGGCCTCGCACAGGAAGTGATGACAAACGTGTTCCCGGCGCTCTTATTTCAAACGGTTTACAAGCTGTGATGTGTGTTCCCGCTGCAGAGCAGCCATGACACGTGGCAGCCGGCAGAAGGCTCACGCTTTTCCACTAAACACCCGCAGAGCTGCGGTGAACTGAGCAGGGTTTGTTTTACGGTGGCGGAGCCGATTGGACCATCGCTGCGAGAAAGCTCCACTTGTGTCAGACGAGCTGAAGGTTCTGACGTTCTGCTCCACAGGCTCTCCTGAAGAAGCACGAGGCCCTGATGTCGGACCTGTCGGCTTACGGCAGCAGCATCCAGGCCCTGAAGGAGCAGGCCCAGTCCTGCAGGGTGAGTTCAGAACCCTCGGCCCGTCAGAACATTCTTATCCACCACGTTCTAACACCAGACCTGTTAACCCGACAGCAACAAGGTAATCAGCAGGTGCTTTTGTCCTGCAGGACCTGAAGGCCAACGAGTCCCGCCTGAGGGACATCAACAAGGTGGCATCTGAACTGGAGTCAGAAGGTCTGATGGCTGAGGAGGCTCCTATGGTTCAGGCTCAGGTGAGCGTCACCTGTCTGCAGCAGCTGGTCCCTCTCACTTCCTGGTTTAACTCTGCTCGTCTCTGTTTGTAGCAACAAGAACATCTGGGTTCTGCTCCTGGAAAGGTGCGTGTTGTCCTCCGCCTCCACCAGAACCAGACGTGGTGTTTTTGTTACCACTCATTTGTTTGTTTACAGGATGAAGCCGACTCTAACCCCGGCTTTCCACAGGAGTCGTCAGCAGCACGTTACTGCAGCAGCACGTCATAGCTGCTGATAGGAACCGCTGTGGTCAACAGAACCTTTTCCACTGGAGCCGTCAGCAGCGCGAGTCGGCCGTGTCTCAGGAGCAGCATGTCGCGGCCTTTACGCGCCGGTTCTATTTTCTACGCGCGACGCCTCTGAAACGGGTCAAGTTCGACATTTTTGGGGAAGGAAAGACAGGAAATCGGACGCGGAAATTGAGAGAAGCTACCGAGATTTTCAGAATAAAGAACGTACTGCCTTCCGGTTGCTTTACTTTTAAAAAAGGTTACTAACTGCGGCCCCGTGAGAAGTTATCACCTAGCTAGCGGTCTCCTTTGTTTTTCAGGTCCGTATTGGCGATTATAAAACGGACAGAACATAAAACAAACCATGTCGTAGTTTTCTCCTGCTTGTTGTTGTGTTTACTGACGAAGTCACTCGTGTGACTTCGTGCTCGGTCGGTGACAGCTGCTGCCCTGCTGCTTCGCGTCTCGTGGGAAGGGCCAAGCAGCAGCTTACGCGAGCAAGACGTGCTGCTGCAGTAACATGCTGCTGACGGCTCCCGTGGAAACCCGGGGTAAGACGGCGTCACCCTAGAAGGTGAGTTCATTCAGCTGATCAGAGGTCACCTCTGATGGCCGCAGTCACGGCCGACCGTGCTGACATCACACAGGAATTCAGGTGACCTGGCAGGCACCAGGTGCTGGTGAAAGTGGGGACATGTCAGCTGGTTGCCATGGCTACAGTTATCTTTATGCATCTGTATGACTGCTGACTGGTGTGTGTTTCCTGTGACCTTTGACCTCAGACCGTACGGTTGGGCGTTCAGACGACGGCTAACTTTAATTCCATCAAGGTAAGAGGAAGCTCTTCCCTTCCTGTCTGAGCGATCCGTCTCCAGGTTTCCTCGTCCGGCGTCCAGCCCGCTGGCGTCCACCTTCATCTCACTGGGTTTGGTTTCTCTCCAGGAGCTGAACAACCGCTGGCGCTCGCTGCAACAGCGGGCTGAAGAGCGGAGCAACATGCTGGGCAGCGCCCATGAGGTGCAGCGCTTCCACAGGTACCCTGCACACTTATGCGCCGCTTACGGGTCAGTAGAGTTTGGACCCACACTCAGACGGAGTTCTGATGTCTTCTCAGAGATGCTGATGAGACCAAAGAGTGGATCGAGGAGAAGAACCAGGCCCTGAACACAGACAACTATGGCCATGACCTGGCCAGCGTTCAGGCTCTGCAGCGTGAACATGAAGGCTTTGAGCGTGACCTGGCAGCTCTGGGTGATAAGGTCCACTTCCTGATCGGTACCAGGACCCGGGTTGTCTCTGGAGACACGTTCTTCATGGTTCTGGTGACTCCACCCCAGCCGTTCCTGATCAGCAATCAGCGGGGTGCTTTCCTATTTAAGGTGGATGGAGGATGCAATTTGACGCCAGAAGATTGCCTCAGTTTTGGTAGTAACCAGCCACTCGTGTTACCTCTAGTGTTCCTAGGATTAATGTTATGTCGTAGTGTTTTTGCTCTTATATTGGATTTACCATTCTTCAGGATTCCTGTCGACCTCATTGGATACTGACCTCTACTCCAGGATTTGGATATTTAACACACGGACCTTATCACCACCCTCCATAACCCACCTCTCATCTCACCCGTTGCCCCATCCACCAGGACGCCCCGCTTCTCTCCACCTCTGCTCCCTCTCCTGCGCTTCCCCCGGCTCTCTACCTCTCCCTCCTCCAGCCAACATGTACACCCACCACAGTAAGTCTGCTGAACACCTCTGCCTGCCTACAATGGATTTTGAAACCAGAACCCAAGCTCACCTGTGTTCTCCCTCCTCCAGACGCTGAGCTGTTGTTGCAGTTCCAACCACAGACTTATCTGTGCACCTTAAGTTCCTCCTTATAAATAAATCATTTTTTCCATCAGTTTTTGGTCAGTGTTGTATTCTGCATGTCTTGGGTTAAGTACCTTCCTCCAAACATGACACTCCTCTTCAAAGAGCAAATCTGTTCAGCACATTCTGACAGACAGACCACCATTCTTCTGTCATGATGCTGTACAGGACATTTTTAGAGTTTTTCTTTTTAAAGATAAATAGGATTACATTTAAAGAGCAATACTTTCACATTATCATTTTCCCACACTTCTGTATAACTGTATTTTGTTGTTTTTCAATAAAGAATGACAAATTATTTAAGTTTGGTTTTTGTTGCACACAAATATATATCTGTAAAAAATATCTACAAAGCTAATGTTTACATAAGTATGATTGGGTTTTGCAATACGGCACTATTTTAGTAAGATTTTTAAACCAAGTAAAGTTAGTAAAGAACAAATTTCTATTGTCTGCTAAGAAACTGTTGGGATTTAAAATGGGCCTGTTGTACAAATAACTTGTAAATGATTATTCCTCACTTTTGTCTTAACCAAAGAAATTCCAGTAATTGAGCAAAAACATTTATTTTTAACACTACAGTTTATAAAACAGGGCGCAAAGTGTCGGCACATGTATGTATGTCGATGGTCCGCCCCAACCGAACCAGGAGACACAGACGTCAGGGAGGCCAAGGTTGTCTCCCACGGTCTCTGCAGCTCTCTGGGCACCACGCCTCACTCAGCTGTCTCCAATGATCCAAATGGCTATGGAGGAAAAAATAACAGGTTTGTCATAATTGTTTAAAGTACAAAACCATACATGAAGTGGTGAGACAGGTATGTGGAACTTACACTTGCTGCTTTGTGTAGCTGATGTTGGAGACACACAGGCTGCCATGGTGACATTTAAACAGATCTAAGAAAAAAATAAAAATTAAAATTAAAAACTCCCAGACCTCATGTCATATTTACTAATCAGCTATGGCTGATTTATTGTTTGGATCACAGTGAGTTACACTAATTCTAATATATTTTTATTTCTATTATACATACATACTTTTTAACTTATTTTCACATGACTGTTATCAGGCTCTCTTGTTCTGGTTCTGATGATAATTCCGTGTCTTCCAGTAAGTTATCTTGTGCTTACTTCATCTGTATAATGACTCTTTACTTTTGGTAAATTGTACTGAGTCCAGAATAAAGACTAGTTGGCTGTACAAGATACAAACAAGTATCACATTTTGGAAATATATGAAATGTATTTAGGCTGCTAATTTAGCTCGAATACTAATAACTGCCATATTTTCTGGACTATAACTCGCACTTTTTTACATATTCTGGCTGGTCCTGCTACTTATACTCCGGAGCGACTTATATAACAAAATATGTAGGCTACACCGCGCTGCTGCGGGCCGACTCCGACCCGCCCAAGAATGAGTTCCCCTGTCCTGCTGGAAGGGTTTCAAACACCGCCAGCATCTGTTAGAGCCTGTGGCGGGGTGCTGAGGGCCGGCTCCAGCCCAGGAATGAGCTCTCCTCGCCGGCCGGGAGTGTTTGAAACACCGCCATCCTCTCCTCTGCTGGCTGTTGTTCATTCTGTTATGGTTACCGGTGCTTGTGTTGCAATGTGAAACGCTTGGTCTCAGATTTTGTAAGAAAGATAATAAAATGCCCCCCCAAAATACGACTTAAATATATTTTCTCTTCTTCATTATACATTTAATGGCTGGTGCGACTCAGGAGCGATAGCCCGGAAGATACGGTACTGAAAACTTGCTCACAGCAAAATGTTTGCATTACGGAAATTAATTATAAACTTACCGATTCAATACTTTTTAAATCCAGGTACTTGTCACTAACAGGCGCCGAAAACCTCCACCTAAACTCCGTGTGAGGTTCAGGTCGATGGGTGTTCCAGTTAGCTCCGGTTGGGTTGAAGCTAGGTGGCTACATCCGTTAGCTCGGCTCCCACCTCCGCGTTAGCTTTGGGTTAGCCAGGGTTAGCTTCAGGTTAGCTCGTAGCTAGTTCGCACGGGCGTCGTCACTCGAGCCCAGCCTTACAGCCCCACCCTCAGCTCCTCCTCTCTTCCCTTTTATGGAATTGTCTGGGCTGGACGGAACCTGTGACACGGTCAAAATGGCGATGGTGGCCACCTTCCATTATAGACAAAAAACGTGTTATTGGAGTCTATGGAATCCGTTTGTCCAGTATGTACAGTCTATGGCTTGAGTGTGTGTGAAGGTCAGTAACAAACATTCTCAAACATTATTTAAGAATGGCTTCATTAATCCATTATAATTACCCAAAGCATAAGAACCATTCATTTGATTAAACACATTTATAATGAGCAAAATGATAATGGTTACTTTAACATTAAAATCAAGAAACAAAGTTTTAAGACTTGTTATGTTATGACTACTTGTCCATGAGAACTCCTTCTTCTGGTACTGCAGGTGGCAGATGTTATGGTTTCCTCCCAGACTCTCTGGCGTTCAGGTCTTAATCTGTGGGTGAAAGTTCTCAGCGACCCAGCTTTGACCCAGCTGAGTCCAACACCACCTTTGTGACAGAAAACTCATATTTCCTCACGTTACACGTGCATAGACATAGACCAGGGGTCGGCAACCTGTTCCCATCAAAGAGCCATTATTACCCGTTTCCCACAGTAAAGAAAACACCACAGCAGCCGCGGCGTTGTGGGCGGGGCCTACCCTCAGACAGCAGAGCGCTAATGTGTTGCTCACAACAGGTGACAGCAGCCAGTACCGGTTGCTCGTGTACCTCAAAGTTATCTTTCATAAGAAGATGATCAATAAAACTATTTATATAAAATGGATCCAGAAGTTGTAGCCCGTCTCTGCCTACAATATTTAGATATTTTTCACCCTGTTGGTGGTTTTACTGAGCAGGTGCCACTTTTGTCATACGTTTCTTTTAAAAACATGTTTAGACTGTTCAGAATACAAATCCAGGCTCTGTCACGTTTGATTGTTGTAATTAAACTTTGTAGGTGGGGAAGGTCAGAAAAGGATCCGATCATTTTGTTTTTCCCTCATTTACAGTGACGGAGATATGGCTCTGGTGTTAATCAAGTTAAATTATATCTCTTTGCAACAATTTTCACAAGAAAACAGAACAGTTAAAAGCAGGGCTTGTGTTGTGTTGACCGGATAGTTCCCGTATTTAACCGTTTATTTTGACGGAGAAAGAATAGAAAGAACTACCCCGACGCATGCAGACGAACTGACACTTTATTCGTTTCGCGCAGATGTAGCTAAACCACTTAAGAAATGATTCCCATCTGAGCTGGACACTGAGCTCAGCGCAGCTTGCTGTCAGCGCGTACGTACGGCGCACAGCGAGCTGAAGTTGTGGAGAGGGGCTTGGAGCACGTCGCAGAACCAAAGCGCAGGAAGATTCCTCCGACTGAAGCAAGACTTGTCACTTAGAAAATGTTCCCTGATTATGAAACTTTGGCTGAATAGCGCTTGTTCCTGTCTCCAATGTGGCGGCACATCCAGGAGCTGAGGAGAATCCCAGAATCTCACGTCCTCGTCAGCTCAGAATGCGCCTTTATGATTACGCACAAGCGTGACGCGTCAACCCGGTCTCGCAGACAATCTTTACATTTAGAATTGGCATACAGATGTAAAATTAATGCAGTAAAATATAAAGCATTTTATTTAAATATCCATTCATTATTTTATAAGCACAGAGAGCCGCATCAGATGGATGGAAGAGCCGCATGCGGCTCCAGAGCCGCCGTTGCCGACCCCCGACATAGACATAGGGAGAGAATCTCATTATGTCACGTTGCTGCATCGATGCGGAATCGTGCACGGCTGAATCGCGATGCATCTTAGAATCGATCATTTTTCCCACCTCTAATGGACACGCATGCACCAACACAGACACAGAGCTGGGGACAAAGAGGCTGGAGCTACAACTGGAGGGGATGGGAATGATCGAATGCCTACAAACAGAAAACACATAATGGAGACGCAGACAAAGGACACATGAGGGCGCTATGAGACACAAAAGGGAATCTAGAGAGGGATGGAGGACACCAGGAGGCACATGAAGGAAGGGGCAGAACACAGACCATGACAATAATTTATTAATGGAAAGTAATTTGTTGTATTAGCACAGTTTCATATGAATGTTATATAGGTAAACATAAATGTTGTTTTTCAAAAATGCCTTCCTGCAAGCAGCAAGCGTTTTATTTGTGGACAGAAATGACAGGAAACTTGGGTTTAGAGGTGTCGTATATGATGTAAAGTTTACATCATCTCCTGCCTCGTGTCATCTTGGGTTCCTGCATTTTGGGTCCTACCAACACCGAATCGTGACAGAATGGACCGACCAACCAGGACCCAGCGGACCCGGATGTACCCTTTTCATGGCGACCCGGACTCCTGTAAGACCTTTTTATTGGACTTTGTGATTTTTCATGACAGGGACATGCTGGACATTGACTTGGTAGTTAACATGGTGTTCCTCCTAAGGGGACGAGCCCTGCAATGGGCCAGCCTATATTTCGAGCACAATTCAATTGAGGAGTCAGTCTTTTGGGACGTCGCAGAGGATCTGCAGGACGCCTGTAGCAGTCCACAGTTTCCCTCCTTTTCTGTGAATTATAATCTGTCAGCAAGCGCTGTTTTAAGAGCTGCCTTCTCAGCATCTGAGAGGCACCACACCTCCACTTCTCTGTCTGGTCCTGACAGCGCCACCACTTCATCTCCGGTGGGCTGTCACCACTCATCTCCAACTGTTCCTGCTGTCTCCATCACTCAACCCCCCTATGGTCTGTGTCACCACACCTCCACCGGTTCCAGACAGCTCTACCACACCCTCACCTGGTCCTGACAGCGCCACCACTTCTTCTCCGGTGGGCTGTATCTCATCTGCGGTACCTGCTGATGTCATTCCCACTCCTCCTAAGAGCCGTGCCCGCGGTCGACATCGCCGCCATCACCAACATTCTCATGTGGCTAGAGTTGTGCCGCCTATCTCAGAGGCCCCTGCTCTGCAACCCAGGACTGAACTCTATAGAGCATCAGACGGCAGAGCTGTGCCGCCTAACCATGAGGCTCCTGCTCTGAGACCCGCGTCTGAATCGCATCTCACCTCAGCAGTGGTCCAAGAGGACGCATCACATCTTGCCTCAGCGGTGGTCCAAGAGGTCGCATTGTCGCATGCTCCCGAAGATCAGAGCCACAGACAGAAGTGGCAAAGGAAGAGGACACAACGGGAGGGGCCACATGGAGAGCAAAGATAAGCGGAGCCCAGCGGAGCCTGCTGATGCGAGTGAAATCGAGGCAGGTGAAGACAGGAAGGGAGCCAACTGAAGACAGCACCACAGGATGTGAAGCCCCTTTGAAGACAGCTCGAGCTTTAGAAGGATCTGAAACCGTCCTACAAATGATAAATGATTACTTTGTTTTACTATCTTGTGACGCAGATGACTAAAGATTACATTGTTTTAGTTGTCTTAAAGTTAAATCATATATACGTCACTCTGAAAAAGTGCTTGTAACATGAAAATGCTATACAATGGAAAATGCTTTGCTTAGCAGTTTTTAGAACATATATAAGAACAAGTTAGAAGGGCGCGAGGACGCACGTATGTATGCATGCACGTACGCACGCAGCGCGAGGTCACGGCAACGAGAGACAGAGAGTCGACAGTAGCTTTTTCCTCTTAGATAGTTAGACGCAGCATACTCATAAGAGGATATTTAATCTTGGATTTACCCTTTTATATCTTTTGAATTTTGGAATAAACTTTTTTGAAAAAGGATTCTCATTCATTGGATTTTAAGGGACAATTTAATCTCTTTGAGTGGGAGCTCCGGCCCTGGCCTAACAGGAGTGGAGGTAAGCCACCTTATTGCTTGTACCTGCTTCACAGGACCTGTTTTTCAGGGTGTGACAGATTAATAAAAGATACCTTAGGCTAATGGGAGTTTCATCTCCCCCTCTCTCTTGAGTATCGGGACATGCCTAAGGGTGATAAGCCATGATAGTTCGTT
Organism: Nothobranchius furzeri; assembly: GCF_043380555.1. NCBI lineage: Eukaryota > Metazoa > Chordata > Actinopteri > Cyprinodontiformes > Nothobranchiidae > Nothobranchius > Nothobranchius furzeri. Next base: position 51,121,816 of record NC_091744.1, on the reverse strand, counting down.
GGTTCAAACAGGCTCTTTTTGCACCAAAAAAGTCTTTGTTAAGCGTGGGAAGGAACCATTTCAAAGGGTGGATTAATTAGATTAATTGATAAATCTATGTTAGCCTGATCAACTAACTGGTAATCATTTTCTAGTTACCACCGCCCACTTTGCTAACGAAGACGCAAATTAACCCTGATAGGACCCAAATAATAGTCAGTAAGATTGGCCAACTCTGAACTACCGCCTTAGTATCCAAAACCACTGGATAACAGGATTTAAAGGGGAGTGAATTAATACAGGAGAACAAGTACGGCAATTCCATTCCAACCTTTAAAATAGGAACAAGTTTTAATTGAGAAAGTCCATCCCAGGGTCTGATACAATAATACTCACCTACGGCCTCAACCTCCCTGAGAAAGCAGCGTAACTCGAGGATCTAACGGAACCTCTTAAAGGGCACGCTCGCATCATGGCGCCCAACGTGGGGCACTGGTGAAGGTCAAATATTGGATACCGGACTAACCGAAATAAGACTGGTTTCTAGGCTGATAAAGGCTCGTGCACCAAGGACCTTGTATGCTTATAACTTTGGAGTAAGTGAAAAACCGCACCAATCTCTCGAAAAGGAAAGAGATAGGGAGAACGGAGGATTAACTGAAAGAAAAAGTAGAAAGAAACAACGGCATTCCGACGCGAGAAAAGCCATGGTTAAACTAGGAAGAAAAAAAAAAATAAATAAATAAAAATAACAAATAATAAAAAATAAGAACGTAAAAAATAAATAAACAAAAATAAAATAAAAATAAAGAATAATAAAAAACCTTTTAACCAGTCATGGCAGATAGATCTTTAACAATAAAGCCGGAGAATATTCTCCCTAATGTGAGATTCGTAACCGGAGAAATAACCACATTTCAAGGTGGCTCGCAGGGCATTTTAGTAGTGTCCTGTAACCGGAACTTTCAAAATGCAGGAGGAACAGCTAGAGCGGCGGCAGAGCGCTGTCCAAATGCTGAAGCCCAAGTAAGAAATGCTCATGTTTTTCCGTTGGTCAAGTAAAAATACTTGATTGAAAGTCATGGCTGGATTAAAACCTAGTACTGGAATGGATTGCTCGAACCTGGTTAATTCCGGCCTGATCATGGTGTCAAGAGGAGGATCTGTCGCATCCTGTAAGGTGGCCATGTTTCCTAGTTTCACAACTTCCCCAACTGGTTACCGATACGCTCAGTGGAGGGGTTGGATTCCGGGAACATGTATTATGTGTGGAAACCATTGCTCCTTAATTAGGTGGTCGGGGCTCCGGGAGGAGAAGCCGTGCTACCTGGAAAGGGGCGCTGACTTGCATCTGGGGGCATTGGAACTCTCTGCCCCAATTAAGATTTGTTTTTGCAGAAGCTGCTTGAGACATGAGCCTGGCGTCCGCTCATGGCAGGTGTGTGAGTGCACACATGGAGGCGAAAGCAAAGAAGGTTGCTGCTTTATAAGACATGGCATCTTGACTACCTGCTTACCAATATGCGAGCCCAGCCTGTTCTATGTGGGAGAGCTGCTCAGGGACCCTAGCCAGGTGAAAACAGTTAGGGACTTGTGGGTGGAAGCTTACCCATTCATCATCAAGCATAAAACTAGAGAAAGGGGACTGGAGACGATTCAGGCTCAGTCCCGCTTCAAGTCTATTAAGAGTTTGATCTTGGGACAGCAGTTTGGGACCCTGGCTAATGCATGGGAAGCAGGTACACAACTGGGGTTGAGCCGAGAATATAAAGATGAGAGGTGGGGCACCTATCTGGCAGGTGCACTTGATTGGCACACAGGTTTGTCCATGCAGGAGCCTAGAGGAATGTGTAAACGAGTGACCTCATGTCTGGTTGAGCTAAAGAGCCTTGGACCAGAGGCAGAGCGTGCTTTCATGCCTTATCAGCTGACATTGATAGAGGCGATAGACCCGTCTGGTCACATTTGCGGCTCAGCTGTTAACATTGCCACCACCCGAAAAGGAGCAGATTATTGGCCAAAGACTTACGGGACGGCATATACTAGGATATCACGTAGGCGGGTCCCAGGTCTGACACGGGTTAATTAGAGTAGGGCACTTTCACTTCCTGCTGATTTTTATGCTTCTGTTTTGCAGATGTTCTCTTCTCAGGAGCATAAAGGGGATAGCAGCAGGAAGCGGAAGGTTGTCAGGTATGCATCAGCTCCGGCTGGAGTTGATCCCGAAGACACACAGAGAAATGTAAATAATCCAAAAGGAAAGAATTGGATGAAAGACTGGACCAGATGGGCCTCCTTCATCCTATTCGAAATAAGCATCATAATATTGTGTATAACAATAGTGTATGGAGTACATGTATATCTTAGAACATATCATGTGTCCTCGGTAGCCTATAACATAACTCATGGGCAACCGCAACAATTAAGAGGACGTTGGAACATGTCCAAAATAAGGCTGCGATGGCCTAAGGAAGACTTTAATGAGAATATAACCACCTGCATGATAGCAGAACAGATTGGATTCAAGATTTGCAGTGTAACAGGGAACAGAACCGGCTGCCTGCGCTTGTCCTGTGGGGAAGATCATGCAGGGGACTCGGTTGTGGCTACACCCTCTGTGACCGCGCCTTCTGCAACAGAACAGGAAGTTGGAAATGACCCGATGAACAATGAGACCCACCCATGGGCAGAGTATATGTCCATCATGCTGGATCAGACAGGATCAACAGAGCCTAATCAGTCCTGTCAGGTAGTATTAAGAAAGAAGAAAATCTTGGATCAAACTTCAGGTGAAGTAGAGCTGTGGGTGTACAAATACTGTCTTAAAGATGATTTAGACAAAGGACACAACTTCACGACATATAAAGTGATAAAAATAGAAAAATGGTGGCCGCATAGAATTGAATATGGGTGCTTCCAAACCAGGGACAGCAGCCTTAGTTCCTGGCAAACAGGAAACGTTACGTACTGGTATCAAAGGATGTCGAAGGGGAGGGAGAAAAGGGACAATTGTCCTACCCCCCCTCCTAATACCACACTGAAATATGATTCTTTATCTGTAGTAGAGGAAAGTCACATGTGGCAGAATGTAAAAGATAATGTGATTAAATGGTTATTAAGAGTGCCCCCTACAGTAACTGGTCCCATGGAAGAGACGGAGGAAAGTGAAGAAACTGTTCCTCTCTTTGTGGAACCCGGGGGGAGAAACAAGAGGTCTGCCTCACAGGATCTAGCTCGACTTTTACGAAAAGGTCACAGTGAGTACGCGAATTACACAGGATATCAAAATTATGTAATTTCCATTAATAGTACATATTTTAATTGGACCTTTTTCAGCCTTCACAATGAAGTGAGCCTTCAGCCTCAGGGCTGGGAGCTGCATAAGGTAATACACACTCTTTATACTGAATGGATATATCAGGTTCCTAATTTCAAACATCCAGGCGTAGTGCAATGGATGAAGAAGAATCAATCTGATCCCACTAATTTAGACACAGGGTTCCATGCATGGAACGAAGAAACCAGGAGGTGTTTAACTAAAAGGGCTAACGATAGTTCTTTATGGCAAGGTGGAGAACCACTTAGACTAAGATTAACGGGGACATATTATCAGAAAGGTACAGCCACTCCTGATGATAAAATCGAGGCTGATTCCATATTCGAAGCAGTAAATGAAATGATTAGACCAAGCCACAAGAAAGATTTTTATCACAGTCCGACCTGGGCAAGAAATTACACATTAATGCTTGAAGGATGTCAGGCTGAAGTCTGTAACAACACTAAGGGGTTAACTAGAAGGATGTGTATTTTTTGGTATTCACAATTATATGGATTAACGGTAGGGGGTTTGCGTCCTGACACATTAGGAGATCGGGAATTTTTTAAGCCAAGACCCCCTTATTTAAATATAGTTACTTTAGGAACTGGAGAATTATGCTATAAAGTCTTACGTGGATATATGCAAAGAAATATACCAGAAGATTATAGGTATTATAGAAAAGGTATGTATGAGACGTATCCTATGACGTACTGGTATGGGGAGGGATATAATAAGCAAAAATATGATTATTATCCCCAGGACACAAGGATTGAAGCAGAGACCTTTGAAAGAAAATTAATAGGAACAAAGACGCTAGTGTTGGAGGATGGACAGCTCAGAGTTAAGACGAATTGGTTTACAGTAGATAAGACAAATACGTGGGAAAAGAATAATACGAAAACGGGAAATGGCCTTTTAGATCGCATAATGATTATGGGTGATAAGGTTGGAGACTTGGTGCCGCCTGGGTTTACGGCCCCTGGAACGACTAAGTGGGGCGCTTTTAGTTTAGTGAACTTTAATTACTTTAACGGATTAGGAATAGATCATCATGTGTGCTTTAATGAGCCCAGAATAGGGAAGAATCCTCAACCTGAAAGATATACAATTGACCCTGACACGCCCAAAGAATTTCCTAATTTCAGGGATTATTCAAACTGGGACCTACGGAGCGGATATTGCTCTCCATTCAGACGATCTCTTGACCAACAGGAAGCGGAGTGGTTTGACTACTTTGCATATGGGATTAACGGCACGCTAAGAGGAGTAAGCTTGATTGTACGAGGAGTTGGTGAAATATTATCTGACAGTGTGGTACAGGTCTCAAATAATGTTATACAAGGAACAAGTCATTCGATTGAGACGGTCGTAAGAGGGGTACGTGATAATATAATAGCTCCAGTCTGGGACGCGTTGTTTTGGCCTCTCTGCGCACTTGGGTTAATGGTAGGAATGATAGTTTTATTGGTAAGCATGATTTTGGCCTGCAAGCATGAGAAGTGGCAGCTGAGAGGGAGGAAGCTACTTAGAGATAAGGGACCTGGTCAGCAGGAGAATGACAGACCAGCAGGAAAGGCAGGAAGTAATGACATCATTCCTTCTTCAGGGGGTTCTATTTAATACAGGGGGTGCAGCACTGACAGCTCCAGCCTGGTCCTGACCTGTCAGTTTGAACAGCTACTCTGGTAAGCAGCAAGGATGAGCCAGCAGTTTCAGTCAGAGCATAAACCGATTGTAGTGGCTGGATATGAGGTATGTTACATCCTTAAGATTACCTTTATGCTTTTCTTTTTACTGTTAGCTCAGATTAGAGACATCAATGTTAGAAAATTATTAATATACGCAAGCATCTTTGCATTTATGAATGTGACCAGATGGTTGAATAATGATTTTATTACTAGTGCAAGCTTGTTACCATGGTTGTACAGTGATGAAATGCCAACATGTTTAGTAATAGGAGGAGTGATTATTTGTTTGCTTACGGCAACGGGGGAAAGCTTGGTGTGGTGTATGAAAGCTCACCTGACTATTATTGCAGCCTGTACGGATTTTTTTTATCATATTCACGGGCCTTTGTGCAGTGATGACGTTGTTTTACAGTTCACAGGCTGAGTGGGGAAGATATAAGTATATGATTATACTGGTTGCTCTTGTGGGCTTCAGTGTGGAAATACTCTCTTGGTTTTGCCAGGAAGGTGCACTAATTCTGTGGGGCGTAATTATGTTTATTCTAGGTGGACCCGGACATGCAGCGCATTTTAAAGGGACTAATCCCAGCTGCAGATGCACCAGTGCCTATGTCCAGGGATACCGTGACTTATGTGTGCACGGTGAAACTCAGGGGACGAGTGATGGGCCCGCTGAAAACGATCGCTCTTCAATGTGAGCATTCTGCAATGTTTGAACAATGCATGTGTTGCAGGCTTGTTGCGGAATCTCGGACCGCATGGAAACGGAACTCCCAGGGTCGTTTGTTGAGGAAACAGACGTACTAATCCTAACTTCACCTGATATTCAAGAGCTTTTCAGGGAGAGCCACGAGGAGATGCTGACAACGGTGTGTCCAGTCGCCGTGGCTGAAGATGAAGCGGATTTGAACAAAGATTGCCAAACGAAGGAGGCTGTATTAGCAATAAGAACAGCTTCGACTCAAGATCCTAACCCTAATAATGTGTACATAATCCCTATGATTACTTGTGATAAAGCGCAAGAAGAAACGTCCTCCCCTGTTCAGCGGACCTCAAGAGGAGAGCTGAAGTGGAAGATCAAGTTTGAAAGAGGATGTTATTACATGGGCCAGAGCAAGCCCTTAGATTGCTATCAGTTCATGAATATGTTGTCTGTGAAGAACGGATGGTTTGATCCTGAGATCAAAGTCTCCTATGGGACAGCTCCTCTGTTAGAAATGAGAAGTAATCCCCTGGTGTTTAGCGCAAGTTTTCCACCAGGAATGCTGGGGAAGCTCCCGTCTGGGGAACATCAGGTCACGGACCTGTCACTGTTTTACCTTGGAGAAGAGGTTCCAGGTGAGAGGAAGAAGTTTCGTGGTTATATTACTACCAGCAAAGGTACCCTGTGCATGCCGATTTCTGACGATGGCATAATGATGAGGAGAAGAATCGATGTGGAGGCTACGGTTCAAGCTCTGCGTTTCCAGCCAGATCCGGATAAGATGGATACCAAGTTCCTGAAGGCTTGTGTGTTCGCATTGAAACATTATGGTCCCCTACCACGATTTAACTCGCAAAGAGGATGTCGCATGCTCCCGAAGATCAGAGCCACAGACAGAAGTGGCAAAGGAAGAGGACACAACGGGAGGGGCCACATGGAGAGCAAAGATAAGCGGAGCCCAGCGGAGCCTGCTGATGCGAGTGAAATCGAGGCAGGTGAAGACAGGAAGGGAGCCAACTGAAGACAGCACCACAGGATGTGAAGCCCCTTTGAAGACAGCTCGAGCTTTAGAAGGATCTGAAACCGTCCTACAAATGATAAATGATTACTTTGTTTTACTATCTTGTGACGCAGATGACTAAAGATTACATTGTTTTAGTTGTCTTAAAGTTAAATCATATATACGTCACTCTGAAAAAGTGCTTGTAACATGAAAATGCTATACAATGGAAAATGCTTTGCTTAGCAGTTTTTAGAACATATATAAGAACAAGTTAGAAGGGCGCGAGGACGCACGTATGTATGCATGCACGTACGCGCGCAGCGCGAGGTCACGGCAACGAGAGACAGAGAGTCGACAGTAGCTTTTTCCTCTTAGATAGTTAGACGCAGCATACTCATAAGAGGATATTTAATCTTGGATTTACCCTTTTATATCTTTTGAATTTTGGAATAAACTTTTTTGAAAAAGGATTCTCATTCATTGGATTTTAAGGGACAATTTAATCTCTTTGAGTGGGAGCTCCGGCCCTGGCCTAACAGGAGTGGAGGTAAGCCACCTTATTGCTTGTACCTGCTTCACAGGACCTGTTTTTCAGGGTGTGACAGATTAATAAAAGATACCTTAGGCTAATGGGAGTTTCATCTCCCCCTCTCTCTTGAGTATCGGGACATGCCTAAGGGTGATAAGCCATGATAGTTCGTTGGTTCAAACAGGCTCTTTTTGCACCAAAAAAGTCTTTGTTAAGCGTGGGAAGGAACCATTTCAAAGGGTGGATTAATTAGATTAATTGATAAATCTATGTTAGCCTGATCAACTAACTGGTAATCATTTTCTAGTTACCACCGCCCACTTTGCTAACGAAGACGCAAATTAACCCTGATAGGACCCAAATAATAGTCAGTAAGATTGGCCAACTCTGAACTACCGCCTTAGTATCCAAAACCACTGGATAACAGGATTTAAAGGGGAGTGAATTAATACAGGAGAACAAGTACGGCAATTCCATTCCAACCTTTAAAATAGGAACAAGTTTTAATTGAGAAAGTCCATCCCAGGGTCTGATACAATAATACTCACCTACGGCCTCAACCTCCCTGAGAAAGCAGCGTAACTCGAGGATCTAACGGAACCTCTTAAAGGGCACGCTCGCATCAGCATCGCACCCTGCTTCGGCGGTGGTCCCGGAGGACGCATCGTATCCTGTTTCGGCGGTGGTCCCGGAGGACGCATCGTATCCTGTTTCGGCAGTGGTCCCGGAGGACGCATCGTATCCTGTTTCGGTTGTGGTCCAAGAGGACGCATCACATCTTGCCTCAGCGGTGGTCCAAGAAGACGCATTGCATCTTGCCTCAGCGGTGGTCCAAGAGGACGCATCGTATCCTGCCTCAGCGGTGGTCCAAGAGGACGCATCGTATCCTGCCTCAGCGGTGGTCCAAGAGGACGCATCATATCCTGCTTCGGCGGTGGTCCAAGACGACGCATCGTATCCTGCTTCGGCGGTGGTCCAAGACGACGCATCGCATCCTGCCTCAGCGGTGGAGGACGCAGAGGCTCCGGTCCAGCCCGTCCACGAGGCTCCGGTCCAGCCCGTCCACGAGGCTCCGGTCCAGCCCGTCCACGAGGCTCCGGTCCGGCCCGTCCACGAGGCTCCGGTCTAGCCCGTCCACGAGGCTCCGGTCCAGCCCGTCCACGAGGCTCCAGTCGAAGGGTCGATGCCTCCCGTCTCCGGCTCTGGGGTGGACGTTTCCGTCTCCAGCTCTGAAGTAGACATTCCAGCCTCCAGCTCTGAAGTAGACGTTCCCGTCTCCAGCTCTGAAGTAGACGTTCCCGTCTCCAGCTCTGAGGTGGATGTCTCCCCGTTTTCTGTCTCAAGTCTCCCAGTCCCAAGTGTTCTTGTCTCCCAAGTCCCAAGTGTTCCAGTCTCAAGTGTTCCAGTCTCAAGTGTTCCAGTCTCAAGTGTTCCAGTCTCAAGTGTTCCAGTCTCAAGCCTCCCTGTCACAAGTGTTCCAGTCTCAAGCCTCCCTGTCACAAGTGTTCCGGTCTCAAGTTTTCCAGTCTCCCGGGTCTCGTGTCTCCCTGTCACAAGTGTTCCGGTCTCCCAGTCGCAAGTGTTCCGGTCACAGTTCAAGTCTCCAGAGACCCTTCCTCGTCCTCCTCCTCCACAGCCCCCTGTCCCCGGGGTTTCCTGGTACCGCCTCCTGGTCCCACCTCCTGGTCCCCCGTCGCCGGCCCCCTGGACTTCTCTGGTCCCGCCTCCTGGTCCCGTCGCCGGCCCCCTGGACTTCTCTGGTCCCACCTCCTGGTCCCCCATCGCCAGCCCCCTGGGCTTCTCTGGTCCCGCATCCTGGTCCCCCGTCGCCGCCCCCCTGCACTTCTCTGGTCCCGCCTCCTGGTTCCCTGTCGCCGGCCTCCTGGGGTCTCCTGTTCCCCCCGCCCGCCCTTTTTGGGTTGTGTTTTGTTGGTTCCCTCCTCTCCCTCCCTCTGTTTTTTTTGTGTCCTGTGTCTTGTCTTGTGCTTGTTGTTGTTTGTTCTTGTTTGGGCGTCTGGTATCCGCCCCTTTGGGGGGGGGGGGGGGGGGGGGGGTACTGCCATGGTCTGCATTCTGCCCCTTCCTTCATGTGCTTCCTGGTGTCCTCCATCCCTCTCTAGATTCCTTTTTGTGTCTCATAGCGCCCTCATGTGTCCTTTGTCTGCGTCTCCATTATGTGTTTTCTGTTTGTAGGCATTCGATCATTCCCATCCCCTCCAGTTGTAGCTCCAGCCTCTTTGTCCCCCAGCTCTGTGTGTGTGTGAGTGTATTTGGGTGTGATTGTGTGTGTGTGTGAGTCTTCCCTCAGTCTTTTAGTTCAGTTTTGTGTTTATCTGCCCTCCTTTGGTTCTGCTTCCCCATTTAGATAATTGTTGTCGCCTGTCTTCCCTCCAGCCCTCACTCCACACACCTGCTTCCTGTTTCCCGAATTACTCCTCCCTGTTATTTAAGCCCTGTCTTGTCTTGTGTCGGTCCATTGTGGTAATTCAGTCAGTCTGCTCGTGTTGTCTCTACTGTTTTGATCTCCTGCTCAGCCCTTTGGATTTGTTGGTTTTTTGGCTCCAGCCCTTTTAAATATATTTTTGTTTCACTCATCCTAATAAAAGGATTTTACTTTGCATCATCTCCTGCCTCGTGTCATTGTGGGTTCCTGCATTTTGGGTCCTACCAACACCGAATCGTGACAATTATGAAATAACAGTAATACAAATACCTAAAGCAAATGCCACAATCCAGGTCTTCTGCTTCTTCTTCAGCTGAGATTTCGTCCTCTGAATAAGCTAATTCATCGTTCTCATCTGACGATGACAGTGAATGTATTTCTGTATCAGGAGTCCAAGTAGAATCCAAAGTGTGATCCCAGTCAATTCTAATGAAAGACATAGACCAAACAACAGAACTGATTTTTTACTATTGTATACTATCCAGACAAACATATTTTTCCCATCAACAACATGCCACAGGACATTGCTCCAGACAAAAATAACGTGCAAATAACCATAAGCCTCCATAGCATTAAAACTTACACAGAATTTTGTAGATTGTTGTAGGTATCCTCATCTATGTCGACTGTATGTACAATAGCTGAGGCCCTAGGAAAAATATTCTTTTGGTCATAATTTAATCATAAAATATGGTCTACAAAGTAACTACCCCGTACTATATATACTGATTTTACCGCTTTCTCTTGAGGAATAGTTTCTTCATCACAGCTGGCCATTTGTTGAACCCCCTCGATAGAGAAATCAGCTTCTCTGTAATTCTCACACACACACACACGCAAATAAAAACACAGCTAACACATGATAATTGGTATGCCCTTTTCTATTCAACATTCTTACGCACATGCACCACTCAGTTTGTTTGCTGGGAACTTACCGATCCGACAGTGAATCCTGAATTGTCGATACATCTGGAGGCTTTGGTCTTGACCACTGAGTGTGAGTCAGCGGAGTGGAGGTGATGTTATCATAGCTGTAACAAATATAGAATTTTAAACATATTAGTTCTTTGTTTATACAAAATCCAAATATAACAAATATTTCATATTGATGTCCACAAATATTTTTAAAGTATATTCTTCTGAAGGTCATCCAGCTCTACATTTGAAACTACCTCTAATAAATGTATGCTATACTACCCTTACCAAAAAGAAGTACACTGAAGTATACTTGAAGTATACTAAAAATGAATACAGTATACTTCCAAGTTTACTTTCAATGTACTTATTAGAAGTATAGTTATCCGAGTACATTTTTTAAATACTACTAAGTATACTTTAATACATACTTACATTAAAGTTTACTTACATTTAGACTATACTTGTACTTGACTCTATCAGAAGTATATTTCACCAAGTAATGTATAAGTATACTTAATATATATATATATACTTATATAATATAATACATATCTAAGTATATATATATAATATATATATATATATACTTAGATATAATATATAAGTATATATATATATATATATATATATATATATATATATATATATATATATATATATATATATATATATACGTATATATATATTTGGAACCTTTTATTTTTGAATTAGAACAATAACATTTACATGGAGATGCATTTGAGTTTCTTCTTCCCTTCTCCAGGGCAGTGTTTCCCTGAACAAAGTTCGAATTTCCTTGTGGCCATAAGATCTATCCAACTTAACCAAATCACCAATCAGTACATATAGTTCTGACAAGCTTTCTCTGTATTCATCTTATCTGCTCTCTACTACATTCTACATTTTACTTTGATCTAGCTAAATAACTCACCCAAAAGACAAAAATACATTAAAAATTTTTTAAAATTAATAATAATAATTTTCACATGAGAGTACTATCTTTCTAACATTTGTTTTATTGGTTCCCAAATTTTTTCAAATTTCCCTAGTCCCAGTCATAGTCTTGCATTAATTTGTTCCATTTTGTAGACCTGTCTAACTCTGTCTCTCCACTGTGCCACCCTTGGGGGTTCTGTGTCCAGCCATAAAACTGTAATACACTTCTTGGCAGTCATAAGCAGAATTTTGATTACGTATATCTCCATTATGTGTGTATGATTTTTGGTACAGCATTCCCAGTACAAACCATTTTAACTTAAATTGTAATTTCACCTTCAAGGTTCTTTCAATTTCTCCCTAACACCTTCCCAGAATGGTATGAATTTAGGGCAGTCCAAAAGTATATGTGAAAAGTCTCCCACTAGCCCGCATTTTCTCCAACATAAATTTGAAACATTACTATTTAGACATGATAAGTGCAGTTTTAAAGTATGCATCTTCACCTTCCATTCAAATTCCCTCCAAGACGGACTAGTAGTTAGTCCATGGCCTGTTTCAAGTATTTCCTCCCATTCCTCATCTGTTATCATTATGTTCACTTCCAGTTCCCATTTTTCATTAATATCTATATTCTTAACAATCAAATCCTGTTGTAAAGCTTTATATATTTTTGAAATCAGTCCTTTTTGACATGTCCTTTCTGTTTAACCTAATCACTTCCTCCATATTAAGTTTATCCTTGCTTGAAACTTTGCCTTATTTTGAAATAACTACTCTGTCTGTCTGTCCTAAATAACATATTAAGCATGAAATTACGATTTATTGTGAAATTACAAGCACAGGAAGTGCTTTTATTTTGTAGCATTTGCTCAGTCAGCTCTCGAAGCTTCTCAGCAGACCGAGAAGAGCGAGGGTTGGAGGTGCTTTAACCGTCGGAGGTCGCGCTTTTGTTCTGCATCTGCACTTGACAGTCACTGGTTCTGCACCACTGAGCTAAATGTAAGTAGCCGCCATAAAAGTTGCTTAAATGTTTTAAGTGTTTTTAAGACGGGCATGGTGAGTAATGTTGGCCATGTAGCAAGCTAATATGCTAAGTCTGAGTTAGCTGTGTTATTAACTATGTGTGCGACTAAAGTCCGTTTATTAAATTAAATGAGCAGCGCTATCTCATTATTAAAGGTTAGCATTACTTTAGATACTTTTTTATTAGACTTCTAGAGACTTATTCCCTCCATTTTTGTCCCCTCCATCGTAATTTTTTAAACGTGACGTTCTTAGAAAAAAATAAAAGCGGGAGCTCAGCGCCACCAAGTCAAACTTAAACGTCCACTTATTAAAAGTAAATGAGCAGTGGTCTCTTGTACAGCGATGAAAAAATCAGTCTGTGTTGTAAACTATTTCCCCCGTAGCACCCGTGCGATAGCTTTGCAACCAGCCTGCTTTTTTTAACCATAGAAGAGGAATGCGACCGCAAGAGATGAAGCGGATGCTATGTTCCCTCCATTTTTGTCCCCTCCATAGTTTTTTTAAATAGTGCTCAGTTGCACATATCTTGAACCGCAGAACGCTGTTTCTATTAATTTCACAGTATTTTAGTGTTGTAATTTTGTCCTTACTGTACACTGTTACTCCAGATTCTTAAATGTTATGTTTTTAACTTTGTGTGGATAAGTCAAATTACACTTGAATCTCCTCACACACACACACACACACACACACACACACACACACACACACACACACACACACACACACACACACACACACACACATAATTTAGATGATTAATGATTTAGCTTCATATATAGTGGAGGACTGCCTAAATTTTGCAGACTAACACAGATCTACCTTGTGATTCACAATGTTTGATTTCTCTAGTGATTATGCTTCCTGGTGTAGATGTGTAAATGTAGACCATCTGCGTTCCTATGAGCTGTCAGCCACACCGGGAAGCCTGTCTATGAATCTGCAGTCAGACTTCATTGATCCAACCCACACACACACAAGATTGATGGCATGCTGCTGTTGACCCCCAAGAGGTTCATACAAGTGAGACCACTGGTGAGTAATTCTCACAATCTGCATTTTTGATGGCACATCCTAAATAACATGACTATATATGTATGTATGTATATATGTATACAGATTTGTCTTTTAAAACTGGTGAATATACATTTTACAGGTAATGCCTTTATGCTATGAGTATTACCCCGGCTTTCCACCGGAGCCGTCAGCAGCACGTTACTGCAGCAGCACGTCATAGCTGCTCATAGGAACCGCTGTGGTCAACAGAACCTTTTCCACTGGAGCCGTCAGCAGCGCGAGTCGGACGCATCTCAGGAGCAGCATGTCGCGGCCTTTACGCGCCGGTTCTATTTTCTACGCGCGACGCCTCTGAAACGAGTCAAGTTCGACATTTTTGGGGAAGGAAAGACAGGAAATCGAACGTGGAAATGGGGAGAAGCTCCCGAGATTTTCAGAATAAAGAACATACTGCCTTCCGGTTGCTTTACTTTTAAAAACAGTTACTGTGCGGCCCCGTGAGAAGTTATCACACAGCTAGCGGTCTCCTTTGTTTTTCAGGTCCGTATTGGCGATTATAAAACGGACAACATAAAACACAAACCATGTTGTAATTTTCTCCTGCTTGTTGTTGTGTTTACTGACGAAGTCACTCGTGTGACTTCGTGCTCGGTCGGTGACAGCTGCTGCCCTGCTGCTTCGCGTCTCGTGGGAAGGGCCAAGCAGCAGCTTACGCGAGCAAGACGTGCTGCTGCAGTAACGTGCTGCTGACGGCTCCCGTGGAAACCCGGGGTGAGAGCCACTGATGGAAAAAAAATATAGAATTCTGAGAAAATAAGTCATAAATCTGAGTTTAATCTCAGAGTTCTGACTGGTACCTAAAACAAAACAAAAAAAGGGAAATTGGGGAAGATTATGAGGGGGGATCAGAATTCTGACTTAAATCTTAAAATTCAGGCTTTTTTTTGTTTGTTTGTTTTGATTTTTTTTTAACAAAAAAAATCCTAAATAGTTTTTTGTTTGTTTGGTTTTAGGTTTATGAAAAAAGTCAGAATTCTGACTTTAATCCCAGAATTTTGAAATTATCTGACTTTTTTTCTCAATTCTTTTCTTTTTCTTCAGTGACTCTAATACTCTTAGGCAATAAGGCAGTATTAGGGCCACTGAAGGAAACAATTGAATACTGAGATAAATGTCAGAATTCTGACTTTATTTATTTTATTTATTTTCAGAATTTTTTTTCTTCAGTGGCCCTAATACCCCTCCGTATTATGTAATATTAAAGAATTCAAATTAACTTTTGAATTCAGCAGTTTATCATTGGATTTAGATGCAGATATCACTGTCTTGGAAAATTGGTCAGAGCAATTTGGCATTAAGTTTGATTAGTAAACTTGACAGTATTTACACTCTTAATAATCTTCTTAGGAATTACATGATGTCCACACAAGGCGTACCACTGTTCTCCATGCCCTTCCTGTCTATCTACGTGAGGAAACCTCTGGATTTTTGAGGACATGTGTGGTAAGTCCCAGTATTGTAAATTTGAACAAATCATTCTATTTATTTATGCATAAAGACAACACAAGGACAACGCACATGAACATTTTGGAAAATGTGCCATTGTTTCAACTACAAACCTTTGGCAAGATGTTTAAGCCTGCCACACACGAGAGCAATCAGCTGAGCAAACGGCCTCGAAGGACTGTTTGCTCAGCAGATTGCTCGCCGTGTGCGCCTGATTTTCACCGAGTTTTCTGCCTCACGAGACGCTGAGGTGAATATCTGACCAGTTAGATATTTTGCGCCTCACAGGGGTAAAAACTCGCTGTGTGTGCACTACTGAGCTGCTGGCTGAGCTGAAATATTCTAGTGGCCAATCAAAGCACTTTCTCCGCTCACATGACCCCAAGATGTATTCAGATGCAGCCCCTTGCCCTGTCTGCGTGTCTGAAAAATAAACAAAACGGTACCTTGCGGATCGATGGGCCCACTGTTTCCATTACCCTTTCGGAATGATTCTGGGTCTTCCAGGTGCATCTCTTGGAGTAAATTGGCATAAACTCCTTGCCTGGTCCATCTTTCCAGCTACCGTACCCTTATTTTCCTAACCTTCAAATGCCGGTGGCGACGACGTTTCGTCAACAAAAAAGGATAGGCATTTCCTCCGTTTCCAGCTCTGTCTCTGTGTTGTTTCTTTTCTGACATGCAGACAGGGGGCTGCCATCTTGGGGTCATGTGAGCGGAGAACGTGCTTTGGTTGGCCACTAGAATATTTCAGCTCAACCAGCAGCTCAGTAATGCGCACACGGCGAGTTTTTACCCCTGTGAGGCGGAAATTATCTTAACTGGTCAGATATTCACCTCAGCGTCTCGTGAGGCGGAAAACTCAGTGAAAATCAGGCGCACATGGCGAGGTATCTGCTGAGCAAGCGGTCATTCGAGGCCGTTTGCTCAGCAGATGGCCCTCATGTGTGGCAGGCTTTAAGGCACTGAGAAAAATCAACAATCACTGCAAAGAATTCAAGCAGCTTTCATTAGCGTAACACTGGCACACACTGAAGCCATCTCACTTTATTCGTAAATGAGAGCACAAAGCAACAGAATGAACAGGAGTAGGGCTGGGCGATATGGCCTAAAATCAATATCACCATATATTGAAGATCTCACCTCGATAACGATAAGTAGACGATAACTACAGGAATGCGTAGCAACAATATTTGTCCACTAGATGGGGCTGTCTCATGTATTACATTGACTCAAATTTTACATGACTCAAGGTGCTACAGCTTCTTAAGGGGACATAAATGTGGCCAACTTACACATCTTTTCATTTTTTTATTATCAAATTTATTGATATGGGAAAAATTATCTGGATGAGAGACAAGAACTTGGATAACGATAAATCTTTGACATGTTGCCCAGCCCTAAACAGGAGTCTATCAGACTGCATTTATTGTTATTTACATGACAATCTACTGAAATAAAAATGGCCACAGTCAGAGTTTCAGTTCAGATGTGATTAGTGTATGATCTCCCTTTCATTTTTGTAAGGATGATACCAATGAGCCGGACCTCAGGGATGCAGCAGTTGTCCTCCTGACAACCATCACAGATGATGCCGAGAGTCCAGTTACGTACGACCCAGTGAGAATCTGTTATCCTAGAGGGTGATGTGATTGTCAACCTCTCCAGGCTTCCTGATGCCTTCCTGGTAATGTTCGGCCTCATCTATGCCTTACATCTAGATTATCCGAAGGGACTGACCAACACATTTGAGTTCACGCAGAAAATCTTACTTGGTCTTGATGAGTCTAAACTGTCACCCAAGCTGCAGAGTCAAAAATGACCTGATGTTACATGTGTAACTCAAAATCTGAAAGAGTGGTGGATTCAGATGGCTCACTCTGTTAGAGCATTGTCCACATCCACAATGTAATTTACTATTTGTCTGCTCTTTAATTGTTGATGTTAAAGTAACACACCACCATTTGGGCAAATATGTTCATTTTCCACTTCTCCTTGAGTTGACCCTCCCACTGTCCTAATGGGTAGGACCCCGTGAGGAAAGTTGACCATTGTGCAGGGTTGATGGTTCATCCTTTGGGTCCATGTGGCAGGGGTGAGGAGTGAGCACCACCTCACCCCTGCCACGTGGACCTCAAGGGATAAACCATAAACCCTGCTCAATGGTCAACTTTCCTCGCGGAGTCACCCATAAAGACAGTGGGAGGAACAGTTGAGTTTTACCTTTTCTCCGTTCGTCCAGCCGTTCTGAGTCTGGCAACTCTCATTTGTGGCTTTAGTTTAGCGTGAATAGTTGAATCGGATTAGCCCATAGGCTAATCCGATTCAACTAGTTTTATGCCAAATGGCATAAAGTACTCACTGACTTACTTGATAGTGGTTAGTGTAATTCATATTTTGTTAATGTTGAATTGATGTGCATCCTGATGTTGCTTTAAACCACCTACTCAAAGAAAGTCTACACACTGCTGTTGTCCAGTTTTCAAAAGTGTGCGTTTGTAATTGTTTCTTTCAAATTTTGTTTTATTTTCTGTTTGAGTTGGCTTAATCGGTAACTTTAATTTGATCATAATTTGAAAATATATTTAATATAAACTCCAAATATTTAAGTTTATTTATGGTCTGATATACTCAAATATCTGAGTTTATAAACTCAGAAAATATGAGGCAACGGATTGCCTTACATTTTTTGAGTTCTGCCTACTTATTCGGGTTTACAGTGTACGAACTGTAAAGATTTTGTGGTGTCAGAGTTCACCTAACAGCAAGTGTTCATTTTTTTGCTTTGTGTGTTCACAGGGCATGCCCAGTTGAAGTTTCCATCTCTGCGCGTTCAAGATGTAAGAAAAATAATACGAAAGAAATGCAACAATGAAAACTTCAAAAAGGCATCAACAACCAAGCAAGTGGATCCATAAAATGGACTGATTTTTTTAAAGGCATTTTTAAAAAGTCTTTCAAAATGGACAGAATTAACGCATTAAACATGTTCAGAACAGTTTGCGTTCTCATCTTTGATTAATCCTGGTAAACGGGTCTGTTTTTGTTCTGTTCTAATTCTCTCTGTTTAATAAATTTAAACAAAATGACTTAGCTATTTTATTTACTTTTTTTTCTCTGCATAAAGACGAAGTATCAGTAAATAGTGGAAAGTAAATGTATTGGTAGTAAGCAAATAGCAGATGTTAAATGTTACTTGCAGTATGTGTTTATAGAAAAAATAGAGATACTTAAATGTACTAAAAGAATATTACGTCAAGTTTACTGTAAAGTGTACTTTCAAAACTGTAAGTATACTCAATTATATAAGAAGTACACTACAAGTAAACATATATTATTACTTTAAGTATAATTTTAAGTATACATTCACAGAGAAAAGTATACTCAATTATTTCAGAAGTACACTACAAGTAAACTTATAATGCTACTTAAAGTTTATTTTTAAGTATACTTTCAAGGGCAAAAGTTTACTCAATTTTATTAGAAGTAAACTTATACTGTTACTTTTAAGTATACTTTCAATGAGAAAAGTATACTCAACTATATCAGGAGTACACTACAAGTAAACTTATATTGTTACTTTTAAGTATACTTCCAAGGAGAAAAGTATACTCAATTATATCAGAAGTACACTACAAGTAAACTTATAAGTATACTTTCAATGAGAAAAGTATACTCAACTATATCAGGAGTACACTACAAGTAAACATATTGTTACTTTTAAGTATACTTCCAAGGAGAAAAGTATACTCAATTATATCAGAAGTACACTACAAGTAAACTTATAAGTATACTTTCAAGGAGAAAAGTATACTCAACTATATCAGGAGTACACTACAAGTAAACTTATATTGTTACTTTTAAGTATACTTCCAAGGAGAAAAGTATGCTCAATTATATCAGAAGTACACTACAAGTAAACTGATAAGTATACTTTCAAGGAGAAAAGTATACTCGATTATATCTGAAGTACACTCCAAGTACACTTGTGAGGTTACTTTAAGTATACTTTCAAAGAAAAGTATACTCAATTATATCAGAAGTACACTACAAATAAACTTAAATTAATACTTTGAAGTATACTTCAAGTATACTTTTAGTGGCCCAATTTAGTCCCAAGGAGTATACTTCTAAGTAAACTTTAAGAACAAGTATGCAAATAAACTTCTGTACACTTAAGTATACTTGAAATTAGATACTTAAAGTATACTTCTTTTTCGTAAGGGTAAATATGACATTCCCTTACGTGTTTTACTGTATTGTTTGATTCATGCATCAGGACATTGTCTTTAATGTCTCCGCTCAAAGATGTGTTCAGATTCAGATGCAGCAGTCCCCTGTCCGCATGTAAAAAAAAAAAAAAAAAACTAAATGGTGCTTTGCGGATCGATGAGCCGACTGTTTCCACTACACTCTCGAAGGATTCAGGATACAGATGGCGGAACGGTCGGAAGGATTCTGTGTCAGCAAAGCACATCTCTTTGGGTAGATAGACATAAAATCCTAGACTGCTCCGTCTTTGCAGCCACCGTACACATACTTTCCGAAACTTGAAATGACGATTGCAGCGACACATCAACAATAAAATAAGTAGAAGCATTTCCTCTATTTACAGCTCTCTCGCCGTTTGTTTATTTTTTCACATGCAGACAGGGCGCTGCCATGTTGGAATCACGTCAGCAGAGAATGCGCTTTGTTTGGCCGGTAGAATATTTCAGAAGCAAACAAATAAAAAACTGGTTTTATTTTCATACAGTTCTTCTAGCAGTAATCTCAAATGCATTCCTCCAAATAGCATGCCGAACTTTAGCTTACCTGTCGAGCAGAAAACAGGCAACCGCAGCGTCTGTGGACAGCCCAACCGTCTCTTTCGACGAATGCCAACATTGAAAAGAGTCTCCTAAAAACACTCTGGTCTTATTTCTCACTTCAGAGGCCTTTCTCTTCTTTTCATAGACTTCGAAGACACCTTTTCTCTTGCAACTCTCAGCCATTTTAAAAAGATAAATGTGCGCAACCCGTTGAGAAAAAAAAAAGTGTGCATGCGCAAGAAGAAAACTGACCCATGGACGAGCACGTACGGCGGACTCACGCAAAGTCTCGCCAGAATGATCGACAGTTACTTATGCGGACCAATGGTTGATGTGATCCACCCGGAAGTAAAAGATCGATTGCTATACCTTTAAGTCAAACGCGTGACACATTATTATTTTACTATGTGTCTTTTTATTGACCGTGATTACAGTGATCCCTCGTTTATCGCGGTAGATGTGATCCAGACCTGGCCGCGATAGGTGAAAATCCACGAAGTAGGGACTCCCAGCATGCCCCTCGCGGGGATTCCCTCCACGTCACACCTACGTCACAAACCGCGGCTATAAATGGAAGTCACCTTTCCAGCTCACCACTCAGTCATCGTTTCTTCAGATTCATGATCAGAGTTTCCAACCTACCGATCAATCCAACGAACAGTCAGCTCATAGTAAGTTATCTTACTTACTTCTGGAAAACCCGGCATTTCCGTGTCACTTCGTTGACGCTCGAACGCTCAGGGGTTTCCTAGATTAATCGTGAGCCGGCGTTTCACCGACGCTATCACTTCCGCGTCTGTGAAACCACGCTCCCTACAAGCTCAACTCCCGAATCCAGCCGACCAGTCTGACATGAATTATCGTATGATCACATTCTCTTTTTGTGGGTAAAACTCAAGAAAAAACATTTTTTACTTGGTTTTTTATAGTTTTATTACAAAAAGTGCATTTTATGATGAAATTGTTGAAAATAAACAGGAATTTCTTGACATTTCGCATAGAAAAATGCTGCGAATCAGCGAATTTCCCTTGAATAAGGCTCCAAAAAAAATCCGCGAAGTCGTGAATCCGCGATAAACGAACCGCGAAGTAGCGAGGGATCACTGTATTTGCTTTGTTGTGTATTTTATTGTTGACCGTGTATTGTTTTATATTGTGTTTTTACTTTTTATTCTGTACAGCACTTTGGTCGGCTGCCATGCCGTTTTTAAATGTGCTTTATAAATAAAGTTGGTATGGTATGGTATTACTCGTCAGCCTCATCAGAATTAATCTGTTTCTCAAAGGTGAGATTGTTCAGAGAGCTACAATATGAACTATAACATTTGTTATAACCCTCAAAGAAATCAGCTACTGCTATGAAGCAAGTGTGAAGAAATTTAATCCTGTGTGTTTAATTTAATTATTTGGTCATCTGGCTTTTTTCTGCTGGAATCTCAAAACTGTAAATTGAGATTAACCAAGTTCTTCTTAAAAGGTTTTTAATCTGTAAACATGACAAACCTGCAATTTCCTTAAGTGAAAATGAAAGCAATAAAGTTTTGAATTAAATTCACCAAACAGATAATTGCCAGTAGACTTAAATGTCCTTTCACTATCCAAAGTCGCACAGTGACAGCTACACTGTTAACCAAATAAATTATCATGCACCATTAAGCCGGGAGACTATGTAAGATAATGGTAGCAATTTTAGACCTGACACAAACATTTAGACCCAATTTATCTTAATAAAGTTGGAAACAGATGGCGCTGAAAAAAACTGCAGGTATAACAACAGCATGCAGACGTCTGCTCAAAAGTCAATGGAAGTTTAAAGATAAATCAGCTGTGAAAGCAAAAAGCAATCACATCATCTTTAGCTTCTCCGCCTCTTTGTTTGAACTTCATTCCTTCTGTACCCTAAAAGGTTAAATGTTACTAACAGTCGATGAGGAAGCTGACTGGATTAGACAAGAACACAATCTACTTTTGTTTTGTTTTTCATGGTCTATGTGGACGAACAAGAGGGGCTCAACAAAACCGCTGCCTCTCAGCTAACATGGGTAATTAATTATTATGATAAGTCTCTATAAGAAGAGAGCCTTGAAGTGTAAAAATGAGTCCCCACACTGCAGCAATTATAAAAGACTTGTTTTAATACTGTGTGCCACCCCTAGATATTAAATGGTATAGTTATTCCATTTAATAAAGAGTAAAAGTGGGTATGAGTATAGGGTGGCAGATACAACTTGTTCTCATTACTAAGGTGTCAAATACTCCCAGTTTGTTAAAAATAATATATCCTCTGGCATCACTGCTATGAAAACATGGCTCCTGCACATTGATGCCATGCAAATTTTAAAGAATGTTTCACTAATGAATGATCAAAACATATCAGGCAGGGGGAAATGGAATGTGCTTTCAAAAAGCCTTAAAAAAAACTCTATAAACATTTTCTGGCTTCAGTATAATGTTTCTATCCAGATGTTTCCAGCTTCATATCTTCACCCATCTTTGGGATCAAGACTTTGAATGACTCTTAAGCCTCTTTTAGAAAAAAAATGTGTTAGGTATTTTGATGTATTACTGTCTTAAATGCTTCTCTTTAAGTAATCATATGTCAATAAGAAAGCCACAGATTTCTTTCTCCTTTCCTCATAGCTGTGGAATGCGGCCTGATAAGCATGGGGGTTGGGAAGGGTCTGCTTGGCAACAGGGAAGCTTGCAGCCACCATGTAACTTGAGACTTCTTTTTTAGAAGGTCCCGCCTTAGAAATGCTGTAATTGGTTAACTGTAAACAGTGATGAATGGTTCTTTGTCCTTCTTTCCCTGTGTTTCAATAAAACCATCTGTGGTGGAGAGAACAGGCCGGAGTTGATCGTACGGGGTCCTTGGATAGGCTTCCGGCCTATCTCTCTCCACTGTCTCTTCACAGCATAAAACCTACTGACTTCTTCTCCTGTGTGGTTTCATTTCAGGGTTAAGTTTCTTGATTTAAAAATACCCAACAAAATGTCACCAATTTGCCGCAATACCAAGCCAGCATCCGGGAGCCTCAGGTCGTTTATAAGTAGTCAGACCTAGGCGGTGATGCAGCTCTCTCTCTGTTGCACCAAAATGTAATATGCATTCACAAGTCAGGCGTTGTGGTAATATCACTACCAAACATGGCGTCACGAGTGGCACAAAATTCCTGTATCGTCATGCCACCACTGTGTGTTTATAAGACACATTGTGGCAGAAGTTTTGCACTGATTTGCCAACATGGTGTGTCTTTAAAGAATGAGGTTCTGGATGTGTTTCCTGTTTTTTAACCTGACTTTTCATTTTGCATATAAACATTTATTTCTGTCAGGACGTGCTGGTGAGTGGAGCGCAGATAAGGATCCAGACGCTGGGGAGGAAGCAGGCAGGCAGACAAACTAGAAAACTCAAAAGGTGTTTAATGATAACTGGACACAGGACATGGGAACAATGAGGCAACAAGAGACACAGAACTGGAGGGGTTTAAATACAGGAGGGCTGGGAGCTTGGGTGATTGGGAAACGAGAGGCAGGTAGGAGCAATCAACAGAGACACAGGCTGAACCAAATGGGGAGACAGGACAGGGTGTGACAATTTCATATGGCAGCTAAATGGAGCAACATCTTGTACACGATGAAGAACACAACATCTGGAGGATGTGGATCCTGCATTCTTAAAAAAGACTTGTCGAAACTGTGATCCAGTGGACTAGTGTGTGGGATTCCCAACATCACACAGTCTATGTTGTCACGATACACTGTTGTCACATGATACCCACAATTCCTTACAAGAACGTTTGTCTTGATGCTGGAAAAGTATTTATCTGAAAAAAGCTAAATGCAGTAGATGAGAAGCTTGATTGAACTGTAGGTGAGGTATAGTCAAGTTTTGACTTGATTTATATGATAAATTGATAAATTAAAGCAATATTCACAAATCATCATGAACAAAATTTTATTGAAAGGAAAAAGTGAATCTTTGAGGCCATGAAGTGCTAGAGCCTTTCTTATCTTAAAAAAAATCCTCTGCGATGCTGTAATTCTAAAAATTTGGTGTTAATGTGGCTGCCATGGTCACTGCACATAGCCTCCCTCCCCATCCCATAATTGAAACTTTGACAAAAAAGTCAATGAGCTTCATTACATAGAGTAGAGTGGGTAATGTTTAGAGGCCGACCAATATGTTCAACTTTTCTATGTCGGCCACTGGCCGAAATTATTTTTAAAAGTCGATAAAATAAATAAATAAATCAGGCACCTCTGTGGCTGACTGCCGCCACTACTAGACTGAAGAAAGGACCCGAAGGACCCCAACACACAGTGTTTTTCTATGTTTTGAGTTTGTTTTATATTTGAAGTTCAATAAATATTAAGAGATTAATTTACTTATTTAATATATATTGCACGCAGTGAGTGTTCAGTAATCTTTCACAATCAATGTGCTGCTAAAACGTATAGATATCGGCCTTAATAATCGACTTTAAATATCGGCCATCGGCAACTAAATTATGTAAAAATTGGTATCGGCCTTAAAAAAACCCATGTTGGTCGGCCTCTAGTAACATCATCTTCTTAAAGGCCAAACTAATTGGCTTCATGGTGAAATGCTAAGCTAGGTCAGCTCACTGTAACAATACATTTGTCTCAATCTTCCACCATGATAATACAATAACCTTCAGTATCATCTAACCAGCACCAAACCATCTGCACCGCTTTCTAAGGACATGTTGGAGCAGCCATGCGTTGGAAGGTGTTGCAGCCACACTCAATGACAGAATGCTCTGATTCTCACCTGTCAGGAAGTAGTGCGTGGTAATTTATGACTCTGTGCCGAGCGAGAGCAGGTAGAAGGTTTTTCATTCCAGAGAGCTGTGTGGCGTCCGCCTTTAAACTAATTTCTGAGGTGCTTTCACTACCTGCACTTGTGTCATTTTTCTTAATGACTATAAAGGAGAAACTCAGCGAGCGAGGCAAACGGCTCCTCCACAGGGCTGCTGAATGAAATAATTAAGACGAGGGAAGAGGAAGGGTCGGGTGAAAGACTTCAGTAACTGAATATTCATTGCAATCACACTAAACAGCCTGGTGATTAATTGCATGGCTGGGGTGATTAAATTATGACAGACTGACTAGAGAAATCAGAGTTTGGTCTTGGAGAGCTTAATGGACTCTTATTTTTTTCCATCTGTGGGAGACAGTTTAGGTTTTGGACACATAAAGGTTAAAAAGCCCATTAAGTAAATCAGAAAGGAATCATTTGTCAGTATAATTGTCTTCATCGTGGTGAGCCATAATCTATGACTTCCCTCTGGGACATATTTCAGGTATCTCATATGGAGTAGCCTGTCTGATGATGCCTGACTGCCCTGGGTATCGTGCCTCGACCCAGTTGTGCAGCCTACCAACCTGTACTGCTGACCCACTTTCTGGTCTAATCGGTCACCATAACATTCCTGGAGATTCATTTGAATTCCATTAATTTCTCTTTTCCAGTTATGATCACTGACTTGCGTGTTAAATCCAGCTGGAAAGACGTTGGCAGCATCTGCCTGTTTCATTGCAGTAAGATGATGGATTTTTGTGTTGCCATAAAATCATTTTGGGTTTACTTTTCAAACTATCTGCTGATACTTTTTTTAAATATTTAATTTAAACACAATGTATTTAAATGTTTTTAAGTACAATTTTTTTGAATAACACAAAAACACCATGATCGTATGAGGGAATGTGAGCTGTCTTTTCAGCTCCACTTCCTGAGCGCTCAAACTCTGGTACCATAACTTCAACGTGGTGCCATGACCTAAGGGGGCTGTTCTGTGTTTTGCGTGCTTCTCACTCTTCCCTTCGCTGCTGCTGTCACCTGCGAGGGTGGGGCTACTGCACAGCGCCACACTCACAGATAACTCCCCTCTCCTCATCAAGTCTGAAGCTTAAAGGGTCGTTTGTCACCTTGTGGTAAAACCAGTCAACCATTAGCACCTAAATGAAAAACCTCATCTGGATTATGTCACCTTGGCATTTTCAGATTCCTTCATCAGATTCACCACACTGTTCGCCAACACACAAACCCAAAGATCACCAGTCTCCTGCCAGACCGATTCCTAACCCTTACCTCCTTAGGTCTTTTATCATGTAAGCCAGACTGTTTGATCCATTTTGAATTGTCAGCTTCTGCTTTTAATTGTGTTGCCCCAACCTCTGATTTCTTTACTCTATCTGTTAAAAATTTGTGGAAATAGATTTTTATTTTTCAGAACACAAACATGGAAGACCATTTAAAAGACTCAGATTTGTCTTTATTTGGCTATTTTATCAATTCAAAAAGGGGTTTTGCTACCTGGGTTTTTACATGTCCTAGCTGTTGTTCAATCATTTTGTCTAACCTTTTTCTGAGCTCATCATCCTTGTAAAATCATCCACCCAACAAAATTCAAACAAGTTAGCTGTGTCTTCATACAGAACTTTCATATGAGCTCCCCCCATACATGGCCACTCCCCTTGAACAGACATTCCCCATCACGCGCTCTGCGCTCCTCTGACCAAGACCTGCTCGCTGTTCCTCGTTCTAGGTGTCGTACTCGCGGGGACCGGGCTTTCTCAGTCCTAGCACTGTCACTATGGAACCAGTTGCCACCCTCAGTTAGGCTGTCCCCATTAAGAGTCGCCTAAAAACACACCTCCTCCGCTTGGCGTTTCCTGAACATGTTTGATTTCGGCCCTCTCTTACGTTGAATTTCTTTCACAGTTTTCAATGGTTCACTCTATCCCTTGTTTTACCCATCTATCCTGTACTAGGATGTTTCACCTTTTTTTGTAATTTGTATTTTGTAATTTGAATTGCTTTTATTTTTGATTTATTCACTATATTTGTACTTCTACTGTACCATGTTCAGCGCCTTGGGCTTCCTGACAGGGTTGCGGAAGGCGCTTTATAAATAAAGCTTTGATTGATTGATTGATTGATTGATTGATTGATTGATTGATTGAACTTATGAAACGCAACAATAACATAGATGGCCTGCTCAGTTTTTAATGAAATCTTATTTTACACAAGCAGTGAAAACAACCATAAGGAATATATTTCATCCTTGAATCCAAGTGGGAGAGCCTATGTTAATTTTCTCTTCCTCTCCAAATTGATCAGTGGATCAGAGGGCTAATTCACCCCTCAAGGAGCTGCATGCAGACAGAGGCTTCCCATGAGCCCAGGAGCTAATCATCCATAAACCACACATGTCAGCCCTGTGGCTGGCTAACTCCCCATCTCACACCGCTGAGCCCACAATCCCATCCTCACTGCCTGTTGCTAAGGTGCTGCACCTATTCTCCCCTCAGTAATTTCAAAGTAATTGGATGCTGAAGCTGCTTTCAAAAGGCAAGGAGGGGCTGAGGACATAGCAATCCAACTGGACTCCAACTGGCATTATGGCAACAGGAAGTCATCAGCTCACTTACCTTTTCAGTGTAGCAGATTTAAGTGTGTGTGTGTGTGTGTGTGTGTGTGCGTGTGTGCGTGCACGCGTGCGTGTGCGTGTGTGTGTGTGTGAAATGGTATCAATTAGGAGCAAATC
This sequence comes from Nothobranchius furzeri, assembly GCF_043380555.1. NCBI lineage: Eukaryota > Metazoa > Chordata > Actinopteri > Cyprinodontiformes > Nothobranchiidae > Nothobranchius > Nothobranchius furzeri. Next base: position 51,094,361 of record NC_091744.1, on the reverse strand, counting down.
ACAATATGTTGCAGCAGTAATAGCAGCTGAGCCTAAATGATGCTTTGTGGTGTTTATAAACACTCGCTGTGCACACATTTTACCTAATTTTCTGACATTTTATACTTTTTTATTGTGAGTTGGACCCTTTACCTTACACTCTTATTACTGTGCCCAGAGTACCAAAAATATTCTGATATGAAATCACTGACCCCGAACCCCATGCACAAAATGTGAGAAGTTGTGATGGTGTGCGTTCTGTCTCTCCCTCATGTGTCTCCTTGTGTTCTCCATCCCTCGCAATGGCGCTCCCGGACTCCCGTGCGACAAACAAAATCTTGGTAGGGTGATCCAATCACGACACCTCCTGCTACCAAGATTTAACTAAGATTTAGTAGAGACGGCCAGTCACGACACGCGCTGCTACCAAGATTTGCCTGAGCTACAGGGTCGTTGGCCAATCACAGTGACGGAGTACCGGTCAAGGACTCAGGTAAACCATTGTTTATTACAGTATTATTGTGGGGGATCGTTCCCAGTGGAGAGAGACATCAAACTTTACGTTTCGCCATTTTGTTTTTTTAGAAAATCAGAGCTAGCTTGCGGTAATTGTCTTACTTGTCCCGTTGTGAAAAGTTTAAAATTACAACTGTATTAGCTATCTTACTACCTGGGAAAACGTAACGTTATGTTATTTAATCTTTTTCTTTCTTTCTTTCTTCTCCTTAGCCATTGTGCTTAGTATAACATCTTGCCACTAGACTACAGTTGTAAATTAGGCTGCTGGCTAACACTAGCACATTTACAGAATTTTTTATTAATGTGCACGGTCCTTAAATAAATAAATGAAATAAAATGAATCTTTTATTCGTTTTGTTCATGTATGAACGAACTAACTAACTACCTAACGAACTAACTCCTTTTTTCAATTATTCATTGTTTGTAGAAAATTGAACATTAGTAAAAGTACTTATCAGAGTCGGATGCAACTGAAAAGTGTGTGTGTGTTTGTGTGTGTGCGCGCGCTTTTGTGTACGGTTGTGAAAGAGTCAAAAATGACAGAGATCTGGCTCATCATTTTAGATTTATCTATGTAAATGTTTGCCTAAAATCATAGCATACTGTTTTTAATGTGTTTATTTTCATGATAATGGAATTAAAATGTTTCATTGATCTGATTTTAATATCATCTTTCCTTTTCTCAAGAATGGTGGGAAAATGGACCCTAAATTTAGGAAGAGAGTGGATGGCAGCACTAACTTGGTTGACTCAAAAGCTGCCATGGAAGTCAAGGAGAGGAGGCCATGGTTTAGAGCTGGGGTCTGCAACCTTTCTGGCGATGAGTGCCATCTAAAATTTCATTTGAAGTCAGTGTGCCATTTCAACTGTTGCATAAAGCATAGATTTTATAACACTACATATCAACAGTTACACATTATATACTGTGAAATTTTACAGTTAGATCTAGTATTGGGCAGCATAACATCTCTTTTCCACTTCATCCTAAAACTGAACTTCATAGAACTATATTTGTTGACCGGTGTTGGCAAAGGGTAGATCAGGCATTTTAAAAAACCCTGTTCATAACAAGAACATCAAAAGACATACACCACAGAAAATACAATATTTAAGGTGTCACAACAAAGATAAGAATAAACTAAACTTGGCCAATATATGTTATTGTAGGGATAAACGTGCTAATGAGATTTCTGCCCCTGCTTTGCATTTGTTAGTTCAGTTATCTGGGGTTCACACTTAGTAACTTTCTGTCATGGTTTTTTCTTTATTTAGATATTTGACCCACATAAAAGATGACTCTCAAGAGAACAGGAGATGTAGTAAAAATAGTTTATTAGAGGTGAGCGGAGGCTGGCAGGGATGGGCTGGTTCCGGAGCTAGAGATTGGATCACTGGAAGAAATAACACATGAAATGATGATCGGGACGGGGAGATATTTATGTAGATAGTGGGGAGAGTTCTTACTGAGATTTGGTTGTAGCGGAGCGTGGGAGAGGTGAGCCGGTACCGGGGCTGTGGGTAGATGTGGAGGTTCGGAGAAGTGAGGCAGGTTGTTGGAGGGTGAACAGGAGACGCACGGGAGGAGAACAGAGCCAGGGAGGATTCAGCCGTGGTTCAGGAGATCCGGGAGCTGCAGAGGCTGGTATGAGACTTCCACACAAAGGTGTAATCCAGAACGGGTTCTAGGAATCCTGTGATGACAGACAGAGGTTTCAGGGAACAGACTAGAATAAAACAGGAACAGATTCAGGTGGCTGGACGTTACCACTAAGGCAAACAATCTGGCGCTGAGTGGCTGGTTCACTGGCTCCTTTATTCCTCCCGTCTAATTACATGATGGGCTGCAGGTGAGAAGGGTGACTCTGCAGCCGAGGTAATTAGCTGGATGGAGTCTCCTTATGAGTCTCCCTAGCCCTCCAACAACCTGTGAAGAGGAAATGTGAACCCACAAACCCAGTACCTGACACCACCCCCCACTCAACGGACGCCACCAGGCGGCCCAGAGCCACGAGCAGGCAAAGAGGCCTCAAAATCCGAGATGAGGCCCGGGTGCAATATGAAGGACCGAGGCACCCAAGAGCGGGCCTCAGGGCCGTAGCCCTCCCAATCGACGAGGTATTGCAGGCCCCTACCACGACGACGGGAGTCCACAATCCGGCGAACCAACCAGGCAGGATGGCCATCCACAAGCAGGGCGGGAGGAGGGGGAGCGGCCGGAGGGCAAAGCAGGCTGGAGAGAACAGGCTTGATCTGAGAGACATGGAAGGTGGGATGGATCCGGAGACCAGGGGGAAGGCGGAGACGGACCGAGACAGGACTGAGGACCTCCAGAACCTCGTAGGGACCCAGGAACCTGGGGGAGAGCTTGCGAGACACAGACTTCAGGGGAACATGCAGAGAAGAAAGCCAAACCTTCTGCCCGGGGACGTACACTGGAGCAGGCGCCCGCCGACGGTCAGCATATTTGCGATTCTGTTCCAGGGTGCGGTTGAGGGCAGAAGTGGCAACGGACCATACACGACTGCAGCGGCGGACATGATGGTGGACAGAGGTGACAGAGATGTCCTTCTCATCAGCAGGGAAGAGAGGGGGTTGATAACCTAGGGACACCTCAAAAGGGGAGAGACCAGTGGCAGAGGAGACATGGGAATTGTGGGCATACTCCACCCAGGGCAGGAACAGGCTCCAGTCAGAGGGGTTGGATGAGGTCACACAACGGAGCGAGGCCTCAAGTTCCTGATTCATACGTTCAGTCTGACCATTGGTTTGAGGGTGATATCCCGAAGAGAGACTGACCTGGGAACCAAGAGCTGAACAAAACTGCTTCCATACCTGGGAGATAAACTGAGGGCCACGATCTGAAAGAACGTCTTGAGGGATTCCATGTAGACGAAAGACGTGCTTGACTAGAAGTTGTGCAGTCTGGAAGGCAGTAGGAAGTTTTCTGAGGGGAATGAGATGGCAGGCTTTAGAAAATCTATCAATGACAGTCAGAATAGTAGTCATACCCTTCGAAGGTGGGAGACAGGTGACGAAATCCAAGGCAATATGTGACCATGGTCTTTTGGGAATGGGTAGGGGTTGTAAGAGGCCAGAAGGAGGTTTATTACCTGTCTTATTACAGGCACAGGCAGGGCAGGCGAGGACATAGTCCCTTACATCTTTGTGAAGGGACGGCCACCAGAACCTTCGAGAGATCAGAGCTATGGTGCGGCTTGTGCCTGGGTGACAGGAGAACTTCGCTGTGTGAAACCAGTGAATGAGCTTGGAACGAACAGTAGAAGGAACATATGTCCGGTTGGTTGGTCCGGTGCCTGGGTCTGGCTCATCCTTCAGAGCTTGGGAGACAATATTCTCGATGTCCCAGGTTACGGCACCCACAGAACAACCGAGAGGGAGGATGGAGGCAGGAGGTTCAGAGCCTTCTTCTGTAGAGAATTGCCGGGAAAGCGCATCAGGTTTGGTATTTTTGGAGCCTGGACGGAATGAGATAGTTAGGTTAAACCGGGAGAAAAACAGGGACCATCGTGACTGGCGGGAATTGAGACGTTTGGCTGATTGCAGATATGACAGGTTTTTATGATCTGTCCATACCAATACCGGGTGAGTGGAGCCCTCCAACCAATGACGCCATTCCTCCAAAGCAATTTTAATGGCAAGTAGTTCTCGGTCTCCAACGTCATAGTTCCTTTCAGCTGGGCTCAACCTGCGAGAATAGAAGGCACAGGGATGCAACTTTCCATCATGCACTGACCTTTGAGATAACACGGCACCTGCTCCGGTATCAGATGCGTCAACTTCCAGGATGAATTGCTTTTGAGGATCAGGTTGAATCAAGATGGGGGCAGAGGCAAACAGGTTTTTGAGAGCTGTGAAGGCGTGGCTGGCCTCAAGGGTCCATTCAAACTTGCTCTTGGTGGAGGTAAGGGCAGTTAATGGAGATGCTGTTTGGCTGTAATTCTTTATGAAGCGGCGGTAAAAGTTAGCAAACCCTAGGAAGCGTTGGAGCTGTTTTCGGTTTTCCGGGGTGGGCCAGTTTAGGACAGCTTTAATCTTGTCTGGGTCTGTGCGCACCTGTCCACCCTCAAAGATGTATCCTAGGAATGTTATGGATGACCGATGAAACTCACTCTTTTCAGCCTTAACATAGAGGCGGTTTTCGAGGAGACGCTGGAGAACCATGCGGACGTGTTTGTGGTGTTCAGCTAGGGTATCAGAGAAGATCAGGATATCGTCTAGATAGACAAAAACAAACCGGTTAATGAAATCACAGAGAACATCGTTTATCATGGCTTGGAATACGGCGGGGGCGTTAGTGAGTCCGAAGGGCATGACTAGGTATTCATAGTGACCAAGGGGTGTCTGAAAGGCAGTTTTCCATTCGTCACCCTGACGGATGCGGACGAGATGATAAGCATTCCGAAGATCCAGTTTGGTAAATACAGTAGCATTCTGCATAAGATCAAAGGTGGAGGAAATGAGAGGAAGGGGATATTTGTTTCTCACCGAGATCTGGTTCAGTCCACGATATATCAATGCAGGGCCTCAGGGAACCATCTTTTTTGGATACAAAGAAAAATCCAGCACCAAGGGGAGAAGAGGATGGACGAATCAGACCTGCAGACAGGGATTCTTTGATATAGGTCTCCATGGCTTCTCTTTCCGGTCGGGAGATGTTATATAGTCGGCTGGAGGGCAGGGGAGCTCCAGGCAGAAGGTCTATGGCACAGTCATATGGTCTGTGAGGGGGTAAACAGGAAGCTTTGTGCTTATTAAATACCTGATTCAGATCGTGATAGATATCTGGAACATGAGATAGGTCAGAGGTCTCAACTTCTGTCTGGCTGATGGGAGCAGAGTTTGGAAGCAAGGCTGATTAGAGACAGGAGGAGTGGCAGAATGAGGACCAAGAATCGACACGGAGATTGTGCCAATTTAGCGAGGGGTTGTGCCTCTGCAGCCAGTTGAATCCTAGAACAATAGGAGACTGTTTAATAGGGAAAAGCAAGAAGGACAGGGTTTCCACATGATTACCAGATATAATAAGTTTTACAGGTTCTGTTTTGTGTGTGATTAGGGGGAGCGGGTTGCCGTCCAAGGCAGAAACACGGATAGGAGAAGATAATGGAACAGCTTTGAACTTACATTGAGAGGCAAAGTTGGTATCTATGAGGTTCTGTTCACAACCGGAGTCTATGAGTGCAGACAGAGTGAAGGAGTCGTCAGAGCTGAGTCGGGTGGCAGGAAGGAGGAGTCGGGGTTGATTCTGTAGGTAGAGATGGTCCGACAGTGTCCCCGTGTGTACTGTCGGACCCTCTCTTTTGGGCGAATGGAACATGAAGAGATGAAATGGCCGGAGGAGCCACAGTAGAGACACTGGTTGGCTTGGATTCGTCGCTGTCGTTCCTCCTGTGTCAAGTGGGTACGACCCAGCTGCATGGGTTCAGTTTCAACAGGATGAGAGCGAGGAGGAGGAGATGTGTTGAGGCTGGATCCAGAGGTTGTAGAGTAGGTGCTTGGTCGGAGTGTGGCTTTCTGGATCTTGTCTCTTACTTTATCCCTCAGGCGGTTGTCAAGCCTGACAGCGAGTGTGATTAAGTCATTCAGGTTATCAGGTTCGTCTAGCAATTTTAGCTCGTCTCTCACCGGCTCATTCAGTGCATGAAAAAACTCACTCATTAGTGACTCTTCGTTCCAAGTAGAAGAAGCGGCAAGGGTGCGGAATTCTATTGAGAATTCGGCCACTGATTTATTGCCCTGTTTTGCCCTCCATAATGCACTGGAGTATGTGGAGCGGTCAGCTTCCAGGTCAAAGGTTTGATTTAACTCCTCCACAAATGTATTATAAGTGCAATTAAATCCACGGGCATTACGGAATCGGGCCTCGGCCCATCTTAAGGCTTTTCCTTTTAATAATCCAATGATGAAAGAGATTTTTGAGTCATCATCCGGAAAGGCATATGGTGAAGACTTAAACACGAGTGTGCATTGAAATAAGAAGCTCGCACAGCCACCCACCTCTCCTGCATAACGTTCGGGAACTGGGGCTGGAAAATGATGAGAAGCTACTGTAGAGGTGGGTGTAGGATGGTCTGGAAAGGCCGCAGCGCCACCTTGTGGCTGAGGACTGAACTTGCTGGCTACATCGGACAAGAGAATTGTGAGCTGATCCAGACGTTGGTTCGTGACAGCTTGTTGGTCCCTAAGGTTCTGAAGAAATGAATCATGCATTTGTAAAAGATTATTTTGATCAGCTACTGATCTCCTAAGAGTCTCTGCGGGGTCGGTTTGGCCAGATTGTTCTGTCATGGTTTTTTCTTTATTTAGATATTTGACCCACATACAAGATGACTCTCAAGAGACCAGGAGATGTAGTAAAAAATAGTTTATTAGAGGTGAGCGGAGGCTGGCAGGGATGGGCTGGTTCCGGAGCTAGAGATTGGATCACTGGAAGAAATAACACATGAAATGATGATCGGGACGGGGAGATATTTATGTAGATAGTGGGGAGAGTTCTTACTGAGATTTGGTTGTAGCGGAGCGTGGGAGAGGTGAGCCGGTACCGGGGCTGTGGGTAGATGTGGAGGTTCGGAGAAGTGAGGCAGGTTGTTGGAGGGTGAACAGGAGACGCACGGGAGGAGAACAGAGCCAGGGAGGATTCAGCCGTGGTTCAGGAGATCCGGGAGCTGCAGAGGCTGGTATGAGACTTCCACACAAAGGTGTAATCCAGAACGGGTTCTAGGAATCCTGTGATGACAGACAGAGGTTTCAGGGAACAGACTAGAATAAAACAGGAACAGATTCAGGTGGCTGGACGTTACCACTAAGGCAAACAATCTGGCGCTGAGTGGCTGGTTCACTGGCTCCTTTATTCCTCCCGTCTAATTACATGATGGGCTGCAGGTGAGAAGGGTGACTCTGCAGCCGAGGTAATTAGCTGGATGGAGTCTCCTTATGAGTCTCCCTAGCCCTCCAACAACCTGTGAAGAGGAAATGTGAACCCACAAACCCAGTACCTGACACCTTCAGGAGCACACAGGTCTCTGAATGTCCAGCAGTTAGACGGGAGGCACTGAGGACACACTTCATGTGAGAGAAAATCTGCTCACACAGATATGTAGAACCAAATACTGTCAATAAAGCCTGTGCAATGTTCTTGAGACAATTAAACCTGTCTGGTAGTGACGTCCAGCAACTGAAAATGCAAGCTCCATGATCATGCACAGCTGTGGATTCCAGCTGCTGCCGTAGTTCTGCAAACTTTGTCCCCCACAGAGTTGAGCTTTTCAGTTCAATCAGCTGCATTTCCATGTCGTCTGTATCCAGAAAGTTAAAGAGACAAATTCAGCTGAGTACCAAAGCTCTCTGGTCTGATCAGAAATGAAAACATTGGTCCATACAACTGAAAGTCATGAAAACGCGTTGTGAATTCTGTCTGGAGTCTTCGGATGCATTCATGAATTGCTGTGGTGCTGATGCTGCACTGAGCAGACAGCTCCCTGAGGTGTTTGAAGTGGCAGAATGTGGAAGTTTCAACATCCTTTAAAAAAAAAAACTTCCAGCTTTCCAACAAAAGCTTCCCAAGTTTCACACATGTCCAAAACAGTTTGACCTGCTCCCTGCAGTTTGAGATTAAGCTCATTCAGGTGTCCAGTTATATCTGCGAGGAAAAAAAGTTTTTCAACCCACCTCTCATCTTCAAGTTCAGGATATTGTTGCCCCTTTTCATTCAGAAATGTTTTTACCACATCAAAGCAATCCACAAATCATTCCAGAACCTTTCCACAGCTAAGCCATCTAACAGCACAGTGGAGTGGGATGTCTTTGCATGAGCTTTTCATCTCCTTGAGCAGAGACTGGAATTGGTGGTGAGTCAAAGCAGATCAATTAACTAAGAAGTTCACAATGTTTGCCACTGTGGCCATGACATCATCAAGATCTGAATTTGACATCTTGGCGCAGAAATTTTCTTGGTATATTATACAATGCAGTTTCGTGATGGGATGGCCTATTTGCAGAGGTGGGAAGTAACGAATTACATTTACTTGCGTTACTGTAATTGAGTAGATTTTTTGTGCATTTATACTTTTTAAGTAGTTTTTAAAATCTGTAATTTTACTTTTACTTAATTATTGTTTTTTGTAAGTATTGTACTTCGCTACATTTTTTATCTTATCCGTTACAGAGTAAAAAAACAACATTGCAAAATACTGTGTCGGCACGGTTCGCACTGGATTCGGACACAACCACAGAGAAGAGAGACGAGAGTATAAACATATACACATGTAGAAGCGTCTTAATGCACTCGAGAGTGATCCAGCGCTTAACGAAGTTTCTATGTATATATGTCTATACTGGTAAGACCCAAACACGGAAGTGCTGCGGACGCTGAAGGCGCGCACCAGAAGAACTGAGTGCTTAAGTTACGAGAGTGTTACGGGGTACGAAGGAAAGGATAAGAAACACTAACTGACTATTCGGATGACTGGAGGATCACCTAATGGGCCATTCCCATCTGTACCGGGTCGGCCTGGGCCGGGTAGCTTAGGTTGTTTACATATCTGGGTGGCCTGGTATTTTTCCGGGCCAACCAAGGCTCATTCTCAGCCCTCTTCTCGAGGGGGTCTGCTTCAGGCCGACCAGGGCCAACACACCCACTGCTGACAGCAAATTCACACCTTCCATTAGAGCAGACCTGGGCATTTTACGGCCCGCGGGCCACATCCGGCCCTTTGGTTGACTTTGACCGGCCCGCGTAAGGTTAATTGGAAATTACAAAATAAATGTATTTTCTCATTTTACCTCATGCATGGGCTAAGGCTGCATTGCTTTTATTTTGAAGTTGTTTTTTACGTGCACAATGACGCAATACGTATAGCAACAAGTGCCCGCGGTTGACATGGTGATTGTAGCCTGAGAAATGTCCGCTCATGCAAAAAAAAAAAAAAAAAAAAAAAAAAAAGAAAGATGCCGAATGCAGGATTTTCAACAAAAATTGGACTGCTAAGTATTTTTTTTACTGAAGTCGGAGGTAAAGCCGTGTGTTTGGTTTGCGGGGAGGAGATTGCCGTGTTTAAGGACTACAATTTGAGTCGGCATTACGACAAGAAACACTCGGAAAAATACAAGAACTTGTCTGATGCTGAGAGCTGAGAGGGCACGGACATCCGAAGCTTTGCTTGCAAAGTTGCAAAAGCAGCAAGGCTGTTTTACTAAGCTTCACACATCCAGGGATGCAGCAGCCAGGACCAGCTTTGTGATATCCCACAAAATAGCTAAAAACAGCAAGCCGTTTTCGGAGGGAGAGTTTGTCAAAGAGTGCATGGTGGACTCTGCCGCACTAATATTCCCTGAAAAAAAAGGCGCATTTGAGCAAATCCCGCTGTCCAGGCGAACCGTGACCAGGAGGATCGAGGACATTGCGGGGAACCTGGAGCTTCAGCTGCAACGTGAAGTGGCAAGTTTTGACTTTTTCTCATTAGACGGGAGCTGTGATGTCCGCGACACAGCCCAGCTGCTCGTATTTGTCCGGGGATAACGGACTTCAAGCTCACAGAGGAGCGGGCAGCAATGCGGTGGATGAAAGGGACAACGACAGGGAGTGATCTTTTTACAGAGGTAAATGCGTGCACGGACACTCTGGGATTGAAATGGGAGAGACTGTCAGGTGTCACAACAGACGGTTGTCCAAATCTTAAGCCGGGCTTAAGCCGGGCGTACACTGTGCGACTTTTTCACTCGCAGCGTTCAGCTTCAGCTCAAACTGTACGACTTCCTCGCAGAGCAGATCTCACGAGTCATGTGCTCACACTGCACGACCCAGTTCTCGCATGCGACCTGACTGCTCACACTGTACGTCTGGTAGCAACACGTCGGCCCTAAAATGTGCTAAAAATAGCAGTTTTTACACAACACGTCAGACTTTTTTGTCTTGCCTGTTGTCCTTCGGGAGTGCTGCAGGAGGACACACAGGGATTTATGGGGGTTGGATGAGGAAAACGAAATAAAGAAAGTGAATCTGTGTTTTGTGATCAGTTTAATTTGACATGAACACGACAAACACGCTTTCTTGACAATCTTTGTGAGTAAAAAAAACGTGTAGAAACAAAAACGAACAGCGTGTGTTATTAGGGAAATAGCGAGCGACCGGTGTTGATGCAGGATTGCGCGCGCATGCGCCGTGAGCGGTTCTGATACTTTTTGGATCGTAGCTGCTCGCAGCGCCGCTTCAACAGTGCGATACCCTCACGAGGGACGAGCGAAATATTAAACACACCAGAAGTCCCTGCGACCTCACGACTGCTGATCGGCAGCTGGTCACGTGGTGTTAATCGCCTCTCGTAACCAGCGCTGGACTGACCATAGGGCATAGCGGGCAACTGCCCGCTGGGCCGACCCTTTCATCTTTTATGGGCCGGTGTCTTTTTTTTTTTTTCCTGGCCTCTAGTTGTTGCGGACAACTTGCCCGCGCCGCCCCACGCGACGCCTCGTAAAAGTTGGTGGATTGGCCAATTGGTAATAATACACTCTGGGCTGGACCAATAGCCAGAGGTCTGATGCACCCGCCAGTTGTTTGTGAATCTCAGTAAACAGACAGACGAGCTTTACAAAATGGAGAACAAAAAACGGAAAGGAGGAGCGGAGAAAATTCGACTAAAAAAGAAACTGGCCCTTCAGGCTGATGCTGGCACATGTGTTAAAATCTCACAGTTGTTTGGTAGTGAAGGTTCAAGTAAAATCAATTTAGGAAGTGATGGAGCCTCAGCCCAGCGACAGGTTGGAGAAGAAAAGAGGGAGGAGGAGGAGAAACCCGAGCCGGTGTTGTGCCATAAATTGACTCGCTGCCAAAAAATGATTAGCCACCGCGGGATCGCGCACGGTTAGGTAATTGCATTTCTAGACAAAATTCCCCAGGATTTCGCCCTAAAACTCGGCATATCTAGCAATATGGACATTCAGAAAGCAAAGATAACCTCTTCCGGTACTTAAACAGATGTTTATTGCGGATATTAGTGTGCAGTGTTTGTGGCACCCTGCGCGGGAGCACGAGGACGTGCTTGTGGAAAGAGGGAGGAAGATGTAGCTATGTGAGCGTCCTGTCACAATGTCCCGATTGATGATGCGCCCTGGCTACTGGGCTAAGGAGATGCCTCTTTGGCTGACTGGTTAGAGCGTATGACTCTCGCCCGGGAGTCTGGGGAACGAATCCCGCCCGGGCACTCCTTTCTGCACCTTGCCACATTAGTTTTTCCAGTTCGGAAGTTGTTTTAAGTGTTGCTATTTGTCTTAAACGTTCACAATGAGGATATATTAATCCTTTTTGCAATATTTGCGATTGAAAGATGGTTTGTGCCACAAACTTTGTGGTAAGAACTGGCTTTCTTTATGTTACAGCCTTGATACTAAAAAAATAAATAAACAATGTAAAATGGCACCCTGTATTGAATGTAAACGTTGTATAAATGGAAATAAACAATTCTCCAACGATTTAATTTTTCCCCCTTCCTTTCTTTAGTCCACTTGACATGGAGCCACAGTTAACTAGTTTGGGGCACATTTTTACTTGAAAAAAAGTATTTAAAATGATCAAGCTTTGGCTTTAATGACACTGTGTAGGTTACTATCTATTCATTACATTGCTCTATTTAAAAGTAACAAGATAAAAGCACTTCAGCACATAAAATTAAGATTGTCACTTGCCAAATAGACTACACCCTCCCGTTTACCTATAAGAAATGCCTCAAAATATCTTTAAATTCTTTATTGATGATTTAATTGTAGACAACTAAAATGGCATTTTACTTGCCAAAAAGTGATTGAATCGCTAAGATTTTCATGGAGGCTAAAATTGACCAAATAAGGGTTTTATGTATTATCTGTTGATGTTACTGTACTCATACTGCCTACTGTATCATCAAAAACACCCCAAAAATGGCAAAAAAAGAAAAAAAAAGAAGATAATTTCCCTTGCCAAAAATTGATTACAGTGTCCTGGTCACGTGTAAAGGGTTACATTTACCTAAATATTACTTTATTTATTATCTCTTGATGTTATTAGTGCCATCACAGGACGCTGGGTGTCTTTCACATTCATAAACACTTCAAAAATGGCAACAAATGATCATTTCCCTTGCCAAAAATTGATTACAGTGTCCTGGTCACGTGTAAAGGGTTAAATTGACCTAAATATTACCTTATTTATTATCTCTTGATGTTATTAGTGCCATCACAGGATGCTGGGTGTCTTCCACATTCATAAACACCTAAAAAATGGCAACAAATGATAATTTCCCTTGCCAAAAATTGATCACAGAGTCCTGGTCACCCATAAAGGCTTAAATTGGCATAAATATTACTTCATTTATTATGATGTTGGGTGTGTTCCACAATCATATTCGAATAAACATGAAAATATTCTGTCCGAATATCTGTTTCTTGTTATAAATATAACAGCATGAAGGATTTACAGTTAAAATAGGAGAAACACGTGACTCCCCAGGAAGGGTCGTAACACCACTCGCCTCATGCACATAAGTGAACAAATCAAAGCAGCATGGAGACACTCCGTCTCCAACCACCTCTCAGGCAGCAGCCTGCACTCCCAAGTTCTATACGTCACCAGAACATAAACAACCGCAACACAATAAAAGCAGTGTTATACAAAATGGAAGGCCTGTAGTGTTTATTCTCTTACAGTAACAACTTATCAACTTTTTGGAGGAATTTATTTGAGAATTTTTTGGTTTTTATTAATTGTGCAATAGAAAAGTAATCACTAGATTAATCATCTAAATAGTCATTAGAATAGTCGACTATTCAATAAAATAATCGTCAGAATAATCATTTAAAAAATAATCAGTTACCCCCAACCCTACTTTTTAGAATACCAGGATAGGAAGGATGGTGTAGGTTTACGTTTATTAGATTGATACATAAATACTACCAATAAGAAAGTGTACGTTGGTGTGTGTCAGAAACAGCGTAAGGCTTAATGTCTTTTCCAAAAAAAACAGGTGATGGGCCGGTCTCCAGTCAAAATGCCCGGGCTGAATTTTTGTCCCAGTCCAGCCCTGCTCGTAACCCCCTGTACACTACACGACCGCTCGGCGCAAAACTCGCCCCGATGTCGTGGCTTCTCGCACGACTGGAAAATCGGCTCAAAAAAGTGAAAAAGTCGCACAGTGTACGCCCGGCTTTACACTGTGCGACTTTTTCACTTTTTTGAGCCGATTTTCCAGTCGTGCGAGAAGCCACGACATCGGGGCGAGTTTTGCGCCGAGCGGTCGTGTAGTGTACAGGGGGTTACGAGAGGCGATTAACACCACGTGACCAGCCGCCGATCAGCACTCGTGAGGTCGCAGGGACTTCTGGTGTGTTTAATATTTCGCTCGTCCCTCGTGAGGGTATCGCACTGTTGAAGCGGCGCTGCGAGCAGCTGCGACCCAAAAAGTATCAGAACCGCTCACGGCGCATGCGCGCGCAATCCTGCATCAACGCCGGTCGCTCGCTATTTCCCTAATAACACACGCTGTTCGTTTTTGTTTCTACACGTTTTTTTTACTCACAAAGATTGTCAAGAAAGCGTGTTTGTCGTGTTCATGTCAAATTAAGCTGATCTCAAAACACAGATTTACTTTCTTTATTTCGTTTTCCTCATCCAACCCCTATAAATCCCTGTGTGTCCTCCTGCAGCACTCCCGAAGGACAACAGGCAAGACAAGACAAAAAACTCTGACGTGTTGAGTAAAAACTGCTATTTTTAGCACATTTTTAGGGCCGACGTGTTGCTACCAGACGTACAGTGTGAGCAGTCAGGTCGCATCCGAGAACTGGGTTGTACAGTGTGAGCACATGACTCGTGAGATCTGCTCTGCGAGGAAGTCGTACAGTTTGAGCTGAAGCTGAGTGCTGCGAGTGAAAAAGTTGCACAGTGTACGCCCGGCTTTACATGGAAAAATGTCGGACTTTTGAAACGCATGCAAGATAAAGTGACAGAAATTGATGCAGATCAAAAATAGGTGTTTTTGCATTGAATTATACACCAACATGTGTTGTGCAAGTCAGTGCTAAAAATCAACCATGTTACTGATGTTGTTACTAAAATAATAAACTTCATCAGGGCGCGGGCAATGGATCACAGACAGTTTGTGGCTCTTTTGGAGGACTCCACACAGCTGTCAGCTGGCTCAGCCTGGGGAAAGTGCTGAAGAGGGTTTGGGACTTGAAAGCAGAGATTCAGGATCTCTGCTGGATTTCTACTCTTCTCTTAAGGAGGACTTTCCAAACCTGAAGAGACATGCTCAGAAGATGTTGGTTCTCTTCGGCTCTACCTACATTTGTGAACAAACATTTTCAATGATGAAGTTTACAAAATCCAGGTATAGATCCTCTCTCACTGATGATCATTTGTCAGCTGTGCTTCGCTTCTCCACCTCAGACATTCAACCTGACTTTGATGCACTCGCTAAAGCCCAGCAGAGACTAGATTTCTCTCACTGAATAAGAAAAAAATCACTTAAAAACACAAAATAAGGTGTTTGGACCACAAATGTAGGCAACTAGCAGTGAACTTGGACACTTTTTTTAAACCTCTTTCTCAAGATCACAGTTCAGTGATTTTATTTTACAGACAATACTGTGTGTCTGTAGAATGCTAAGAACCTCTTTCCAACAATATTTGAAACTCAGAATGTGTTTTGGAGTGAATGTGACTGAAACTGTTAACTAATATAAGTCACAAATGTTTAACAAAAACCAAATGTGCACACTTTGTTTACCATTGCCTTGGGAAATTTGAATAAATCACATTTTTGTAAGACAACCTCACTTTTTCCTTTTTGCTCATTTATAACATATAGTCTACTCTTACCAGCTTGAAGAAACAATGGTATTTACTGCTTTTTATAAAGAAATACCATTAATATTATGCATAATTGACTTCAGCCTTTTGGCCTGGCCCTCCACAATATTTTCTATTTCTCATGTGGCCCCATGGAAAAAATAATTGCCCACCCCTGCATTAGAGCAAGCTTCTGATTGGTGGGTAGAATCAGCCCACATGGGCTTAAGGCAAGGATGTGTGGAATCAACCGGGCCAGGCTGGGGCCGACTGGGGCTACCCGGCCCGGGCCGACCCGGTACAGATGGGAATGGCCCATTTGAAGATCAAAGCTTGTGAGAAGGAATGTAGGGATGTCTGAGCGGTCAGCAGGTGAGTTGAACTTCTTAGTGTGAAGCATGTGTTCAGTGACCTTACAGTGTAATGAATGATGGGTAGGAGAAGAAAATAGGCGCTAATGGTACGAGAAAGATAGCCTGGCCTGCCAGACTCCTCCTGTTTAATTCACGTCACACACGGCGATGCCCAATTTCTCATAAACAACGAAGACAGCGGCGGAGTTCGCTGCGGCTCTTTCCTCTGTTCTAAGTGACACAGATGTCTTTAAAACCACAAGTAGAAGCACTAAAAGCATTTCTTCTAAAAAATAAAAGATGTTTGCGCCATTGCCAGATGCTATTTTCTTTTACTACAACTAGAAATCTACCGTGTCGTGTGGTACAGTCGGGATTTCCTTCTTTTTTCTGATTGGTAATTTTTGAGCTTCCTAGTCCCGCCCCTCAAGTGATCTTCCAGCTAAAAGAAAAACTCAGCAGACTGGAGACTCTCCAAGATGTGTCTGCCACTCTTCAGAGCCATTCAGGATGGGGTCCAAAAGCACTTTGGTGAGATGATGGAAGACCCTGAGCTGACTGCTGCTGCAATCCTTCTTCCAAAGTTCAAGACCACCTGGACTGAGAGGCACAATATCATTGAAGCAGGTAATATTTCATGATTTAATATCATACCTTAATCTGTTTCTTATTCATTTCAATCCTGTCCACATACTTAAAGTTCAATTATACGAGTCTGTCGACACAAATTATAGTATTTGTAAGGTATGTATTACTAAAACAATTCTTGTTGCATCTTCTATCAAAACTTAATTGCCAGATATATTAAATATGTGTTATGTATTTGTCATTCAGCAGGTTTGATCAATATGAGAAGACATCTTGACCAGATGGCAGAGGCTGGGGCAGAGCAAGTAAAGCAACAGTCATCACATCTTACCCTCATCTTTGTTTAAAAGTGCTTTTCAGTCCATCGGTCCCAGCGTGCTCTCTATAATTAATGCTTCTCTGGTTTCTGGTCAGGTCCCTGCTTACTTTAAGAATGCTGTAATCCACCCGCTTCTTAAAAAACCGAGTCTCGACCCCTCTCTCCATAGCAGCTTCAGACCCATCTCTAAACTTCCGTTCATCTCCAAGATCTTGGAAAAGGTTGTGGCTAAACAACTCACAGCTGCTCTTGATGAACACAACATCTATGATAGCTTCCAGTCAGGTTTTCGTAGAGCTCATTCTACTGAAACAGCTCTTCTTAGGGTCTCTAATGACCTTCTGACTCACAGTGATGCAGGGGACTGTTCTGTTCTGGTCCTGCTGGACCTGACTGCAGCCTTTGACACTGATGACCATCACCTGCTACTGGAGAGGCTGAGAGATTGGGTAGGCCTATCAGGATCTTCCCGTGGGGGGGGGGGGCTTGTGACTATATTCATGTCACTAGTTTGCAGTGTAACTGCCTTTGTACTTAAATATGCATATTTGTTCATTTAATTAAAAAAAAACAGCCACTTTGACATTTATACCCCATTGTCTTTTTTAACTATTCAGAAGAGCCCGTCCTTGCACAGTCAAAAAAGTAACTAAGTAACTTTTACTCTGACTACATTTGAAATAAGCTACTTTTTACTTTTACTTGAGTACATTTTGAGGCAGGTAATTTTACTTGTAATTGAGTAAAATTTCATGAAAGTAATTATACTTGTACTTAAGTACAACATTTTAGTACTCTTTCCACCTCTGCCTATTTGTTCCTCAATTAAAGTAACAGCCCCCCTGTGTTTCCCAACCATAGCTGGTGCACCATCAGTTGTCACAGCAAAATTCTTTGCAGTGTCAATGCCTCGTTCCTCAAAACGCTTCATAAAAACGTTGGCAATATCCTCATCTCGTGTTGTTTCAGGCATCGGGGTAAGGCAGAACAGTTCCTCTTGTACTGTCACATCACAGTATCTTACCATTACAGCCAAACGTGGCACATCATTGATAACAATGCTTTCATCCAAAGCCACACTAAACACCTGGGCTTCTTTCAAACCAGCTGTTTGTTGGGCCCTGACATTGTCACCCATTTCCTGGATGCATCTTTCCATAGTTCTGGCTGATGCAGGTATGTCTTGAATCCTTGCTTTAATAGTATCTTTGTTTGGAAGCCCATCAACTAACACGTCTGAGGTACAGAGAAATGCCTCTTTAATAAAGTTGCCATCAGTAAATGGCTTTCCATGTTTAGCAGTACAGTGTGCGATACGAAAACTTGCTTCAGTTCCATTATGTTTAGTAGCTGTAAAAACTTTCAGAGTACTTGCTTGCTTGTCATATCTTGACACAGCACGTGCAATTGATTCAGCCTGCTCTTCCTCATCCTTGAATACTTTTTGATGTTTCGTCTCAAAATGCCGCTTAACACTGGAGGTACGGCAAACAACACTCTCGAGGCAAAGAGCACACACAGTACGATCTCTTTGCTGCACAAAACCCCAGTCTTCTGTCCAAGTTGTCATAAAAGACCTGGAATTATCTTTTTTTGCACGCTTAGATGCCATATTTTACAGGACTAACTAGCTAGAAACATCCTCCTCACTGTACCGGCAGGTAGATTACCGTCATAAAGAAGCAGCCTGAATGATGTCTTTTCGCGCTAATTTGGGATTTGGACCGGCGGGCCATCGCGTGGGTGTGGCGTTTTATTACTAATAAGGCAGTTATTTCCGTCTTTCCGTTTATTTTTAACTTCCAAATATCACAGTGACTGCATCAACAACTGAGATAATCCCCGAACAACAAGACAAAAACTAAAAATATCCATCCGAACCTCCTCTTATTCTCTGCCACGTCTTTGCTCAGACACACATCATGCACACGCATTGCCAAGGCAACCAGCCGACAGAGCGCTTCGCCAGGCGGGAGGGCTGAGAGATCACGTTTCAACTTTTTAACGCATTTAGTGACCACACAAGAAACAAAAACAATTAACAGAAAATTCAGTCCGTTACAACATTTACTTTTCAACACATCTTCTCAGATTAATGCTCTGTGCCATCAGTTAACCCTTTGCATGCCAACAGTGGCACGAGTGCCCAGGGTTGCCGACCCCTGGTTTAGAGTTTCACCCCCAGAGTCTGCAGAGAAGTCTGTCCTCCGTGTTGGTGGAGACAAAAGCAACCCCATCCATGTTCTCAGCCAGTGTGAACTACATTTTGGGATTTTCCGTGGACAGACATTCAAGTGGGTTGCTGAAAATGCCCTGGGATATGCAGGTTATCTGGTTGCATCAATGTCAAGGGAGGACTTTGAGAAGAAGGATTCCAGAAATCATTCGGAAAATAAAAAGGCTTTCCGGAAATACATTGAACATTTTCCTGAAGGTCACTTTGCCATTCGAGTGAAATCATCCAGCCATACAGAATCTTCTGGTACTGCTAGCTTGCTAACAAGTGATCAGCCAGCACCCACATCTTCCACCTCCAGCGCTGCATCTACCAGGACCCTGTCCTCTCACCCTGCATCTCTCAGTACTCCGTCCACCAGCACCTCAGCCAGCAGCACAGTGTCACAAGGCACATCTTCTAGGAGCGGTCTTTCAAGAGCTCAGAGCTCATCCTTGCTTTCACTGTTGAACAGGAAAACATGTACACCACGGACCTTGCAGACCACAGTGAAGAATCTAATTTCTCCCAAAAAGATTCCTACTAGTAAGTAATCAATAAGCAGTATTTTAAGGCACAACACATTATGATATTTTTCATCACACGCTGTTTATAAAAATATTTTTCCAGTTGTTCCAGATGTGACCTGTGTTGTGTCAAGTGATGTGCCAGACGGTGAGATGGTTGCTGCAGCAGAACAGATGGAGTCAGAAATGACACGTAGGTTATACAGTTTTGTGTTTAAATCAAAAATATTAATGTTAACTTAGACAGATATTTTAGATTTATGTGAGATATTGACAGTATTTGATGACATTATGTTTACCTTTTATTTTTCTGACTTGCTTACAGAAGAAAATCTGTCTTCCTGCTAAATGGATTCCAGCGCTGCCTGTGGAAGATCAGCAGTGGATTTCAAAAATGCTCTTCAAATGGTCCAGGAATGGACAACCAGAACTCAACCTCCTGAAGCTGGATAAACTGTGGTGGCACCCTCCTGACCCACCACTTGTTCCCCACGGCCTGCCAGCAACAGAGAGGCACTTTGGCCACTCCCTGTTTCTTTGGATGCCCAGAAAACTTTGGCGGGTGAGACTGGTTTGCCCACATCCTGACTGTGGCAAAGAAGAGCTGACCTCTGCAGGACTGCATCAAAGAGTTCGACAAGTTGTCAGCATGACCGCATCCTATTTTCTTGCTGCAGAATACCTGGCATGCAAGAGCTGCAAACGTAAAGTCATCAGCTGGAGCAAAGACATTGTTTCTCAGCTAGATGTAGGACATCAGATCCCGTTTTCCTGTCTTCTCACATCCAAACTTGGATGTGACATGGGAGTGGTCCGCCAGATGAGACACAGGGGTCTTGGAAACAGCAGCAGCCAACTTCAGAAACAGCTGGAGGAGCAGCATGCAGAGACATGGCTTCAGAAGTCCATTCATTTCATGTCTCACCAGAGGCTTTGCCAGAGCTGCATCCACAGGTTTGGTTGACCCTCTGAATCTTGGAGAACTACCAACAATGTTGACTGTTCCGAAACACCGCTGGCTGATGCAAGTCTACGCGTAGAATGTGCTGAGCAGGTTAGAGGAAATCAAGGCTTCCATCACGTCAACCTTTTGGCGTGTCCTGAAAATAGACTCCACCAAAAAAATTGTCAGGAAACTGGCAGGACACAGCCGTGGAACGGCAGCATGGGCCACAAACATGGGGAATGAGCACGGCCAGATCATCATGTCTGTACTCACAGTGAGTGAAGGTCATGGGTTAGGCAAGACGGTTGAGGGAGTCATTAAGCGCTACCATGATGCAGGAGTGTCGCCTCCTGAAGTGCTGTATGTGGACCAGGACTGCTGTGGGTCTTCTCATCACCACAAAATGATCAGGGCGTGGCAAAACACCAACATTTGCTTGGACATTTGGCAGTTTATGAGGAGGATTGCGGTGGGCTGCACCACCGACTCTCATCCACTTTATGCCGGCTTCACGAACAAACTGAGCCACTGCATTTTCATGTGGGATGACCGTGACCTGCAAGCTCTAAAGGAAGCCAAGCGAGCTGAACTGGAGGCCAAGTTGTTGCACCCCACAGATGCTGATCTGCTGCGAAACATCAGCAGAGCTGAGATGGCTCGTCACTGCAAAAGGACAACCAGAAGCAGCTCAGAGATGGAGACCTTGATTTCGGAACTGATTGAGGCCTACAGCGGGCACAAGGGATGCAACTCATTGGGTGTTCTGCTCATCAACTTGGAAAGAATGGCAGAGATATGGAAGGCTCAGAAGAAGCACCTCAGCTGTCTCCAGGACCCACCAGGAGTACTCCTGTACATGGAGACTGGCACCATAAAGAAGGGGGGGCACGTTCTGAAAACCTATCGATGTGCAAGAGGCTCCACTTCCCTCGAGTCCTTCCACCTGCACATGAACAGGTTTATTCCTGGTAAAGGAAAAGCACTTTGTCCTCACACACTTATCCATGGGTTTTTCTTCATGTTCACAACCCATTTAAACATCTTTAACACTGGCAAGTGACACCTTTTTTCAGGCGTATCTATTGGATGGCCTGACCAGGTGGAACAAAGACCGGAGCATGTCAGCAGAAGGGAGATCAGAGTCTCACTCCTACAGCGGCATGCTGCAAACCAGCTGT
Organism: Nothobranchius furzeri; assembly: GCF_043380555.1. Taxonomy (NCBI): domain Eukaryota; kingdom Metazoa; phylum Chordata; class Actinopteri; order Cyprinodontiformes; family Nothobranchiidae; genus Nothobranchius; species Nothobranchius furzeri. The sequence continues at coordinate 51,072,898 of NC_091744.1, read as the reverse complement.
CACAAGAAGTTCCCGGGAAGAGCTGTGTGAGTTACACAGGGCCACAGGCGTACTCAGGTGTGTTACCAGAGCTGATGCACGAGTCAGAGGAGACAGAGTTCAGCTTTGACCAAGCTCTGATTAGATTAATAGTTCATGCTAGCTAATTAAAAGTCAACAATGTGTTTGTTTTTTCCTGAAATTGTGTCGTGATAGAGAGTTAAAGTTAAAACAAACATTAAAGTTGATTTTTGATTGCTTTCAGGGGAACTCATTGGGGTTGAGTATCTCTACGACCAAACAGGAGATGTTCTTGAGGACCACAGAGTGGCAATTGCAGCATTGGAGACAGAGGATGTAGCTGTGGCAGAAGATGAGGGCTTTGAAGAGTCTGAGGATTTTGTGGATCTCACAGTTCCCATCTTGGAAACCACACTCCAGACTCCTCAACCTGCCTGTTCAGATGACATCTTGACATCACCTGCATCCGAACCCTTCCTAGAGATGCCATCTATGGAAGTTAAACATGCTCCTGTGGATGCACTGGAAGAAAGTGAGTGATGTTCATGTCCAAATATCACACAAATGGGCATGTTTTTTTTATTATGTAAAGTGACATGACATAAGTGACTTTAAAACCGGGTTACTGATTACTTATCGATAAATTCGGTCAGCATACTTCCATCTACGTTCCATAAACCGTCTCCGCCCCTCCCTGACTCCTCACACTGCCGCCGTTCTCGTCCACAGCCTCATCACCTCCCGTATCGACTATTGCAATTCACTTCTTTATGGTCTCCCCAACAAACTCCTTCATAAACTGCAACTGGTCCAGAATTCAGCAGCCCGTATTATCACCAGAACCCCTTCTTTTCACCACATCACCCCAGTTCTCCAACAGCTTCACTGGCTCCCAGTTAAATTCAGGTCCATCTTCAAAATTCTCCTCCATACCTTCAAAGTAATCCACAACCTCTCTCCTCCATATATCTCAGACCTTATAAGTATTCACACCCCATCCCGTTCTCTCAGATCGTCTTCTTCCATCCATCTTGCGGTTCCTTCTGCCCGTCTCGCTACCATGGGGAGCAGAGCTTTCAGCCACTCTGCTCCTCGTCTCTGGAACTCACTTCCCCCAGACATCAGGAACATCGACAGTTTTACCCTTTTCAAAACAAAACTCAAAACACACATGTTTAAATCTGCCTACAACCTCTGATTTTATTGAACTGTTTCTCTCTTTGGTTTTTTTTCTTGTTTGGGTTTTATTATTGTTTTATTGTATTTTATTAAGTGTTTTCTGTCAAGTGACCTTGGGTGTTCTGAAAGGTGCTTTTGAATAAAATGTATTATTATTACTTTTGTTCTATAAACCTGTGTCTGAAAGTGTGTCTTTGTGTGTATGTGTGTGTGTGTTTAATAAAAGGTTTTGATATTTATGTTTAGCTGCATCTCCATCAAGGCTACCTGATTTCCACTCTGATGACACTACTCCAGGGACATCAAGGAGACAGGTTAGTTAGATATGATTTGGCTACTTTTGCCCAATTTTTTTTTCTTATAATAAGTACGTGACAAACTTATCATTTAGGACTCCGTTGGCCCCGACAATATGGAACTAGGATTGGGACAATATTCAGCGTAACTTGTACCAAGTTTTGTAACTTCGAACATGTTTCATCACATGTAACTTTGGATTCGTAACTTGTAATTCTCAATTCGTACTTGTATTCTTGTTTTGTAACAGGAACATTGTATTTTGTACATGTATTTTTTATTTTGTAAAAGCAAACATTCATTCAGAAACATGAAACTTTTGTTTTGTAACTAGCAGACTTCCAAACTGAAAAAAATCAAGGTACAAGTTTGAAATCAAAGCTCTCAAAACACACATTTCATTCTACGGGTACAAACCAAAATCCTACAGTGTTACGAATCTTTTTGTCTCGATTCTAGCGTCAGTAGGAGGAACTTGGGTGGAACCAATGAGAGCACGAGTCTTGGCTACCAATCACGTTTCTCAAATTCCTGTCCAATTATTGGGAGAGGAGGGCAGGGTTTTGTCAGAGCTGTAGAAAGAGAGTTACAACACTCCAATAAGACTCCTATGGAATGGGGAAGTCACGTGGTTCATGTAGTTACGAATAGTTCCAAACAGCCCCGCTGCTGCATTGACTGCAGTTCATTTTCGGTGTTTCGGAAGGATTTTCTCCAGTAAGCTGATGAAATTTCATCATTTTGTTGCATTGTGAAGCGTTAGCTAACCGCTTCGTTGTCTCCTCACAGAACAAAGCTATCCCAGCATGCTTTGCGCGCCGGCTGTGGATTTTCAACTGGCAGAGAAAATGGGGAGAGCTACGAAGTTTTAAACGTAAGTTTGTTAAAAACTAGCCGTAGAAATCTAAAAAGCTTAAAGCGGTTCAGTTTATAGACATTTTTTGTTTGTATATTTGTTCTTTAAATTACATTTTAGGCAGAAATCAGCCAGAACGAGTTTGTATCGCGGGTCCCAGTTATTCCCATGTGTGTGTGTGTGTGTGTGTGTGTGTGTGTAGCAAATTAAACTTGTCATTTGTTTAAGGACAACGGAGCAAAGAAGCGTTTTTATTCAGCTTAGAGGTGAAGAGTGAAGCTGTTTACACACACAACTACAGAAGTTCTTCTGTGAAAAGTAGTTTTACATTCAGGGATTTACACAGCTGACACGTTATAATGAAGTAAAAAGTTTGTGTGAAGAATATAATTTTTATCTTCTCATGTGGATAAATGTAAAAATGTGTTTTTGCCTTTTTGTCACCTGTGGTCTCTGATTTTCTCTGTAGGACTGCAGGTGTCCAGGGTCAGGAGAGACTTTACCTGGTTGTCATCCTGGGAGAGAGGCCTTCTACTGTCATCGTGTTAATGTTATTTAGCTGTTTGATATTTGAACATGTTTATTAAAACAAATACTAATAACTCATTCTGGTCATTGATTTTATCACCAGTTTTATTATTACAGATGTTTTTGAACATGTTACATGAACAGAAAATGAAAAGATGGTAAGGAGACAAGATTATTTATAATACGTTACACTTATTTACAGATCAAAACCAGTATGGACCAGTTTTGTAAGGTTAAAGCAGGATTAACCTGAGTGACTCTTCCTGGATCATTTATTTAAACTGAGTGAGCAGGAAGTCTTTAACAGTGCAGCTGGATCTGCTGCAGGAGGATCCAGACGTGGATGGAGGGCTGGAGCAGACCCGTGGCTGGACGTTTCTGGTCAGAGGAACATCATACAGGACGGTCTGCAGAGAGAGCTTTGGGACGCTTCCTCTCACGGTCCACTCCATCGTCCATCTACAGGGCCTGCTGGGCTGGCTCAGACGACGGCTGTTACATCTCTGTGAATGACTTGCCTGTTAATTCAATTCAATTCAATTCAAGTTTATTTATATAGCGCCAAATCACGACAAGAGTCGTCTCAAGGCACTTCACATAATAAAAATTCCAATTCAGGACAGTTCATTAAGCCAATCAGATATAATTTTTCCTATATAAGGAACCCAGCAAATTGCATCAAGTCACTGACTGGTGTCAGTGACTATACAGCAATCCTCATACTAAGCAAGCATAAAGCAACAGTGGAGAGGAAAACTCCCTTTTAACAGGAAGAAACCTCCAGAGAATCCTGGCTCAGTATAAGCAGCCATCCTCCACGACTCACTGGGGATCGAGAAGACGGAGCAGGCAGACACACACACACACACACACACACACACACACACACACACACACACACACACACACACACACACACACACACACACACACACACACACACACACACACACACACGGACAAGTAATGTGTCTACAGTTATATTGTGATGTCTTAGTAAATATTCTGTTTGTGAAAGATAAACTTTATTGTATTTATCCTAGTGGATCTGTAATTAAACGGATAAACTAGTAGTAGCACATCAAAAGTCAATGAAAATAAAAAGTTATTATCAGGAGAGAGAGAATGTTTAAGTGGTTAGCAGCAGTGTGCTAGTCGAAGCCCCCTCCATGTGGCCACCACAGCTCAGCAGAACGTCATTGTCGCATCTTCTGGGGAGAAAAACACTTACAGAGAAAATAAAGTTAATAGCTGAAATTGGACAAAATAGTACAGTTAAAGAGCAGACTGTAGAAGAAAGCAGTAGAGTGTGAGAAGTGGTCAGTGTATCCTCCAGCAGTCTAAGCCTATAGCAGCATAACTGCAGAGATAACTCTGGATAATCTATCCTATTTAGATGTAGGCATGTTGGAGGCAGGGCAAGGGAGAGCCGTCTTTACCGACTGTACACTCCACCTCCCTGTACTCCCTGTACAGTAGTGGTGGTCTGCTGGTACCTCCTCCAGGACAGAGCACCACTGACCTCCTCCACACACATCTTCCTCAGGCTCATCCTCCAGACCCACAACTTCACCAGCACAGAGGCAGATGTGCAGCACAGTGCATGCTGACCTGTAATAGATTAAATAAGAATTTGTTTGTTTTTTATAGAAAAATGTAAAACAAAACATAACCTGCAGTACACTGGTTCCGTTCATTTTAAAGAAAAGCAGCAAGGAAAACTACAGAGAATTTACATTTTTAAGACAGACCTAATCATTATTAGGCTTAAGTTGAATAAACAAAAGCACATTGAAAACAGTTCATTTTATTTAAAAGCCTGTTTTTTAAAATGTTTTACCCTCATTTGATGCAAAATAAGTTCTAAGGTCCAGTTTACATTAGAAAACTTCCTACTGCATTCAACATTTATAATGCATTTGGTTTATATTAATTACCTACATGATAATACTCTGTAGTAATGTGTTGTGTATGTTTAACAAGTTCATTCTGTAGCTTAAAACATACATGAAGCCATCTAAAGTTAACATGCAAGTCCTGAAAGCTTCTAGAATAAACAAAATTACTTTAACTGAAAACGGTTGTGAACAAACGCTGCTGATGGACGTGAAGCTGCTGTAGCTCCTTAATATTCCTGCTTGATTTTCGCTAGCTTTAGCATCTTTCCTTTGCGTGTAGCTGCCGCCACGGCTGTGACGGGACCTACGGGTCACTGTAGAGGTGAAGGCTAGACTGTCCGAATTCAGAGCTGCTGACTTCCGGTTTTAGCGGTCTTCAAGGACCCGGCCTTGCTAGACCGGTAAGAATCCGTACTCATAAGCACCCTTCCTGTGGATTCGGACATTCGGAGTGTCGTCTCTACAGCTCTGCCCTCCTCTCCCAATGATTGGACAGGAATACGAGAAACGTGATTGGTAGCTAACCCCCAAATTCCACTACCTCCGCTCCGCTCCGACACGAACGCCAGAGCAAAATCGGTCCCGTTGTAGTCAATCAGAGCAATTCCACTACTGCGGCTGTGCTCCGGCAGTGCAGCGCCGTGCGCCGCCCTCTGTTCCGGCGTCCGGCAAAAATAGAATCGATCCTATTTTCGCCGGACGCCGTAGCACCTCCGCAGTAAATGGACAGAAATCACAACTGTCCAACAGGAAAAGCAGCAAGCACAATTTCCGTTTTTCACAATAAATCGATAAACAAAAGGCGTTTTTTGTTTCATATGCACAGGTTTAACAACTTTTAACAACTATCAATGGCGGCTGAAGTTTAAATGCACAAAAGTAAGCCATAAATACAGTTTCTACTATCAAAGTAGTCACACTTTGTTGATCCAAACACTGCTGATCTCTCAACACAAATGATAGGCAGATTAAACAGCTCATGCCGATGCTTCTCCCACACAACGGGTGTTTGGATCTAACTTCCGCGTTTATTGCTCGGACTGTATCGCAAGATCTCGAAAATCCCGCGCATGCTTGTTTGCCCACCTCAGGTCTCCGCACCGGAGCGGAGCCGTTGTAGAGCGTGTACCAGTAAAAATTGAGTTCGGAAGCGAGCGGCTGCGGAAGGCGGGGGCGGACCGGAGCGGAGCGGAGGTAGTGGAATTTGGGGGTTAGACTCGTGCTCTCATTGGTTCCACCCAAGTTCCTCCCACTGACGCTAGAATAGAGACAAAAAGATCTGTAACACTGTAGGATTTTGGTTCGTACCTGTAGAATGAATTGTGTGTTTTGAGAGTTTTGATTTCAAACTTGTACCTTGATTTTTTTCAATTTGGAAGTCTGCTAGTTACAAAACAAAAGTTTCATGTTTCTGAATGAATGTTTGATTTTACAAAATAAAAAATACATGTACAAAATACAATGTTCCTGTTACAAAACAAGAATACAAGTACGAATTGAGAATTACAAGTTACGAATCCAAAGTTACAAGTTACGAATCCAAAGTTACATGTGATGAAACATGTTTGAAGTTACAAAACTTGGTACAAGTTACGCTGAATATTGTACAAGTTACGCTGAATATTGTCCCAATCCTAGTTCCATAGAACAACACGGAAGGTTTCAGAGCTGTGCAAGATTTGGCTGAAGCACTCATCAGTCTGAGAGAGCACAGCCTGGCTCTTACCCTTGAAGAGTCCAATAACATTGTTCTTTGGAAAAGATTATCAGAGCACGACAAGGATCGCACCGTATTTTCTCCACGCCACCAAACAACCCTGAACAAAGGCCGTCTTAGAGCAACACAAAAAATCGTTGCACCAGGCATGCAGTGGACAAAACGGTATGTTGGTCACAGCTGTTCAGCCACTGATGCATATTCTTCTACAGATCTTGCCTGAGTCCATTTTTCTTGCCTTTGTCCTCCTAGGTGCTATTCTGGAGCACGCATTCCTGGACAGTGGCCAGATTGCAACCGGATTGTTGAGGCCATTTTTGTCCAGCTCTGCAGGGCTTACCCAAACCCAAAGAGAGTGGAAGGTGTGGCATTTTCAAGGTGGACCATCATCATTCCTGCTTACAAGCACATTAGAGAGTGCATCCTGAACAACTTCACAATCATGGAGGAGACTACCATACAGTTGCCAGAAGTCAACAAAACAACCCTCACACAGTGGTGAGTTAAAACTGTGTCATGATGGATAATGATGGTGTTACAGCTACCAGTCTGGCCAGTGAGATCCAGGAGCCAGGATCACCCAGCTCCAGTGATCAGCCTGACACCGCCCCTCCTCCTCCTCTCTTCCAGGCTGCTGAGCACAGCTGAGCCAAATCCTGTTGATTAACAACACCTAGATAAAAAGGCTGTGCCTTCAGCACTCTGGGAGGCAGCAGTGCAGGGGCTCTGCTGTCCTCCAGGTCTCGGCTCGGTTTCAACCCCTTTCGTTTGGATGAGTTTTTACCTTTTTTTGTTCAAACTCGAGTGATCCAGTGGGATCTTTTTGTGTGTTCGTTTTAAAGGTTAACTTGGTTTGGTACAATTTTATTGACTCCGGTTTTAAACACCTTCGATTCGGTAAAACTTTTAAAATAAGTTTTTACCAGGTGTTTTAGTCAGTGGATTGTTTTCAGACTTTTATCAACTTCAGGATTTTTAAGAACACCTTTGTTGCGTTAAAGCTTTTAATATAAGTTTTTACCAGGTGTTTTTAGAATTGATAATTTGTGTAAAGTTAACCTTTTTGAGAGTTTTTGTTCGTTTTGCATTATCTTTATAATGCTAGCCATCTGTTTGCTCGTTTTTAGAACCTTTTATTACAAATAAAACCATTTTAAAATCCACTGTCACATTTCTTATATTACCCCCTCCTTCGCATTTTAACAACACATGTCGGGGGACGTAACATAAATGGGGGCTCGTCCGGGATTTTTTTTTTAAATAACAGCAGACCGTGAAGGAACTTATAATCCCTGGTGGTGGTATTTTAATGGTGTATTTTTTGTTTTTAAGGTTTTAAGCAACAGATGGCTTTATGGATGATTGTCGGGTGCTTCTGGATGCTGGATGGGCTCTTAGAGTCTACGAGCCTGATCCCGCCCAGCATGATGAGAGGAGGATTAAAAGATGTGGATCCAGAGATGACCCCCACAGGCAGGCTCAGAGGCTCTCCATCTTTAGGGAGAGACCTGTTTGTTTTCTTTTTTTAGTGTTTCACTTGGCAGGTTAGTGTTGGTGATTTGTTCCACCATCTCGGGAGCACCCCAGGAAGGGCAGGGGTTAACCCCCCTCTCTTTGCTGGTTTGTATGTGTGTATGCACAAGTGCTTAATCTGCCCGCCTGTGACGTGCATGAAGAATAGGGATATCAGATAGCCTGTTTTGTTTTTATCAGGGGCTCTCTTTTTTTTAATCCTGCAGAGACCTTGTTTCCCTCGTCATCAGTCAGAGAATTTGTCCCCTCGTCACCCTCCAGAGTCTTCGCCCCTTCGCCCTCCAGAGTCTTCGCCCCTTCGCCCTCCAGAGTCTTCGCCCCTTCGCCCTCCAGAGTCTTCGCCTTCAAGAGACTTCGTCCCTTCTCCCTCCAGAGTCTCCGTCCCCTCATCCCCAAGAGTCTTCGTCCCCTCAGAGGGACACAGAGTAATTATTTTTGACGTTTTGTTTTTCAATGTGTTGTCGTGCCTCATTAACACGCGTTTGATATTTTGCTTGTCCCTCGTAAGGGTATCGAAGCACCGCAGCACTGAACTTGTTCGAGATGAGCCAGTTCTGCGCAGATTGATCACCAGTGATCGTTGCGCAGTTCATGGTGGTTAGATTTGGCCTTGTTCGAGTTGGGCTGCGCTTCGCCTGGAAAACAGATGAGAGCAGACGGACGCAGCAGGGGGAGTGGCTGAAAACCGGCATTTACGTCGGACAGATTTCCCTACATGTGTAGCTCATGGCTGATGATGGATGAAGATATCGCGTTGGCGTTCATACTTGTTTAATTATTTATTTTAATCCCGGTACCTGTTAGCATCCGAAACACATCCTCACGTGCTTGTGGATATCATATATTGTATATGGAGACCTGACAGTAATTAGTAACGGTTATCAGTTGTAGGTTTAGTGTGTTCATAGGAAACATGAAAAAATAACACAAATCACATTTCTCTTTATGGCCCATATAGTTATCGTCAGTATCACATGATTTACAGAATACATGTGACCACCTAACATTTTGCATTCTACCACCAGATGTTTGGATTAGAATGTGAACCAATCAGATCTTAGATCAGGAGAGAGCCAGGCATTTTCCATCATGCCCTAGGTTTTGCAACCGCTGGAGAGCAACTGCAGCTGCAGCGCCTTGCTCCAAAATCTGCGGCTGCCTTGATCTCGCAAGGTTATCGTTGCCTACGTATGCATGACATCAGAGCAAGTCTGCTCAAGTTGGACACTGAGGTAAGAAAGTTGTATTTAACCAGCACATTAAACACTTATTGATTACAAAAGGCATTTTATAAAGAATATCTATAAATATATTTATATTTTAAAATACCAGTAACAGTTGGCAATCTATATTGTAAATAAAATTAATCCTGTCAAATTGTTAGCATTTTATTACAAGTAACTAGCTTATTTTTAATTGCTTTGCCATTCAAGATGGGATGAATATATCAAAGCATATAAATAATTTATGTGGAAATCATGAATAAACACTGCATTCTGTGTAGTCCTCCTATAATCATGGTTGTTTTCATAGGGTTTCTGTTTATTGTTGGTTTAGCCCAAATTTTGACTAGATGTAAACCTGATCTGTGTCAAAATTGATTAATATGCAAGAGTACTTTTTATATTAGTATAATTTTTTTATTCTAATACAATTTAGAGTTCAGTGATTGAGGAATCCTCTGAGGAAGAGTTTGAACCTCCTATTGCATCCTCAAGACGTGGTGCAAAAAGGAGATGCCCACCATCATCTCAAAGCCGTGGTGCATCCAGAGGCCGCGGTGCGTCTAGTGGCCGCGGTGCGTCTAGAGGACGCGGTGCATCCAGAGGCCGAAGAAGTGTGAGACACTCAGCTGTGGACCTTGGAGATGAAGATCTCTCTCTCTCTCGAGCGAATAGACTTTGAACGTGTAAGCATAACAAAATTACACTAAATGATCCTAAAATCTGTTGCTGTAGCATCTCTTTCCACTTTTGTAGCAACACATACAGAACCTGAACCCTCAGCAGGCTATTGACGTCCTTACCATGGTGCTGGACAGACACTGGTGTTCTCTTTGATGTACTTGCCCTCTCTGGTCCACCTGCCACAACACCTCCAACACCCAATCAACCTTCATGGTGTGTATGCTCCCACTGCAGAGATATGCCAACTGATTTGGAAAAGAAATGCTGCCAACAGCCTCCCCAGACATGTACCGTAAATCCTCTAATATAGGCCGGTATTCAATTAAAGGCTGGGTCTCCAATTTAGGCCGGTGTCGGAGTCGGCGGAGATGAATAAAGGCCGGTCTCTTATTGTGGCCGGGTGGAATGTGGTAACAAGCAAGTACGGGGGGCGGTTGTGTCATCGTCTCACTTTTGATTTGCCAGTGATAGACCGTGAGGGTAACTTTAACCATGCTGGAGGCTGTGCCAGAGCGTCGGTACTGACACGCGATCGTTCATGTCGGTTCATTTCCTTTAAAGATTTCTGTCTTTTATTTGCGCCTGATGTGTTTCGCTGCATGCTGTGGAGCGGGGCACATCAGCTTGTCCTCCAGTGATGCACCGATCACTGATGCGCCCGCCAAGCTCGGAGCACTCCGCTGTTTTTGCGGTCGGTAGATCTGCCTCCTGAACACGGCCACAGTAACAATCAGGTGTCGCCACATTTAACACGAGATCGTTCATGTCGGTTCATTTCCTTTAAAGATTTCTGTCTTTTATTTGCGCCTGATGTGTTTCGCTGCATGCTGTAGAGCGGGGCACATCAGCTTGTCCTCCAGTGACGCACCGATCACTGATGCGCCCGCCAAGCTCGGAGCACTCCGCTGTTTTTGCGGTCGGTAGATCTGCCTCCTGAACACGGCCACAGTAACAATCAGGTGTCGCCACATTTAACACGCGATTGTTCATGTCGGTTCATTTCCTTTGATGTTTTCTGTCTTTTATTTGCGCCTGATGCGTTTGGCATTGGAGCAGGGCGCATCACCTTGTCATCCAGTGACGCACCGATCACGCGGCCACCAAGTAGCAAGCACTCCGCTGTTTTTGCGGTCGGTAGATCTTTTAGAACTGCAGTTCAAAGGTAACTCATAAGGTGAATATATATGAACCCAGGTAGCAGTTTTTCTTTAGGATTGAGAGGAGATGCAGGAAGATAATAAACAGGCAGGACAGAAAAATAGTCAAATAAAAACAAGTTAGTTTTTGTACCTGGTGGTTGCAACAAACAGACACCACTGAAGGTAATCAGAAGTGAGGAACAGAAAATGAAATAATTATTTTAATGTTTAGAGCAGCAGGAACTCCGAGAGGCTGCAGGCGCACCAGTGAGTTTGCGGCTGCTGCGCAGGGGGAGGGGGGAGAGGGCTGAAGCTGAAACTACCATTGTTAAAATAAATGTGTTTAACTTTGAAAATGTGGGCGCAATTTTATTTGTCAAAAACTCCAGCGAACCATTACTTCATTTTGCTCAAATAGAAATAGAGGCCTGCCTCTAATACTGGCCCTCCTTCCAATAAAGCCCTGGAGCTTGATGGGCTTCGGTCAAATACAGGCCCGGGCCTGTAATAGAGGATTTACGGTATTTCAACTGTACCACACATGGAGGAGTTTATTCTGCAAAATTCCCTGACCCCAATGGTAACTACACTGGTTTTATTCCAAGACGATTGTAAATAAATGTATATATTTGATATTTTACATAAGTTTGTTTTTATATATTTTTGTTTGATGCTCTAATAAAGTGTTCTAAAGCACAACTCTGTGTTGCATTTGTAAAAAATACCATAAATTTTAAAACTCCTGCACAACAACAAAAAATTATGTCTACCTCCAACATTTTACATAAATTTTTAAATTATTAGTCCTTATTTCCCCAAAATATCTTTATTTTCAAAAAAAAAAAAAAAAAAAAAAAAAAGGAAACAAAAATAAAGAAGGTTTTGGCTTTTCTCTTGCCTCCCCCAACACCTATGTCTGTGGCAAAATTTTACCTGTAAATAAAAAAATTAACTCAATTTGCAATGGACTATTGTGTGGAAGATGTAAGGCAGATAATGTTTTATTTTACCATCACCGCAAGTCCGTAGGTGTTGTAGAAGTTCCTCTGTTGATGGTGCAGGGACTCCGGACAGCAAACCGTAACGCCTTGGATCCTCAGGCCTTAGCTTGTAGCGTCGAGGAAGACCTTTCTTGCTTGTCAAACGTCGGTCAGTTGCTTCTGGGATATTACGGTCATGAACTGTATCCTCTGTTAATTTCTCGCAGAGTCTCAAGTTGCAATGTTTTTTGTAATGCTGCTCCAGTCCTGTGAGCAAAAGCTTTTTATTAACTATGCGCTATTGCAGTCTTATAGAATGTTAAACGAAAATAATTACCTTATGTGTATATAAGGTGTGTAGTTCTCATCACCGCTGTCATCAGTACCGCTGTCCATCTCGATGGTTTCGTCCTCCTCTGAAGACGAATCAACTTCTGGTTCTCTGTTTGGTGACCATGTGTCATCTGATGACTCTATCCTGAATATACACAATATAAAGTTTTTAGTATGGAAAATTAGACACATTTTATTAACATCTGAATACTTACAGAGTTTTGAATATTGTTGAACTCTTCCTCGTCAATGTTTGCTTCAATTCCCACACAAGATAACCTAAAGTAATTATTGTTTACTTTTCCTGACAAATGTGACAGCCGTATACAGATACAACCTTGTACTTACATTTGTGAAGATCCTTCTTTTTTAGTTTCACCTTGTTCCATCACCTCCTCCAAATTATCATCCCTATGAAAATAAAATACAAGCACAAGAATATGATTAGAATCAATACATATTTTGTCATTTTGAAGGTAATAGACCTCGTCTATTGGCCGTCATCATCACCCTCTCCTTATTTTTCTCACGCATTTCTCTGTATCCACTGAATTCCTTCTTTACAAATAATTTCCTGTCTCTCTTTACATTTTAAAAACACAATTGTGTTATTTTTTTCTCAAACTTTGAAATAAAAATATAATTTTTTTAAATATGTTTAATTTTGTTGTTGTGAAGTGCCTCAAGAGTTTTATCTTGAGAGGCGTTATATAAAATGTAGTTTTACTATTTATTTTTATACATTTTTTATAGTCATTCATTATCCCATTTCTAGAATTTTTTCAAAATAATCCATCACTAACTTAAAACAAACAGAGGCAAAATTATAATATTCCTGGTAGAGGTTTTTACGCAGCTATTTACCTTTCAGATGATTCTCCATGAATGCTAGACAGAGCTGGCACTGGTGTTGGAGAAATACACAGTTGGCGTTTCAATGGTGTAGATGTTGATGCTTCATATTTGGACTGATGACTGTAAAAAACAAAGCCCAAAAATTAGTGATCACAAGCTAAACAAGTCTCCCCAGCCTTCACAGATTTTTGCACGAGCTGATTATCATTCCTTTTATTTTAATATGGAGTTTTCACGTAGGTAAGACCACAAACTCAGACGGTAATCTGTACACGTGGCCCACCCAGGTTAGCACAATATGTCTTTCAGTGCTAATGGAAACGTAAGGTTTTGGATACGTTCCTGATCAATCACACCTAATTCTAACTGCTGAATCATCTCCTCAGACTTCTACAAGTGCTACATGAGCTGCTGATTACTCATTTTAATCAAACATGCAGCTCAGGAAAGTGTAAACACCTAGTTCAGCTTTCAAGATGCTAACTGAACCCCGCTAATGGGGAAGGTATAAACAAGAGCTTAAAACAATACACTGATATGGCCTATAGTTAAACGCCACACTAATCATTAGCTCCCATATAAAAAAAAACTAAAATCCCCTTTCGTTACTCAAACTTCTTCCAAATATAGCATAAATAGTTCGACTAGCATCGATTCATGTCGACTTAGCATTCAAGCTAATGCTACATTAGCCAATAGGACACCAAGCATACAAAGCTTGTTTGCTCTATTACTTCTTTCAGTGAAAGAAAGATTATAAGTAAATTTATCCGAAAAACAATAAATAACTTACCTGTCTAAAAGATACTTTGCCAACTCTTCATCCGTTTTCAGGCCGTGTAGATCACGAAAATCTCTCCATCGTGTGTTAAACAATCTCCAATGTAAATTCTACTCGACTGTCTTAAACGTCTTACAGCCACTTTTGAAGAAGGGCTTTTAAACTTTTTAAATGTTTTTTGAGATGTGGAAGGCAGTCGAGGAATCGGTAATTTGGGGTTTTGTTGCTCCATGTTTCTGCAGTAAGCCGAGTGAGGCGCGTGACACTGTTGTGCACGCTGACCTGCTCGTGCTCGATGATTGACAGCTGTCCCCTGGTGGTAACGCAGCGCTATTGGTCAACGCGTTAGGCTTGCAGAAATATTGGCTGAGCTCTACAGGGCAGGGGAGGGACTTAGGAGAAAATTGAAATATTAAAGATTATTTACTTTTTTTAATAAAATTGGGTCAGATGGTCAAAATCAAACATTTTTAAAATTATTATACATTTAAATGTTGCAGACTGTGCCTTTAATTTCGCATTCTCCACCAATATGTTGGGTATTTTAATTTATACTCTTGTTCTTATATTATCTTAAAGGAAGTCAGAACACACACACAGAGGGATTAGATTCTTAATTTGGTAAATTGTAACAAACCTTTGAACAGACAACAAACTCTGCAAAGTGTGACACTTTGCAAAGGCCATAACATACGTTACAAAGCTCACTTTGTAACAGGTGAGAGTGAGGCACAGAGATACACTGGAGTCAGAAGCCATTTTCCTCTCACAATGCGTTGAAAACTGCAGTGAGCTTTTATTGACACATAAAATACACCCACAATTCCTGAACACCCTTTGCCTTAGGCAGTTTACAAAAGAAGTTTCTAGAGTTGAGCTAATGGAAAAACACCTTGGTGTTAGAATGCACAGGACAAAGGAATTCTTCAGATACTAGATCTACAAGTTTCTTGGTCTGGCAGAAATTCCCTGGTTTGGCTGGATTGGACTTTTCCTAAAAGTGAGGCAACTTCACAATCAAAGATGAACAATAAAAAAAAATACCTAACAATCCCTCCTGATGTTAATTTTTGTTGTTTTAACAAATCAGAATAAGTTTTCACTAACCCAATAATCAATAAGCACGAATTATGAATCAATACGATGATTTTAGCTTAACAATAACCCAAACACCAAAATCTACTTTATCCTGTGTGCCTAGCTTTATTAAGATAACCATAACAGGTGCAAGAAACTTTAACACGAGTTGATATCAATTATCAGATACCAGCCAACTCAGTTGATCCGTTGGATTTCAGGAAATTGCTAGAGGGGGAAAGTTGATGTTAAAACAATGTCTTTCATAGAATGGTGTTGCCCTTTCGTCGAGATGAGACAGACGAGTCATCACAGACCCAGACCCTCTTTCTTCAGCTCAAATGTCCTCGTAAGGACGCCCATCTTCAAGCAACGTGAAGTGGGGGGCAGAGAGCCAACCTGCACTGTGGGCCACACCACTGGTGTGGAGAGAGAGAGAGAGAGAGAGAGAGAGAGAGAGAGAGAGAGAGAGAGAGAGAGAGAGAGAGAGAGAGAGAGAGAGAGAGAGAGAGAGAGAGAGAGAGAGAGAGAGAGAGAGAGAGAGAGAGAGAGAGAGAGAGAGAGAGAGAGAGAGAGAGAGAGAGAGAGAGAGAGAGAGAGAGAGAGATGGTGAGGGGATGTCTTTTGGACAGGGAGCCATGAAACCAGACCGGAGATTAGGGGTACTGGATACGTCGTTGGAGGCAGGTCACAGCGTCGTGTGGACGGACCCAGGAGGGGTCTCAAACACCCGATGTTGATTCCGTTGTCCCTCCCAACTGCTGCCATTCCTCTCGTTCCATCAGATGCTGAGGGGCAATTTCAGAGCAAAGTGCGATCCCCCACCATCAGCAGTGACATGGTGGATGGGCCCTGCAAGCTTAAGGCAGATTGTTTACTTATCCGCCGTCCTCGGCGAGCCTGCATGCATTTCATACGATGATGGTCAGGTGTAGAGGCCCTCTCAGCAATATGCAGCAGCGGGAGGGATGGGATGAGATGAGTGACCTTGACGTCTCATTTGTGGTGGTATCACGTGCAACAGGACCCCAAACTCCTTGGTTCCATGGCCTGCGGTGAGAAAGCGCTAAAGGGTCATTGTGGCTTTTTGACATCTTCAGCAACAACCATTCAGTATACAGTCCAGTTTGAATTAATGGGGCCAAAATTCAGCTGAAATTTACCAACATAGTCCATTCGGGTATCATCTCTAAGCTTGAATCAACTCATATAATCATCAGCAAACTATACACCTAATAACTGGTTGATAAGACTCATTTAATAAGAAGTTTTTAGGTTTATGAAAAAGCCAAACACATTTCTGTAAAAACAGTAAGTCAAATTATTATGGCCAGATATCTCACCTTGGCAAAGAGTCTGCTCATGAAATCCAAGAAACAAAACAAAGTCAGGCAACTTATAGGCAAAACAAAACATTTAACCAATAGTCATAGTAAAAGAAAAGATGTAAATATATCAATCCAGGAGTTAGAAAATCAAACTGAATAAACTCAAACAACAGTAACTTATTATAGCATAAAATCATTAGATTTGAAAAGACTGTCTCAGCAAAAGAAAATAACAGAGCTTTAACAATTAACCCTAAGGAATCTATGTATACCAGGCTGAGACCACTGCGTTTTGCTTCAGTGTGAGCCAAAGGCCAAAATAACAAAGAATAAACCTAACTACTCACTAACCCTTGAAGTACCATATATCTGCCTAGCTTATCAAACAAGCAAAAGGTTAAACAGAAATGGCAGCTCACCCTTACTATAGCAGTATTAAAACACAATTTACACCAAGCAAAACGTCCTTAATTAGAAGTTAATGACTGGGTCAGAATTCAGAACATCTGAGACAAAACTTTGTTGGCTCAGAGCCAGAAAACACTTACCGTAAATCCTCTAATACAGGCCTGGGCCTGTATTTGACTCAAGCTCATCAAGCTCCAGGCCTTTATTGGAAGGAGGGCCAGTATTAGAGGCAGGCCTCTATTTCTATTTGAGCAAAATGAACTAATGGTTCGCTGGAGTTTTTGACAATTAAAATTGCGCCCACATTTTCAAAGTTAAACACATTTCTTTTAACAACAGTAGTTTCTGCTTCAGCCCTCTCCCCCCTCCCCCTGCGCAGCGGCCGCAAACTCACTGATGCGCCTGCAGCCTCTCAGAGTTCCTGCTGCTCTAAACATTAAAATAATTATTTCATTTTCTGTTCCTCACTTCTGATGACCTTCAATGGTGTCTGTTTGTTGCAACAGCAGGTACAAAAACTAACTTGTTTTTATTTGACTATTTTTCTGTCCTGTCTGTTTATTATCTTCCTGCATCTCCTCTCAATCCTAAAGAGAAACTGCTACCTGGGTTCATATATATTCACCTCATGAGTTACCTTTGAACTGCAGTTCTAAAAGATTTACCGACCGCAAAAACAGCGGAGCGCTCGCTGTTTGGCGGCCGTATCAGTGATCAGTGCGTCGGAGGACAAGGTGATGCGCGCAGCGCCCCGCTCCACAGCATGCAGCGGAACGCATCAGGCGCAAATAAAAGACAGAAAACATTAAAGGAAATGAACTGACATGAACGATTGCGTGTTAAATTAGTTTTTGAGGTGGCGACACCTGATTGTTACTGTGGCCGTGCTCAGGAGGCAGATCTACCGACCGCGAAAACAGCGGAGCGCTCCCTGCTCGCCGGCCGCATCAGTGATCTGTGCTTCGGAGGACAAGTTGATGCGCCCCGCTCCACAGCAGCGATACACATCAGGCGCAAATAAAAGACAGAAAACATTAAAGGAAATGAACCGACATGAACGATTGCGTGTCAGTACCGACGCTCTGGCACAGCGCGTTGCCCCCCCCCCCCCCCCCCCCCCCCCCCCCCCGAGCGCAGGAGCTTGTCACCTGCTGATAGCAGGCTGCTGTCTTTTCCGAGGGCTGCATCTTGCCGGTCATTATCAAGTGACAACGACTAGTCGACGACAGGCATAAAAAGTCACTATAGTGAAGTTGACTAGTTCATACAACCCCTGCTACTGCTCCCCAGAGTGTTCTGCAGCATAATCAGCACGTTCTCTTTGAACTTGATAGTGTAATGACCTGGCTGGGGTTGTAAGCCAGGTGCATTCTGGGTATTGTGTTATATGTGTTTCCTATCGTTCTGCTAGTTCCTATGTGCTGATTTGCGTGTTGTGTGAGTGTTATGTAAGCCACAGGGAAGGTGAAGTGTGTTCTGTGGAGCGGGTTGAATTAGCATGGTTAACTGACACCGTGACTCTGTGTGGTAGGAGCGTGATAGAGGATCGTGTCTGTAGCGTTACAAAGCGTTGAAGAAAAAGCCTAATAAAGGTCTGCGTGAACCTCTACTGCCTGCTGCTGGTTGATTTGTGGACTATAACCCTGCCGCTGGGATGCTCATACTTGCTTGTTACCACATTCCACCCGGCCACAATAACAGACCGGCCATTATTTACCTCCACTGACTCAGACACCGGCCAAAATTGGAGACCCGGCCTTTAATTGAATACCGGCCTGTATTAGAGGATTTACGGTATCTGATCACTCTGTTCGGCATAACAGGTTTGACACCTTCCTTCAGAAATACCTCTCCCGACTAGGGGAACTGGTCAAACA
Organism: Nothobranchius furzeri; assembly: GCF_043380555.1. Taxonomy (NCBI): domain Eukaryota; kingdom Metazoa; phylum Chordata; class Actinopteri; order Cyprinodontiformes; family Nothobranchiidae; genus Nothobranchius; species Nothobranchius furzeri. The sequence continues at coordinate 51,054,205 of NC_091744.1, read as the reverse complement.
TCTCTCAGCAACAGCAGATTTTGAAAAACAAATCAAATGAAGATTTAACAATATCAGGGAAAATTCACACTCCCAGAAAGTAAAAAGTAAAGATAAACCCAATATACAATTAAATGCAAATAAAAGAACATAGGATGGAGTCAGAGTACTTTAGACCGATTCTATCACCAAAGAAAATAACCCAGTAAAATAAAACTGCATAATCTAAACACTAGCTTACATCTATCAGACTAGAAAATTTAAACAATAGGTCTCTTAGCATTAGAATGTTAAACTTAAATTTTTTAAACTTAGTTGCTTCACAGCTAATCTGTTTCTGTCTGGCGACAACAGAGCTATGCTGGAATTCACAAGGGGCAAAAGAAAATAGTCTGTCATTTTAAAATGGCAAAAGCTATTTTTAAGGTTTTGTACCTCTTAAAATGTAGACCAGAATATCTAATTTAATTTGAGGCAATCTCATGAATCTTTCCCATCATATTTGGGCATCCATTCAGCCGATGAAGCTGAAGGAGTTAATTTACTTAGGACGGATGTATTTATCCCTGTTTAACTGTATTTTCTTAACATTCTAGTATTTAGCTAATCACCACACCTCCTTTTCTGTCTTCCATACACTCACTGACTGACACACGAACTTTTTACTCATTCCTAATTAAATTTTTGATCATTAAGATCCTAAAGATTAAATGTAAAATAAAAATTTCAGAACCAAACATTTCTTTCCCTACGTTCATATCTCTCTCCTTTAATTCTTCTTCAAACATTTCTTTAAACTTCCTATCCTTTGTCACACACACACACACACACACACACACACACACACACACACACACACACACACACACACACACACACACACACACACACACACACACACACACACACACACACACACACACACACCATCATACATGCACAGAACAGACCAGAACAGAACAGAACACACCAGGACAGCACAGAACCTGCAGGTTTTGTTTCACACACAGAGAGACACAACGAGTCGGCCGACACACAGAATGACAAGGGGTGAATTTTAGAACGGTTTGGATTCTTTTAGCCAATTATAACGATGATTACTCTCTGCACCATGAAATTTTATTTAACATCCCAGCGACAGTGTGATTTTTAGCATCTATCCTTTCCACTCGACACCAGCACATGGGCTCCGTGCTGCGTGTATATGGGTTCACAACGGTTTTAGGCCCACTACACATTCACCTGTATTAACCACCCGGTCTACAGCCACGGTTCACGTCTCAGTGCTACCCCTATGGTTCACACGTGTAACCCCTAACTCGACACGAAAACGTCTTTTCGTGCGTGAATGCCTAGTCACCACACTCAGCTTAAAAACACACTGCCAACTAGTTATATAGGAAAAGGGTGCAATTTAATTTAGGTACTTACTTGGCATTCCTCGTCCTGGTAGCGCGAGAGCCATAGGCGGAAGCTCGCCTGCGGAGCAGCCGGCCGGAGAGCAATTCAGCTGGCCGGACATTAATGAGGAAGTGGCCATGCGGCTCCCCGAAGGCGTTCTCCCACCAGAAGGCATTCGCTATCCTTAAAGGACGACACACAGAGAGAGAGAGAGAGAGAGAGAGAGAGAGAGAGAGAGAGAGAGAGAGAGAGAGAGAGAGAGAGAGAGAGAGAGAGAGAGAGAGAGAGAGAGAGAGAGAGAGAGAGAGAGAGAGAGAGAGAGAGAGAGAGAGAGAGAGAGTGTAGATTGATTATTAGTAATTTCCATGACCCTGAATCGATATGCAAGAGCTGGGCGCAGAAAGCCCGTCCATGGAGCCAAACGGAGGCTCACCCCCACTCAGCTCACAGACAAAGCCCTCAGCTCACCAGCTCTGCCTGCCCGCATTCTCCACCATTATGTTGGGTAATTTAATTTCGCATTCTCCACCATTATATTGCGTAATTTAATTTAGCATTCTCCACCAATATGTTGGGTATTTTAATTTATACTATTATTTAGGGATGCACCGATGGATCGGCATTTGATCGCAATCGGCCGATAGCGCCCCTATCGGTTTTGATCGGAATTTTCAAAATAGATCTAAGCAGACCGATCAGGTGACATTTACAACAAACCGCCGCCAGGGCAAGCTTTCCCGCTTCTCAGATCCAGGTCTCCTATTGGGGCGTGATCTCTTCAAAGCATCTACATTGAAAATGGCGTCACCGGTAAGGAAGTTTTACAATGTGTCTGAAAAGGACAACAAATTAGCAGTTTGCAACGTGTGCGCAAAGGAGATACCCAGAGGAGGAATGCTACAAAAGAATTTCAACACAACAAACCTGATAAGACATCTGAAAGTTTCTCACACCAAGGAGTACAACGAGTTTACAACTTTGGCTGCTGCTAAGTCGGAGAGAGAAAAGCAACGCGCCGTAGCGACACCGCTAACTCAGCTGAGTGTAACTGAGACATATAAACGACAGCAACCTTACAGCAGCGACAGCAACAAAAAGAAAGAACTAAATCATAAGGTAATGGAATTCATATGCCTTGACCATCAGCCGCTTTCTGTTGTCGAAGACATCGGATTTAAACGCCTCATTAACTGCTTGGATCCACGCTACACGCTGCCTAGTCGTAAATATTTCACCAATGAATGCCTGCCGGAGCTATATAATAGTATCTACAGTCAAATCCAAAGCCTTATCCAGAATGAAAATATTGTGTCAGTCGGCTTTACGAGTGACATTTGGAGTTCTAGTGTGAGTACCATGTCGATGCTGAGTCTAACTGCACAGTTTATTGATGAAAAGTTCGAGCTGAGGAGAGTTGTGCTTCACTCACAAGAGTTTCCTGGATCACACACGGCGGCTGCCATCGCTAAAGCGTTCACAGACATGTTCCAAACATGGGGGATCCCAAAGGAAAAAGTACACGTTATCCTACGGGATAATGCGAGTAACATGGCGAAGGCTATGAAGGATGCTGGTTTACCAAGCCTGCCGTGTATGGCACACACACTCCAGCTTGTTGTGAATGAGGGTGTTTTGGCACAGCGTGGAGTAATTGACCTCATCGCAACTGGGCGACGCATGGTTGGTCATTTTAAGCATTCTCCGCTTGCTTACTCCAGGCTATACGACATTCAGAAAGAAAGCCAACCCCAGCAGCTAAAACGGCTACAACAGGATGTCCCCACCCGGTGGAACAGTACTGTTGCTATGCTAAAAAGTTTAGTGGAACAGAAACGTACCCTTTGCAGTTATGCAGCCGACTATGACCTGCCTTGCATGTTCATCCCCAGCCAGTGGAAATTGACTGAAAATCTGATTTCACTGCTTGAACCCTTTGACGAGCTCACACGCAAGATAAGTGAATCAACTGCATTGGCTGCAGATGTAATTCCATCCATCAAAGCCTTAACTCGTCTTCTTGAGAAAACACAGGAGACTGACCATGGTGTGAAAACGGTCAAAGCCACGCTGTTGGAATCTGTCAAGAAGAGATTCAAGGACATGGAATCTGAGCCTCTGTACACGATTGCAACCCTCCTCGATCCAAGGTGAGAAAAAATACTTTATATTTGTGTGTGTGTGTGTGTAAGATTATGCTCTGTCCCTCAGTCTAGCTTTGCTAAAAGTAAAATTTAACAATAACTTTTTGTTTTTTCTTTTCTGTTGGCATTTCTTTTCAAATTCGATTTACAAATTGGCAGTTATGTGGACAAATATAGAATAGAATAAACATGCTGGGACTGTGCTATGAGGCCAGCTAAGCCCATGACTAATAAAAACACAAGCTAAGCAAGATCTATGACATCCATCATGACAGATTAATGATTAGTTTTCCTTTTTTCTGTTTTTCTTCTAATGAAAAAGTTATAAAGACAAGTTTTTCCACTCCGCACTCAAGCCACAGATACACAGGCTGCTCTCTGACGTCCTGAGCCGGGCCACTGCAGTGGAGCAACAGATTGGTGAGGAGAGTTCTGCAGCGAGCAACTCCGAGCCCCCACAGAAAGTACCACGGACTGGCTTGCATGCAATGTATGCTGAACTGTTGGCTGAAGATGGCCAACATGAAGCTGCTGCTGACATCAACACCACATCAGCAGAGATTGCTCTTTACCTATCATAGCCAGTTATTCCAGATCACAAACAGCCCCTTGATTTCTGGAAAGCCAATGAGCACCGATTTCCTGCTCTTGCACAAGCAGCACGTTCCTATCTATGTTCACCTTGCACAAGCGTAGATAGCGAGCGTCTTTTCAGTACAGCAGGACTTATTATGGATGAGAAGAGGAGCAGGTTAAGTGCAAAAAATGCTGAGATGCTTATATTTTGCAAGGCAAATCTGCCATTCATTCTGCTTGATCAGAAGTAAGCTGTGGGTGTGTCCCTAACCTCCATCCCATATTTCTGTTACCAGAAATGCCTCAGCTAAAACCAGGATAGAGCCAGGCCTACAGATTGAGCTACAATGTTTATTTAGTTTTATTTGAGTTTTTTACTGTGCACTTCATTGCCCATGGCAATCTCCTTACTCCTCTCTACCTCACCTGAAATAGGTATGTTTACAGATATAGCTCAATAGTTTTTAGTTTAATTTTGTTTATTTTTTTGCTAATGCTGTGAAATTATTTGCACACTACTGTCTGTTATCTCCCACATGCAGACAAGTTGTCTTGAAATGATATCATTTTATGGGCTACGGCTATCTTGCACTTTGAGTTTATTTTTGACAGGGAAAGCTACATTTGGATGTTGCAGTTGCACATATGTCAGTGTTCTTGTTCTCATTTATGACATTTATTTTTTCACAAAAAAGCTTGTAGCTAAACTCCAGATTATGTCTCTAAGAAAGAGCCTCTGGAGAGTTAATTGTTTATTATGGTGCACATGATGTGTGTTGTGCACCTAAATAATTTCTCATTTCATGATTTTATTCCTTTTTCCACAGGAAAACTAAGGTTTATAGTTTACTAATTGTATCAACTCTAAGAGAGTGAGCTGTTTGTGTTGTTGCACTGCAAATGTGTTGTACACATAGTTATTGCTACAAGAAAATGTAAGCTAGTAAGCTACACTTACCCTATGTAAGCTGAGTCTAAGTTGTCTCTTAAGAGAGTCTGTAGACTAATATTGCACATTGCTCAGCTTGCAATAAAGCAGTGCTAAGTTCACAATACTTTGTTATCTCCTACTTTTCATTCTAAAAATACATTGCAATGTTGTGTACATGAGAAAACAATATTGGAGAATCTGGATTTCGGGTTACTCGTTTAGGTGACTTTTTATTCAGACGACTATCAACTAACCCGCAGCTTACAACTTCTCCATTTACTTACAAAAAAGTTCAGACCAGAGCGGCTTTCCTTAGCATAACAGCTGATTCATGGAACCGGAAATAATCCTCTCCACCCGCTGAACTGCCCTTTAAAATAAAACTAACACATAACATTACTCTCATATCATCATTAACTCTCTGGTACAATAAAAATAACATTAATGACAATGTTAAACCTCAACACACAGTGTTGACTTTTTATTTATTTGCGTTTCTGCACTATTTAGTGTTTAGAACCTTTAAATGATAAATGACCCGCACTTGTATAGCACCTTACAGAGTAAGGAGGACTCCAAAGCGCTTTACACTACAGTGAATCATTCATCCATTCACATACTGATGGTGATGAGCTATGATGTAGCCACAGCTGCCCTGGGGCGCACTGACAGAGGCGTTAATGTTTGAATCAGTTAGATTGTTACTGATAGGAGCTACATTTAAGTGCTTCAGTTTTCCTGGTCATGATCATCTTAAAGAGATTTTATTAAAACAGCTAGAGTTTTCTGGTTATCTTGAAAATGTTTTACCTCTCATCCAAGAGACATCTTCATGTCTAAACCTTGGGTTCTGAGCAGGAAGCTTACACGTAGTGGTCAGAAATAAAAACACTGACTGTGCTGCAAGACTTTTTTTCTCTTAAAAGATAAAAACAAGTTTTTGTCAAAATTAATACATACCATTTTAGATTAAGTTACATTTCCTTTATTCCCAGATTATGTAGTTTGTAGCACTCATTATAATGTTGTAGAAAATTTCTGGCCAATCCACGTGATCGGTATCGGTGATCGGTATCGGTGATCAGCATTCTTTGATATCGGTATCGGTGATCGGTATCGGTGATCAGCATTCTTTGATATCGGTATCGGTGATCGGCAGCAAAAAACCTGATCGGTGCATCCCTACTATTATTCTTATATTACCTTAAAGGAAGTCAGAACACACACAGAGGGATTAGATTCTTAATTTGGTAAATTGTAACAAACCTTTGAACAGACAACAAACTCTGCAAAGTGTGACACTTTGCAAAGGCCATAACATACGTTACAAAGCTCACTTTGTAACGGGTGAGTGAGGCACAGAGACACACTGGAGTCAGAAGCCATTTTCCTCTCACAATGAGTTGAAAACTGCAGTGAGCTTTTATTGACACACAAAACACACCCACAATTCCTGAACACCCTTTGCCTTAGGTAGTTTACAAAAGAAGTTTCTAGAGTTGAGCTAATGGAAAAACACCTTGGTCTTAGAATGCACAGGACAAAGGAATTCTTCAGATACTAGATCTACAAGTTTCTTGGTCTGGCAGAAACTCCCTGGTTTGGCTGGTTTGGACTTTTCCTAAAAGTGAGGTAACTTCACAATCAAAGATGAACAATATAAAAAATACCTAACATTCACAGCTTGATTCAAATATCCGGTGGTATAATGCGAAATGTTAGTTGGTCACACGTATTCTGTAAATCATGTGACATTGAGAACTATATAGGCCATAAAGAGAAATGTGATTTGTGTTTTGTCACGTTTCCTATGAAAACACTAAACACACAGCTGATAACCTTTACTTATTATTACAGTCATATCTCCATATACATATGTTAATAATTACGCAATTGTTTTCCTTGTTTACAATCAGTTGTGAATTGTTCATATAGTTGATAATTTCACTGCTTTTGTCCACTATTTATTTCCATTTCAGCTAATTGCTGAATTTCGGAGGATAAAAACTGTCAGTTTGCTTTCAAAGTTCTTGTCCAGCATTGATGCTCAATCTTCAAAGCTGATGAGGGTGTTTGGCAAGAAAGGTGGAGCTCAAGGAAGAAGGATTACGCACACTTTCTTTTTGCCAATAACCTGCATAGAGGAGTGTCTAATAGTGCTGTAGTCATGTGTAATCATTAGTGTGGCAGTTTAGTGCAACTTACTTTAAATTTAATATCTTTGCTCCAACACTTCTGATTCATTGTTTGATTCACCTGTTCTGCAGCTCATCAAGCATCAGCGAGTTAATCACCTGCTGATTGAAATCAGGTGTGTTCAAGCTAAAATTTGCTGGATAGCGGCCCTCGATCGACCAGGACCCCCCCCCCCCCCCCCCCATGTGTAAACCCCATCATTTCTGTTCAAGGTCCCACATCCACGTCTCTTTATCTTGATGGCTTCCTTTATCCATCTTTTGCATTTCTGTAAACACCTAACAACAGAAATACAAAAGATGGATAAAGGAAGCCATAGAGATAAGGAGAAGTGGATGCGGGACCATGAACAGCGACAACGGGGTCTACACATTGGACCGTGCACGGGACTGCATCATCGGAGAGGGGAGAGCAGGCAGCAGAGGGCGACAATGTCCTCTGCTGCCCGCGGATAAACGGAGTAGGAAGTGACGCCACCATCAGCGTCAGCTCTGAGGAAGTTTTGCAATCGGCAAACGAAACGTCAGCAAGGTAAAAATAAACTTTTCTTGTGTTTTAAAAAAGAACTAAAAATAGAATTAGAAACTAGACACAGCAAGAACATACCAAAGATACACTTAACTCATTCGCTGCCAGCCGTTTCCTGACTGGTAAAGCCCTTCACTGCCAGCGTTCCTCTCCGTTTTTACTGTTTTTTTAAGAGTCACAGAACGTTGAACGCTAGGAGGATGTCGACGCCATAACAAAGAGGAGACTCTATTCTTACATCAGGAAGAATCCGTGCATTTCTGCCTTTATCTGTTCTTTCATAATTCGATGTTGAATTGTGATCGGCAGAAGCTTTTCTGGTTCGCGCCTCACTTTTTTTATGGCAGCAGCCCAAATCGATCTAACACATGGGGTGTTTCTCAATGTGTATTGTGGGTAATTTTTGACCAAGGCTGGGCTACAGGACACCTCCCGTGTGTCCTTGTTCAGCTAGCTAAACGGCTGAACGGCTAACAAATGGAGAACACACGCCTCGATATAACATGAACATCGGAACCGATTGGAACACGTCTTGGCGGCTCCTGATGACATATCTCCTAGGCAACCGGGGCAGGGCCAAAGGTTCCTTGACATTAAAAAACACCCATGGATTTTCTGCTTCCTGATCACGTGACGTGTGACGTACCCGGATGAAGATCGGCTTTAGAGCTGAGATGATTTCTCTCATGATTTGTTCTTTTCAATTATGTTTAATTCTATTTGTGTTCTAATCTAGCTTCTTTTAAATATTTACTTCTTCCACTTCTTTTCTCAGACTGACTCCATTGATGTGAAAAGAGAGTGCATCCTCAAAGCCTTGTGTGTGTACCTGAACGAAGAGCCAGAGAACCTTTGGAAAGAGTACAAGGTTTGTTTCAGTTTTTAACCATTACTCATTTTACTTGGAAAAATACATTGTAATTAAATTAGGGATGTTTCAATCACGTTTCTTATCCCCAATTCAATTAGTCATTTGATTTTGAGTATCTGCCGATACAGAGTCCCGATCCAATAATTTTCAGGAAACCATTAAAATAAGAAAACAGATCCAAGGTGTCCAGTTGTTAAGTGAAGTACACTGATAAAAAAATTATTTGTATTCTGAATATACTTAAAAGTGGCAGCGTTGCTCTTATTTCAAGTTGTTTACTTCATCAAAATGCAGCTGCAAGCAATGTATGTTCCTGTGACAACAAGCAGGTGGAACCTCGGCCGACAGGCTAAGGCCCTGTCCACACGTAGCCGGGGATCTGCCAAAACGTAGATATTTTTCTACTTTTGGCCTGTCATCCACACGAAAACGGAGTTTTTTCACACGAAAACGGATATTTTTAAAAACTCCGGCCAAAGTGAAGATCTGCGTTTTCTCCGTTTTGGGTGTCTGCGTGTGGACGGACAAAACCGGAGTTTTAAGGTCCGCAACGTCACTTTCCGCGACAAAAAAATGCTGACATCACGTGTGCGACCTGTGTTTACAGTAGCCGGCATCATGGAAGCCCTCAGAGCAGCGCTTTGTCACTACCCGATCCATCAATTGTCCAAACGCTTTTTGCTTGTTTGTGTTTGCAAGCGGAATTACTGCTCCTTGTGGAAGACCACAGACGAAGGACGAGGTTAAGAACGGGGGAAGTACTGCCGCCTACAGGTCTGGCATGTCCTTAACAAGGTATTTATCCGGGTACGTGTGGACAGAGTTATTTTTTAAAACGCGGTGGTGTGGATGGGCATCTGAGTTCCTGCCTATAGTGTGTAACGTTACTTTGTTTCCATACAATAACCAAAGAATATTGATGTAGACTAATTGTAATTAAAATTAGGTTGTTTTTATTTCATTTGAAAATATCTATCTCAAGATGAATTTAAAGTAATTTTTTGTTGTTTTATAAGGTTAAATCCCATTTATTTTTCCCAATTCTGATCCTTTTAAAATCACATGATCTGCTCGGAGCATCTCAAAAAAAAAAAAGGGGGGGGGGGGGTGATTTCTTAACAGAAATGCTTTTGAATGCTAATCCCTGAAAATGCTAGCTGAACTTGCTTAAAAGTATAGCAATCGATGTTTCTGAATTTCAGGAGAGAACCGCCCTCTCCACGTTGCGCAACACTCTCCCAACGCCTGTTTACAAGTGGCTGCCGGTTGTAATGCATAATAAGAGGCTCTAAAAATAGCATGCAGAACGTTAGCTTACCTCTCGAGCAGAGAACCGGCAACAGCAGCGTCTGTGGGGAGCAGACTGGACCGCGTTAGCTGATCCTTATTTCCATGTGAGTGCGGGGATGCACAGAGTACGCATGGGCAGGAAGTGAAAACTAACCCAGGATTGGCTTCACCGGAAATTGACATTTTTGCGGACCAATGGTTGACGTGATCCACCCGGAAAAAAAACATTGATTGCTATACCTTTAAGAACTAGGCTGAAGCAGAAACGGCTCTGTCTGACCCTCTGTCTTTGAGGCCTTGCAGAAAATAATAATGATGGAAACAGACTCAAGAAAAAATCAAGCACTGAAAACTCTGCTTGCTCGTTATTAGTGACTGTGGGGTTACTAATGTAATAGAAGCAAAAGCCAAATGTTTGTTCTTGGCCAGGTTTTATCGTGTTTTTCAATTTCTAGTTGTTAATATTTTGGAGTTTTCTAGTTGTTAATATTTTGGAGTTTTAAAAATAGAGTAATGCATAAAGTTTGCATTGAATATTCACAAAAGTTCTCAATGTGAAAGACAGACAAAAATGTTAGCAGTAAAATGGTTTGCACTGAATCTATTTGGGAAAGTATTGCACACTGATATTTTTGTTTTCCTTATGATTGATTTTTGTTTAGCTCGAGTTGTAATGGCTTTTCTGGTTTTATTTCTTTTTATATATAAACATGGGAATGTGCAATGTTTTTTTCTTTCTCTTTTTTTATTCATCTGTAAGGATGTCTGCATTTGCATTTAAGTTTCAAGTCAGTCACTTTTGCCTTCATGATATGAAGTAAAGTTTTATTTAAAAAATTCAGTTTCTGCTGTTCTTAATGTTCAAAACTATTTGGATATCGGCATTTGTTGCACTTTTGTTTTGGGTAATAGGGGCAGCGTTGGCAGAGTAGTTGAGTGACCTCTCCTGTAACCGAAGGGTTTCAGTTTTACACTTTGCTTAGTGTGTTGCAGTTTTTGTGTTCTTGGTCAAGACGCTGCATCCTCCTTGCCTGTTGGTTGTTGGAGGGAACCAGTGGCAGTGTGTTCTGTGTCTTGCGCTTCAGCACTTTGGCATGTGGTAGGGGTAGCTGACTCTTCCATCGCTGCCCTGGATGTGTATTTTTTTAAAGTAATGTAACTACTATATCAGATAAAATAGCACAAAAAAAGCACATTAGCTAAATGGGATCTATGTTACAAATGTTTGACTGAACAATGCTAATTAAGTAACTGTAGCCCAAATGTATCAAGTTGACCCAACATGTCAACACATTTTGTTGACTCAACAAAATTATATTTTGCTGAATCAAAGCATTTTAGTTAGGTGGAAATCTTTTCCATGTTATTTTTATTACGTTCACCCAACATAATATTTTTGTGTTGAAATTGCACAAACAAATCATGTACTTAATGTTAAATTTACCCATACAAATCTAGTTGTGCTGAACAATGATAATTAGGTCACAGTAACCAAAATATCGTAGTCAGTGAGACCTGAAGAGGTGTGGTTGGGAGGAACGGCCCCCTTGATCTGAATCTGAGCTGTGTTTTGTTACTGGACTTCGGTGCATGTCATGGATTGTCCATAATGAACACCATGTTAAGACATTACGGTGTCCATAGGTGCTCTTGGCACCAAGATACCTTAGGCTGCACTTCGATGGTCGAAGTTATTTTTGCCTAAGGATCAGGGGTCTTGGTTTGGAAAAACATTGCACATTTAATAAATGTATTAATAGGCCTAGTTCAGTGGTACTCACTCCTGGTCCTGGAGAGCAGGGGTCTCATTTATAAAACATTGCGTAGAATCCTTACTAAAACCGTACTTAAGCTCAGCAAAAAAAATTTACTTACACCAAGTAGGTTTGTGATCTATCAAACATGGAGTACGCACAGCTGCACGCAATCTCCGCTTCATAAATCGGAGACTAACGAGAATGTTTCTCAGCTGCATTTTAGTCACATCCCGCCCTCGCCACGCCCACTTACTGCCATAAATAGTCAATGCAAAGTGCCTTGTGGACCTCATGCATATACTTAAGCCGGCTGTTGCAGCGCTCTGCCAATGACATGGCGACCGTAGATCAAGGCAGATCAAGGAAGCGCTAGTTCACAGAAGCAGAAATTGAGGTACCTGTGGGTGAGGTGGAAAAATGAAAGGAAGTGCTTTCGCAAAACAAATAAGAGAAAATCCACGGAGTGGCACAGCGTTGCTGAAGCCGTCAATGTTGTGAATTCTTCAGAGAGATCTGTGTCGGATATAAAAAAATGGTCCAATCAGGATTCAATCCCAAGACTCCCGGGTGAAAGTCACGCGAGCTAACCAGTCACTCAAACGGAGATCTCCCTTGTCCAAGTAGCCAGGGCGCATGATCAATCAGATCACAGTGACAGGACACACACTGTCACAGACGCATGATATTCTGTCTCAATCTGCCCCCCCCCCCCCCCCCCCCTCAGCTGATATTCTGCATTCCGTATTCTGCGTTTCAGGCTCTGTGTGTGTGTGTGTGTGTGTGTGTGCGTGTGTGTGTGTGTGTGTGTGTGTGTGTGTGTGTGTGTGTGTGTGTGTGTGCGTGTGTGTGTGCATGTGGAGGGTCTTTTTCTGTGTGAAAACTAAGCAGTACAAGTGATAATGCTGCAGGATTTCATAATTTTATCTTCTCAGCAGCAGCACTGCAGGTGCTCTCCATGTCCAAAAAGCCAGGTCCTTACCCCCAAATTCCACTACCTCCGCTCCGCTTCGCTCCGACACGAACTCCAGAGCAAAATCGGTCCTGTTGTAGTCAATCAGAGCAATTCCACTACTGCGGCCGTGCTCCGCCGCCCTCTGTTCCGGCGTCCGGCAAAAATAGAATCGATCCTATTTTCGCCGGATGCCGGAGCACCTCCGCAGTCAATGGACAGAAATCACAACCGCCCAACAGGAAAAGGAGCAAGCACAATTTCTGTTTTTCACAATAAATCGATAAAAAAAGCCGTTTTTTGTTTCATATGCACAGGTTTAACAACTTTTAACAACTATCAATGGCGGCTGAAGTTTAAATGCACAAAAGTAAGCCAAAAATACAGTTTCCACTATCAAAGTAGTCACACTTTGTTGATCCAAACACTGCTGATCTCTCAACACAAATGATGGGCAGATTAAACAGTTCATGTCGATGCTTCTCCCACACAACGGGTGTTTGGATCTAACTTCCGCGTTTATTGCTCGGACTGTATCGCAAAATCCCGCGCATGCTTGTTTGCCCCCCTGAGGTCTCCGCACCGGAGCGGAGCCGTTGTAGAGCGGGCACCAGTAAAAATTGAGTTCGGAAGCGAGTGGCTGCGGAAGGCGGGGGCGGACCGGAGCGGAGGTAGTGGAATTTGGGGGTCAGTCAACTTAATGTTGCTGTCAAGGTTTTTTTTGTTGCTTGTTTGTTGTCTAGAACAGTTCCCAAGATCCCCACCGAGTCACAAAGTCTGTTAATTAAGGTGCTGTAATCAACCGAGTCAAAAGCTGCAGAAAGATCTAACAATACAAACACTGCAAATTCCCCGTTGTCTGCAGCCATCATGATGTCACTGGAAATTTTAGGCAACGCTGTTTCTGTTGAATGCTTTTTATGAAAACCAGATTGGAATTTGTCAAAACTGTTGTGTAGTTCCAGAAAAATAAATCAGTTGATCTGCCACAACCTCTTCCAATATTTTAGAGATGAAGGGTCATTTAGAAATGGGTCTCTAATGTTTAGGCTGAGATAAGTTCAAACTTATTTTTTAAGGGTTCAACAATTGCATGTTTGAAAATAGATGGCAAAAATTCAGATTTTAGAGATCAAATCAGAACATTTTGTGAAAATTAAAACAAGAGTCATTCTTTAAACTTACATCTGTCTTAAGTTTTCTCACTTTAACCAGTTTATGTTCATTTTCAGCCATATAATTCAAAATAATGACTTTTCTGTATGCATATTTGTTAGATTCCCTTCATTCATTTCTGTGTTCCCTTATGGGACAAAGCTTAGCAGGTCCAAACTCAGTTTTCTTCCTGAAGCACATTAAGAAATGTTTTAATCCCGGTTGTCTGAAAATGTGATCGGCTACACGAAACAGCTTTCTCTGTGACCAACCTTTCAACAAGTCTACCAGCTATTTATTACAAATTTACATCCCTAATAACCCTCTTTGCACCACCATGGTTGCAGATTATTTTACTTGTCTGTTTTATTGAGTCAAGATTGATCTTGTTTAGTGGATTTAACAGAACTTGCCACAATTACCAGTACAGAATAGAATCTGTGCATACGTTATCTTTCTTTTTCATTTGAGAAACAAATCCGGTATTATATATAGATGTTTTAATGTGACTGATTGTTAAATGAGCTGGGATTTTGCTCAGCTTTTTATGGGTGCACTCGATCATCCTCCTCCTCTCTAACAAGGGATTTAAGTTGCTGCTTCATCAAAGAAGACTGCAGCAGTCCCAGAGGTCTGTGCAATGCTGGGGTGGTCCCTAGTGTAAATGTGTGAGCTGCCTTGCATGTGGGCTTACTTGGTGTGTGTATGTGCATGCACTTCCACAGCACAGGTATGTCTGTGTGTGCATCCAAGAAGGAAACTCCACTAATACCCCTGTAATCTCTGCGGGCTTTCCGGCTGGCTGGCATGGTTTGGTGAATGCGTTTAACCCAAGACATGCAGAATCTTTATTTTAAAACGGGAACTGAAGGTGCACTGGAAAAGCCCAGTGGAGATCGAGAACGGGAGTGCAGCGTCTGAGGAGGGGAGAGCAGAGACAGTTGAGTCCAGGAAGGTAAGTCTAAACTTGGTGGGTGCAGAGAACAGACTTACTGGGAGTAGGGGAGCGTAGGAATGAGGGAGGGTAGGTTGGGTGCCGGGGTGAATCCAAGTGGGGTGTCCAGGAGAGGGAGCGAGAGGAGAGCAGGAGAGCGGGCCGGCCAGGAGGAATAGAGAACGGTGAGAGCTACGTCTGGAAATCCTTTGGGGGCACAGTTGAGTAATCCTGAGGAGTCGCAGAAATCCAAAAACGTTCCAAAACCTGGTAACGGGTAAGCAGAGGGAAAAGATCCAAAGGTTCACAAAAAATCCTAGAAACACTAGAGCATAAAATCCAAGAGTCGCATGAGGGCAGGAAACTACCAAGCTGTAGTGATCATCCAGCATCGAGGAGTTTTCTCCATCCTCCTTTTGTAGCCAGACCCGCTGATTGCAAATCAGCTGCAGCTGGAGCCTTCCCTCTCCTGAAACACACAACTCAAAAGATGGGAAAATGAGAGGAGTACTCACCCCAGCACATGACACTGACTTGACCGACCTTGAGCCAGCCCGACTCCTAAAGGATGGTTCTCCACTTGAGCTCACCCCCAAGTTTGAGAAATATTGTGTAAACCCCTACATTAATCATGCAACTCCTGGGTCATTAAGCACTTCAAATCGCCTGCTGTAACATCTACCTTCGGAGCTACGCTTTCACCCCACAAATAACCACGAGCTGTGACATTACTTTTTAAACACACACACACACACACACACACACACACACACACACACACACACACACACACACACACACACACACACACACACACACACACACACACACACACACACACACACACACACATCCCATCCACCAGCACAGTGAGCAGCTCTTATTGTTGTGCTCCAGCTCCACACTGCTAATGCAGAGGAAAGGTTTGTAAATCAGATGATAATGAAAAGTATGGAAGTGAGGACAGGCATCATGTGCTAAAAGTTCTCCTCTCTTTACTGGATGTAAATAGATGGGATTTGTGAGGCACAAAACACTTGCTCCTGTTCACTGGTTATGACTAAGAAGCATAAAACAGAATACCCAGTGGGACAAAGCAGTCTTAAAGTTTAGACATAATAATGACAAGAAGCTTGAGCTACATATCTACATGTGTATGGAAAAAAATCCCTATTGAGGGGTTTAAAGTGACATTAGTTTAGAAAGTTTTAGATAAGCTTTCGCCTTAATCTATTATCTCAAACTTCAGATTTGGGTTTGGATCCAGTGAACAAGACCCAGATTTTACACTTTAACAATACACAGAGATAAGTGCCGCTGATATAAGTGAACAACATTTCAGTCATCAAAAGTAATTGCCCAGCCAAAATAAAAAACATACAAAAAAAGTCACCACTTGGATTTAACTAAGCAAACAGGTAGGAGCCTCCTACTGGATAATTAGTGCATGGGCGATTATATTTCAGCTGGCAACAAGTTATTTAACCCCAACTGGTGCAATAAGTTGCTTCTCACTTCTAAAACAACCATGTGGAAAGACACATCTGGTGGTTGAGTAAAAGATGTTAGTAAAAAGGGTCCGATCATTGGCATTTTGACAACTGGTTTGATGAGTCCAAATGGACCCTGTTCCAGAGTGATGGTGCATCAGGGTGTAGTGTTATGAATATGCTATTTTCTGCCCTTAACAGCTGCCCTTTTCCACAGTAACAGTGTGCACGAATTGCCAAGGTCGTGCGCTAGCTTTGGTGTTTACATTCCAGGAAAGAAGACAGAATAAGGACGAAGAACGCTTTTTATTAGTTAATCAAAGAACTTTATTTCTAATAAAGCTAATCAAAACAACTGTTAGTCAATAATAATCAGGTGACTGATCTGTGAAATCAATGTAATGATTTATGTGTTTATTGAATAACAGGACTAACTATGCCAGACATTCTGATTCACATAAGGTAAAACACAGGACACATTGTTCGCTCATTCCAATCAGAACCTCCGGTCTGTTGCCCGGCAGAGTTCTGTAGTGTTTATTTAATCTATCCACTCCAATTGGCTAAGAATAATAAACAACTGAGTTTAATAAAACAGAACAATGCCATTTTAACTTTAGTTCCATCCAGTTCCATCTGGAGTTCCAACTGAGTTTCAACGTAGCTCCAACCAGCTCTCAAAACCATCATCGCTAAGTGAATTGCAGACTGGCCAGCTGTATTTCTACTTTAAGCTGAGAACTGTCAAGCTGGAAAATTCTGTCGTTTCATCAACAAGACGAGGGTTTCTTCAGAATAAAAGCTGACTCGCTACTTGACGCGGACATCTGCCGTTACGACCGTGGAGCTATCCGTAGACTGGTTTGTCGTGCTCCAGAAGCTGTGCCATCAGCCGAGCACCGAAGGCAGGTCCGAGTCGACCTGGCATTCCTGATCTGACCACGGGAGTCTCCGACACGGTACGTAGGTCCGACAGATGGCGTTTCATGTCTCTTCCTCCTGAAATCCTCGTGGTTCGTAGTCAAAACATCTTACACCCAGACTCGCCTGCAGCAGCTGGAGAGTCTGAACTGACACACACACACCAACACTTCAGCATCCAAATCCACATGCATCCATCATAGAGAGTTAGTCCTGGATTGTTTGAATAATAATTATAAAAATTAAACATTCTTAAACAATCCCATCTCTCTCTTTTCTTGTCTCTAAGTCAATACAAAGTGTTTGAATAAAACTCCCTGAAGTAAAAACAACCTCTTCTGATTATAAGAGCCCAGTCCATAGATTAATCTCTGGACATAATAAAAGTGTAAAGAATATACCAACTATATTCCGCTACAAGGGTAAGAAGAGAGGTAGATGAAGTGATGCACCCATCATGCCTAGTATCTGCTGTACAAGCCTGTGGGGGCAGTGCTATGATCTGGGGTTGCTGCAGTTGGTCAGATCTAGGTTCAGCAACAGAATGTGCCCCAAGAATGAGGTCAGCCGACTACCTGAATATGCTGAATGACCAGGTTATCGTAAATCCTCTAATAGCCTGTATTTAATTAACTGCCGGGCATCATATTTTGGCCGGTGTCGGAGTCGGTGAATAATGGCCGTTTTTTTATTGTGGCCGGGTTGAATGTAGTAACAAGCAAGTACGGGGGGGCGTTGTGTCATCCGTCTCACTTTTGATTTGCCAGTGATAGACCGCGAGGGTAACTTTAACCGTACGGAGACGAAGAGGCGAAAATTTGATATCAAGTTCAAAGAGAACGTGCTGATTATGCGCTGTGCCAGAGCGTCGGTACTGACACCCGCCATAATACGAACATTTAACCGAATTGTGATGTTTACCCTCTTGCAATTTAACCTTCCCCTCACCCCCATCCTAACCTTAACCAGCGTGCGCATGCAAAGCTCTGATTGTTGACGCGCTCCAGACATCTGCGTCCTGAGCACGGCCACAGTAACATCATCAAATCAGGTGTCACCACCTCAAAAACTAATTTAAGATGCGATCGTTCATGTCAGCTCATTTCCTTTTATGTTTTCAGCTTTTTGCTGCTGTGGATCAGGGCACATCACCTGTTTTGTCCTCGGTGACGCACCTAACTGATGTGGCCGGCAAGCAGCACGCACTCCGCTGTTTTAGCGGTCGGTAGATCTTTTAGAACTGCAGTTCAAAGGTAACTCATAGGGTGAATAAATATGAACCCAGGTAGCAGTTTTTCTTTAGGATTGAGAGGAGATGCAGGAAGATAATAAACAGGCAGGACAGAAAAATAGTCACATAAAACCAAGTTAGTTTTTGTACCTGGTTGCAACAAACAGACACCATTGAAGGTAATCAGAAGTGAGGAACAGAAAATGAAATAATTATTTTAATGTTTTGAGCAGCAGGAACTCGGAGAGGCTGCAGGCGCATCAGTGAGTTTGCGGCCGCTGCACAGGGGGAGGGGAGAGGGCTGAAGCAGAAACTACCGTTGTTAAAAGAAATGTGTTTAACTTTGAAAATGTGGGCGCAATTTTAATTGTCAAAAACTCCAGCGAACCATTAGTTCATTTTGCTCAAATAGAAATTGAGGCCTGCCTCT
Source organism: Nothobranchius furzeri (assembly GCF_043380555.1). Taxonomy (NCBI): domain Eukaryota; kingdom Metazoa; phylum Chordata; class Actinopteri; order Cyprinodontiformes; family Nothobranchiidae; genus Nothobranchius; species Nothobranchius furzeri. The sequence goes on along the minus strand of NC_091744.1, from coordinate 51,035,425 downwards.
AATTCTGGCCCTCCTTCCAATAAAGGCCTGGAGCTGGACGAGCTTGAGTTAAATACAGGCCCGGGCCTGTATTAGAGGATTTACGGTATTCCATCTTTCCTGATGGCACGGGTACATTCCAAGATGACAATTCCAGGATTCATCGGACTCATATGGTGAAAGAGCGGTTCAGGGAGCATGAGGCATCATTTTCACACATGGATTGTCCACCACAGAGTCCAGACCTTAAACCCATTGAGAGTCTTTGGGATGTGCTGGAGAAGGCTTTGTGCAGCAGCCAGACTCTACCATCATCAGCATTAATGTAACACTGGATGGAAATAAATCTGGTGATTTTGCAGAAGCTTATCAAATCAATGCCACAGCAAATGGGTGTCGTAATCAATTCAATTCAGTTTATTTATATAGCCCCAAATCACAACAAGAGTCATCTCATGACACTTCACACAGTAAACATTCCAATACAGTTGAGTTCATTAAGCCAATCAGTAAAAAATTTCTTATACAAGAAACCCAGCAGATTGCATAGAGTCACTGACTGGTGTCAGTGTCTTTACAGCAATCCCTGTATAAAGCAAGCATCTGCAAGAGTGGAGAGGAAAACTCACTTTGGAATTAAATTGAATTGGGAAGAAACTGTGCACTGCTGAGCAGTGTTGGGCATCCTACAATAAAAAAGTAATTAGTTACACTTACAAATTACTTTTTCCAAAAAGTAATCGAGTTAGTAACTCAGTCAGCACATTGCAAAAGTAATTAGTTACATAGCAAAGTAACTGACATTAATTTTATGTTCTAAACTGCAGTTATGTTCTATCGTATCTATAATTTGAAAGACTTTTATAACTGAATGATTCTTACCTTCTAGAATATCTGGTAACACTTATAATAATTGGACTAACCCTAAAACCCAGACACAGGCAAGTACAAAAATACAACCTTTCAAAATTCCTAAATTACCCTTAAATCATCATCAATAAGATTTCTTTAATAAATTACAATACAAAAATTGAAATATCCTTAATCTTTCCTAAAAACATTCAGTGAAACCAATCTGCATTCCCAAAGTGTGGAGCTGCCGCTGGGGGGTGCGCGAGGTGAAAAGTAGCCTGGCAAGCCAGACTAAATAAATGTATTATTTAGTCTGGCCACGCTCCATTGACGGCTCTCGGTTGTGGGGCGGGTTCTACCGTTGTCTTTCAAATGATCTCCGCAATCATTCCACTGGACAATGAATGTGACATACCCTTGTTTCACTCTGTTGCGTCATCCCACCCACCAGGCATATAGAGTGCTCTGATTGGCCCACAAAGCGGATAAAGCTCTGTGATTTGTTCACCAAGCAGATAGAGCACTATGATTGGCCCACCATTATGGACCAATCACAGCTCTTTATGTGTTTGAAACCACTCTAGAGAGCTGTGATTGGCTAGCCAGAGTCCTGGTAGGAGCTGTGGCGGTTCCAATGGAGCATGCCTAGACCAAACTTTGCAAAGCAAGAATTTGGTCTAGTTCACTAGGCTAGGTGAAAAGTGTAATGGCTGCGGAGCTCAGAGAAGTCTGTCAAAAGTCACCATTAGCGTAGCCAGAAACTCATTTGTGGGTGGGCCTAAGAAAATGTAAGTGGGCCCAATAAACGTAATTGAAAACAAGTATATTTTGCTTGTGTGTGTGTGTGTGTGTGTGTGTGTGTGTGTGTGTGTGTGTGTGTGTGTGTGTGTGTGTGTGTGTGTGTGTGTGTGTGTGTGTGTGTGTGTGTGTGTGTGTGTGTCCTCCGCACATGCCCTAGCTCAGGGGTCGGCAATCCGCGGCTCTGGAGACGCATGCGGCTCTTCCATCCATCTGATGCGGCTCTCTGTGCTTGTAAAATAATGAATGGATATTTGAATAAAATGCTTTATATTTTACTGCATGAATTTTACATCTGTAAGCTAATTCTAAATGTAAAGATTGTCTGCGTAAACCTGAACAGGTCCAACCCGGTCTACTGTGTGACCGGGTTGACGCGTCACGCTCGTGCGTAATCATATAGGCGCTTTCTGAGCTGAAGAGGATGTGAGATTCTGGGACTCTCCTCAGACGCCACATTGGAGACAGGAACAAGCACAATTCAGCCAAAGATTCATCATCAGGGAACATTTTCTAAGTGACAAGTCTCTCTGAGAGACCGGGTTTGGAAAACTCTCGCTTCAGTGGAAGGAATCTTCCCGCATGCGCTCTGGTTCTGCGACGCGTTCCAAGCCCCTCTCCACATCTTCAGCTCGCTGTGCATCGTACGTACGTGCTGACTGAGCGGTGTCCAGCTCAGATGTTCAGAAGGGAATCTTTTCTTGAGTGATTTAGCTACATCTACGATGTGCGTAACGAATAAAGTGTCAGTTCGTCTCTATGCGTCGGGATAATTCTTTATATTCTTTCTCCGTCAAAATAAACGGCCAAATACGGGAACTGTCCGGTCAACACAAGTCCTGCTTTTAACTGTTCTGTTTTCTTGTGAAAATTGTTACAAATTAAACTTGATTAACACCAGAGCCAGGCGCACTGTGCCGTTGTCTCCGTCACTGTAAATGAGGGAAAAACAAATTGATCGGATCATTTTCTGACCTTCCCCACCTACAAAGTTTAATTACAACAATCAAACGTGACAGAGCCTGGATTTGTATTCTCAACAGTCTAAACATGTTTTAAAAAGAAACGTATGACAAAAGTGGCACCTGCTCAGTAAAACCACCAACAGGGTGAAAAATATTTAAATATTGTAGGCAGAGACGGGCTACAACTTCTGGATCCACTTTATATAAATCGTTTTGATTATCGTCTTATGAAAGATAGCTTTGAGGTACACGAGCGACCGGTACCAGCTGCTGTCACCTGTTGTGAGCAACGCTCTGCTGTCTGAGGGTAGGCCCCGCCCACAACGCCGCGGCTGCTGCGGTGTTTTCTTTACTGTGGGAAACGGGTAATGATGGCTCTTTGATGGGAACAGGTTGCCGGCCCCTGGTTTAGCGTGACATCTGAGATATATATATATATATATATGTATAGCCATGCCCTGATGTGGGGCTGGGGGGTGCGTCAACATGGTCGGGACATAGAAGGGGGCTAAATAAGTTTGGGAACCACTGCCCTAGAGCTATTTCACAGGTCACCCCTCCTATTCATCCTGAATGGAATGCTCCAGAACCTTCTTCAGGTGCTCCAGCTCCCCGGGGACTCTTAGGCCCTGTCCACACGTAGCTGGGGATCTGCCAAAACGTAGATATTTTTCTACATTTTGGCCTGTCATCCACGCGAAAACGGAGTTTTTCACACGAAAACGGATCTTTTTAAAAACTCCGGCCAAAGTGAAGATCTGCGTTTTCTCCGTTTTGGGTGTCTGCGTGTGGACAGACAAAACCGGAGTTTTAAGGTCCGCAGCGTCACTTTCCGCGACAAAAAATGCTGACATCACGTGTGCGACCTGTGTTTACACTAGCCGACAGCATGGATGCCCTCAGAGCTGCGCTTGCTTTATCAATTGTCCAAGCGCTTTTTGCTTGTTTGTTTTTGCAAGCGGAATTACTGCTCCTTGCGGAAGACCACAGACGAAGGACGAGGTTAAGAACGGGGGAAGTACTGCCGCCTACAGGTCTGGCATGTCCTTAACAAGGTATTTATCCGGGTACGTGTGGACAGAGTTTCTTTTTAAAACGAGGTGGTGTGGATGCAAGTTTTTGGAGGGGCAGATATTCGTTTAAAAAAAATGGCTACGTGTGGACGAGGCCTTAGCTGGAAAACCTCCAGAAGCACAAAGGAAACAAGTACAAACAATCACTTACCATTCTTTACATCTTCAATACTCATACCCACTCTTCTTACAGGTCTACTCTCTTCACCCTTTTTAAATAAGCATTAAAACAATTGTCATTGTGTCTGTTTCATTTATCCTACAAAACCATAAAAAGCCTGTGTAATGGACTTGCTACATTACAAAGATCTACCAGGAAATATCTGACAGATGAACAGGCCCATTCCATCATGTGTTAGATTTCTATCTGAAGATCAGACACCAGATCTGGTCAGGATCTACAAGCACTTCACTATAAACTTCCTTATTCTCATCTGACCCAGATCACAAATCATCATCACGTTCTGCAACATCTCATAACTTATAAATGTTTTAAAAATTATGTATAGCCTTAAAAAACATTAATAAATTGCATTCCTACATGTACAAGTACACTTTCTGCTTCCCCTAATGTAAAATGTGAAAAATCTAAATGAAATAATACATTAACAACAAAATAATGAATATTCATTAAATCCTTTCTGTTATGATTGTTAGGCTGTTAAATAAGCTGGCAAGCAAACATTTTAGTCTCAGAGAAAAATAGATGTTGGCTTTTAGCGGTAGCGGCTAAATATTTCCAGTGTTGCCAACTTAGCGACTTTGCCGCCATTCCTAACAACTTTTCAGACCCCCTTAACGACTTTTTTTCAAAAAAGCGCCTAGCGACAAATCTGGCGACATTTCTGACCCCCCTCAGCTACTTTGACTACAACTTTGTGGCCAACTTTACCTGCAGATTAGAGATACATCTGAAGCGACAGCACCGTCCTTCCGTCCAGAGGATCAGAAAGAAAATTATCTGTGCGTGTGCGTGCAGCATGATCACACTATCCCCATTGACCAATCAAACCTTTTGTGGGTTTTCACAGGTCCATTATTTGAGATAGCCACCGGAGCTACATAAAGGGCGACCGCTCCTTCCGCCATCCAACACCTCAGGTCATTGGCAGTTTGCATGTAACATTTGTGAATACTAAATACGGCCTGCTTCTTTTTACACAAAAGTACTAAAAACAACAAAACCAAACAAAAATATATATATATATATATATATATATATATATATATATATATATATATATATATATATATATATATATATATGGTATCTGTTAGGTCAATATATAGCACTGAATCACAACAGAAGAATAATCTCAAGGCACTGAGACTGGTTTGTGAACAATGTTTGAGAGAAATGGTAATATTGTGTATCTGGAATGAATTTTAGATAAGTCCATCTCATGAAAAATCGGAGCAGAAAAAAAGGTGTTGCGTTTATATTTTTGTTGAGTGCAGATTCACTAGGATGAATATAATAAAGTTTATCTCTCACCAAATAGAATATTTACTAAGAAATCACAATGTAACCATTGAAACACTACTTGATATATATGTCGTGTGTGTGGATGTGTGTTTGTGTGTGGGTGGGTTAGTGTTGGTGTGTGTGTGTGTGCTCTGTCTTCTCCATCCCCAGTGAGTCGTGGTGGGTGGCTGCTTATACTGAGCCAGGATCCTCTGGAGGTTTCTTCCTGTTAAAAGGGAGTTTTCCTCTCCACTGTTGCTAAATGCTTGCTTAGTATGAGGACTGCTGTAAAGTCACTGACACTAGTCAGTGACTTGATGCAATTTGCTGGGTTCCTTATATAGGAAACTTTTTTCTGATTGGCTTAATGAACTGACCTGAATTGGAATGTTTACTATGTGAAGTGCCTTGAGACGACTCTTGTCGTGATTTGGTGATATATAAATAAACTTGAATTGAGTTGAATTAAATGTTATTATAAGCCTTTACAAATGATTTGTACATCATTATTTAATACCTTTCAAATGATATGCAAACAACTTACTAATGACATACTAAACACTTATAAATGTTTAATAACAAAACATTATCATAAAGTGTTACCGAATTATTGATATCTGGAATATGTACCCAATACCTCTGTTTAAAAGGCCACCTTAGATTTTTTAGGGAATTTACAATATCTCAAACTTCACTGCAACTACTGAGATAGGTTTGATTGTTGATTAAATGGTAAAACAGCTTGCCAAAGCCCTACGCTATGCTTGTTTGTCTTAACTTAGGTCCTCACCTTTCTGAGCCACTGTTTGTGTTTCTGTCTTCTTTTACAGATTTGTCCACACCAATATTTACAGATCTCATCACATGACTGTAAAAGGTGTCCCAGGCATTTTGGGCACGGCTCCTCCCTCACTGCTTTCACAGTGATTGGAAGTATGCCCCCACATACACACTTTCACAGCAATCGGAGGCACACTGCGTGTATGTGTGTGTGTTTGTGTGCACGTGCGTGCTTGTGTGCGTGCGTGCAAATGTGCCATGCTTGTATGCATGTACATTTTCATTCACAACCGACACATCACTAATGTGGTTGTCATCAAGCCTGACAGTGCTGTGCTTCAAAGCTTCTTTCCAGAGTATTTCTCTCTTATCCGGTGGCACCATCTAGTGGCTGACAAGTATCGTCCAAAAACTCTGTTCCTATGTTCTTTTAAGATGGCGACTTCACGTTTCTGTTTTTAAATGCACTTCTGTAGTGGACAAATAAAGCTAAAACACATTGTTTTACGAGTATTGTTCTCATGTCATGTTGTGTTTTCATATATTTATATTTTAAAGACTTATTTGTCTGTGAAAAGTTCATCAACTCTGCATCAGCTGAGGTATTCCTTAAATTTGAAGCATGTAAGCGGTAGTCTAACGCTATTGGTTAGTTCTGGTCGGTGCTCAGCAGTGGCGGCTCCAGAATTTTTTTTCTGCAGGTGCTATGAAGGAGCTAGTCGTTTTATTGAGGGTGCTATGAAGGAAGTGGTCATGCATACCTATTGTTCTCTAAAACATTTTCAACGCTAGCAGATACACATGCATGCACAAAACCTCAACAACACCTGAAACAATCATTAATATACAACATAAACATATGAACAATTGCTGACTTTTCCATGAAATCATAAACACATACAGCCACACAGAAAACCATCTAGAGTGTTGCAAGGTTAGCTAACGTTAGTGTTAGCATTTCCAGCGGCAAAACCCTCGACTGCTGCGGTGGTTGAGGGTTGACTCTCTTCATCCAGATCGTTGGTTACGTATTGTAACCCCAGATTCTATGAGTCTAGTCGCAGCCCTTAAGCTAGCTGCTATTGGAAGGATGATCTCCGCATCAGGCAATCATGAAGAGCTTAAATGTACGCCCACCAATAGTGGGCCCCCTCGTGGTATATAACCGCAGTAACCCCACTGCTCACCTCCAATGGCTCTTATTCCCATCATAACCAGTGGGGCCAGTGGCTTAAGGGCTGCGACTAGACTCATAGAATCTGGGGTTACAATACGTAACCAACATTCTATTTCGTCTAGTCTTAGCCCTTAAGCTAGCTGCTATTGGAATAAAGCGCAGCTGGATGGGTTTACGCCACACTGGTTAACACAACCAATGGACACACCCAATCAAATCTCCTCTAGTGGGGGACGTTCAGCCTCAGACCAGGCTTAAAGACTGAGGCAGCCACGATAAAAGAGGGGCCCCCACTAAAAAACATCATCCACAAGAGGATGAAATCCATCTCAGCAAGGCCAATGAGGTGCCATAAGCATTCATTTAGCCTGCTGGGGTCCAAGCACTGAACGAGTGATGGAACCTGAAGACACATCTCGTAAATAATCACGAGTAAAGGAACAGGGTGAAGCCCATGAAGCAGCCTGACAAATGTCTTCCATTGACACACCACTGAGGAGCGCCATTGAAGAGGAAATCCCCCTGGCTGAGTGAGCCCTGAGTGCCTCAGGGGGATCCTGCCCTGATGATGTGTAAGCGAGGGAAATGGCGTCACACAGACAGTGTGAAAGACGCTGGGCCGACAGCGCCTGACCAAGGGAAGACTCCCTGTAGTGCACAAACAGGTTTTGTGAGCGACGGATCCCTGAAGTGCGTGACCCATATCGTGCAAGCGCGCGCACCGGGCAGAGAAGGTGAGAAGCCGCCTCCTCCTCAGAATTATGGGGAGGAGGAAAAAGTCCAGCCAATGAAATTGACCTGGATTTGAAGGAAGCATTAATGCGTTTGGGCACAAAGGCTGGGTTGGGGCATAAAACAGCAGACCCGCCATCTTCCCAGATCCTGAGGCATGCGGGAGCCACTGAAAGGGCGGTTAGGTCACTCACTCTCTTAACTGATGCTAGTGCTAGCAGCAATGCAGTTTTAAGTGACAGGAACTTGAGTGAGACCTGGTCCAAGGGTTCAAATGGGGCTCCAGATAAGCCACGCAGAACCACTGTTAGATCCCATTGGGGAAAAAGCGGGCGGGACACAGGTCTGTTCCTCCTGACACCTTTTAGAAAACGTTTTGTGAGGGGATAATTGAAAACAGATCTATCTCCAAAACCCTGATGACAGGATGAGATAGCTGCAGCATATGTCTTAACAGTGCTGAATGCAAGGCCCCTGTCCATCAGAATCTGCAGAAACGATAGGACATCCGCCAGCTGGCAGGAAAGAGCTTGAACATTCCGTTCTGTACACCATTTCTGGAAAGCTGCCCATTTAGCAGCGTAAGACGCAATGGTAGAGGGCGCCCGCGCACTCTGAATCGTGGCGACCACATCATGCGGCAGCCCAGAAGCCTCTAAGCGTGACCACTCAGCGGCCAGACCAACAGCCGTTGGCCTATTTCCGGAGGATGTTTGATTATCCCATCCGCCTAGAGAAGGGTTTCCGCCCTCCACGGGAGCCTCCACGGGGAGCCGGACACTAGCGCTTGCAGGTCCGGAAACCATGACGCGGACAAGCGTCTGGGAGCCACCAGAATCACCGAGAGCTGTTCCGACCGAATTCGGTCCAGGAGACGGGGAATCAGAGGGACTGGTGGAAACGCATAAAGGAGCGTTCGAGGCCAGGGCTGGTGTGAGAAAGCGTCCGCCCCGAGCGGGGGTCCATCCCGGGGACTCAGGGAAAACCACAGGCGACAATGAGCGTTTTCGTGAGCCGCGAAAAGATCCACAGACGGTTCCCCGAACCTGATCCAGATCTGTGATATCAGTGCAGGATGCAGACGCCAGTCGGAGTTGCGGGGTCCCCCTCTCGACAGGATGTCTGCCTTTACATTCAGGACCCCCGGAATGTAGATGGCTCTCATGGACAGCAGGTGGACATGTGTCCAACACAGTAAATCCGTGGCGACACGCAACAGTGGGAGGGATCGAACTCCCCCTTGGCGATTTATGTAGGCTGCCGCCACCTGGTTGTCTGTGTGAACTTCGACATAACGGCCCTCGAGAAGGGCAGCGAAGTGGCTGATCACATTCCTCGCTGTCATAAGCTCCAACACATTTATGTGCTCGTGCGTGTGGGAGGGCCAGCGATCTGCCACCGTATGGGACAAGCACGTTCCCCCTCACCCCGACAGTGACGCATCTGTAAACACAGATACGTGTGACGCAGGACGTCCGATGGGAACCCCGCGTGAGAGGATGCAGGGGTTCCCCTAGTGAGCGAGGTCCCCACCCACTGAAGGGGGAATCCTCAACATATGTCTCTTCTGATGTATCGGGTGTACCTGGAGGCGGATGAACCAGCGTTGCAAGCGCCTCGTGTGCAGCAAACCTAGCGGCACCACCGAATGGGCTGCGGACATCATGCCCAGGAGTTTCATGACTAACAGGGCTCTCACGATCTTGCGGGGTTGTACACGGGAGATCACCGTGGAGAGATCTGCCGCTCTTGCAGGCGACAAACGTGCTCTCATTAGGGAGGCGTCCAACTCCACCCCGAGATACACAATCGACTGGGATGGAAGGATGGAGCTCTTCTCCCAGTTTATAGAAAACCCTAGGGTTGACAGATGCTCTGTCAACCTCCTGGTTTGCTGTGACGCCTCGTCCTTGGACCAAGCGCACAGGAGAAGATTGTCCAGGTAAAATAAGACCCTCATTCCCTCCGTGCGCAGTGGCTGTAGCGCGGTCTCCAGACATTTGGAGAAGGTGCGCAGGGCTAGCGAGTAGCCGAAAAGGAGGCGATTGAACTGATATGGAACTCCCTTGAACGAAAAACGCAGAAACTTCCGGTGGTTTGGAACTACTGGTATGTGGAAGTATGCATCTTTCAGGTCGATTGATGTGAACCAATCCCCGAGGCGCACATATTCCAGGACTTGTCTCATCGTTAACATGCGGAAATGCATTACTGCTATGGAGCAGTTGAACAGGGACAGGTCGAGAATCGGCCTCATTCCTCCTGACTTCTTCGGTACTACGAAGTAGCGGGAGTAGAAGCCCGAGAGTTCTTGTCCGCGAGGGACTCGGGAAATGGCGTCCTTGGACAGAAGTTCCCGCAGCTCCAGCTCTAGGGCCTGAGACTGTACTTGCGATGTGAATGTCGTCTCCACGATCCCGTTGAAGGGAGGTGGAGTGGCCTGAAAATGAAGTGTGTGACCGCAATGAATGGTGTCCGAAATCCATTTGCTCATGATACAAAGGCGGCGCCACTCGTGCGCGCATTCCGACAGTGGACGCGTGTGCGCGGTCACGTGAACAACCTCTGAGGGTTGTGCATGCGCCCTTACCGCCGTCGTCCGTACCAGAGAACTGGGGGCGACCCATGGAGGGCTGCGCTCGAAAGGGCGAGTGCAAAACAGCTGGAACAGGCTGGTCCACACCGCGGAGCGTGGAGTCCGAGAGTGAAGGACGAGTGGGAGTGGGAGCCGGGCCCGTGCACGGGGGCGACAGAGTGCCAGCGGATGGAGCCGCGCACTGTGCCGCCGCGCGTGGTCGAGACAGCGACCTGACATCCCGCCCCACCCAACGGTGTGGGGAGAGCGGGAAGAGTTGGGCCTGGCCGGATTCTGGGGCCGGAGCGCAAATGGAGCGCACCCTTACGGCTGGCCGTGTATTATGACTGCCTGCAGGAACACGTATGCGTGCAGCAGTGCTTGGTGTGGGGAACATGTGTGAGAACTCGGCAGAGGATTCTGCAGAGGACTGTAGGATTGTGCTCTTTGAGTGACGTTTTTTGCGTTTTATTTCAAAACCAACAACAACATCAGAACAATCATTAACACACACATTTCCCCCAAAGAGTCACTTCCATGGCTGCTTTCGGCGAGGTTCCTGCACCTGGGACTGCCAAGACGGCGTCTGCTGGCCCCGCCGGAACCGTTGTCCGCCATCTCGCTGCTCCCGCTGATGTGGAGCCGAAGCGGGAGGCCGGCTCCGTGGAGCGGGCGGTGCAGCTGGGCGTCTGAAGCTTCCGCGCCGTTCGTCCCATCCTCTGGCGGAACGGCCGGAGTGCGAGGCTGACCGAGGGTGGACCAGGTCTCGCACCGTATCCGATAGTTCGGCCGTCTTCTGAGCCCTCTCAATGACGCCCCTAAGATGGGGACCAAACAGAACATTGGTTGGTGATGGGGCCGTCCAGCATCTCCCTTTGCAGATGTTCCGGAATGGAGGGCAGGGCCTTGAGCCAAATTGCTCGCTGGATGAGGGTCTGCCAGGCAGCGATGCAAGCAGAACCGGTGAGCACAGCAGCACACAAATTGAGGATAGCATCGGCAGTCTTAGTAATGATGGCTTTCGACTCCTCGGGAGCTTCCAGCTCCTCCATCATCTTTGAGACGCTGAAGGCAAGAAGGGCGATGTTATTCCCTGCAGCGCCGGTCTGAAAGGCACACTGATGTGCGCGGTCGGTGAGCCGCGTCAGCAGCTGGTCATGTTTTGAAGCGGGAACAGCTCGCGGGCCAGCGAGGTGGTTCTTGGCGCCAAACTGCGAGGCCAAGTCCGGCTCTAGCGGAGGAACAGATGGCCAGCCTTGGTCGGAAAACCCCTCGACCTTGGTGATGGGCGCATACGTGGAGACTGGCGCCTTGAGCTTGGCAGGCTTGGAGAAGGCGGCAGACCAGCAGCTCATAGCAGCGGGAAAGCGCTGCCAGATAGGGTCTGGACAGCGTGTCTGAGTTGCCCTGAAAATTCCCGCCAAATCATCCGCTTCAGGCGGGGCCGGTTCTGGCACAACTAGCCCCTTGCGGGCTGCTGCCGCAGAAATGATGGCGGGCAGCTCCTGGAGCAGTGCTCTTACTGCTGGCAGGGAGGAGCGAGAAGACACTGGGGCAGAAGGACCCGCTGAGCGAAGCTTGTCGACCTCCGTTATGTCTAGGAGGGATGCCGCCTCATCGTAGTTCTCGCTGTCGGTGACGTCATCCAGCCGGTTGAAGCCAGCCGGCTCCTGACCGGCGTCGAAGAAATCCAAAGCCTTGTCCAGCGGGTACGAGTCAGCCACCGGAAATTCTTCGTCGGCGGCGGGAGTGAAGTACTCGACCTGGCGAATCTTCTCCGCCACGGGCAGAGCGGCACAGAACGGGCACGAGGCCTGCGGGGTCAAGGCCAGGCCAGCGTGGTGAGCCCCGAGACAGACCTCACACTTAGCATGCAGGTCGCCACTGGAAATGGAGCCCGTCTGGCAGGTCGGGCAGGGTCTGGCATCGCTGGACTTGGCTGGTAAGTCGTCTTCTTGGATAATTTTGCTCTTTCAGGATAATATTTGCTCTTTAAGGAAGCTCTCAAGCTTGGCATGAAGAGAAAAAGGAGGGGAATAAGAGCCATTGGAGGTGAGCAGTGGGGTCACTGCGGTTATATACCACGAGGGGGCCCACTATTGGTGGGCGTACATTTAAGCTCTTCATGATTGGCTGATGCGGAGATGATCCTTCCAATAGCAGCTAGCTTAAGGGCTAAGACTAGACGAAATAGAACCGTAGGTTTTTGTGGGTCTGAGATCACTTCCAAACATTCATTTGTTTCTGACTGAACCTGTAGAAATTTGGGCAAAAAAACCGATCCATTTTACCACTAGCTCTACCTTTCACTCGTTCGCAGGTGGAAAATGAGGTCAAAGGTTAACATCTGTTTCCTGATTTGTTTTTACTATCTATATGATAATTTACTGATTATCTTTGTTTTGTATGTTAAATATTATCACATACACTCATTAAATTAAAATTAAAGTGTAATAAAAAATCTAATATTTACTTGGGGGTGCTATGGGGGTGCAATGACTAATCCAGGCGTAGCTATAGCGCCCCCTAGCGTCCCCCGGCGCCGCCACTGGCGCTCAGTTTCCTATTGTACGGAGCTCTGCGGGGCAGGGGGGAAAAAAGACGTATTGCTTATATTATATCACAGTACATGATAAGATAATCACTTTTACGGATTTCTGACAAATCATACATAATTTCTGAAAGAGGAAAACTCCGGAAAGCAGCTTTAAACCACAATGTAGTAAAGCGCCACTTTAGATGCCCAGTAACGGTAACAATAACGGTGTTGCAATGATGGGAAAAATAATGAATACGATTAATCCGTTGACTAAATGTAGTATTTAAACGATGTTACTCCCAACACTAACGATGGGAACATACAGAGTTCCTTACAGAAAGATCTGGTAATAATACACTATTAAATGAAGTATTAACAACTGCTTAATATTATTGTTGATAGTAAGTAATGCATTACTAAGCAGACACCCACCCACAACTCCCCACCTCGGCCCTTTGTTTTAATCTTATGGAAGCCTAATAGTTAATATTGGGAATACTATAAAGGGATGCTTTTATTATTAATGCTTAATAATACACTAAGTAAGGTTAATAAAGGGACCCTTATTGTAAAGTGTTACCAAAGATGCCAGCTTTGTGCTGCAACAAAGGTGTTAAAATCTGATTTGTATCTGTTTTAAACTACAAAATCTTTGGTCACATCTGTCCTCTGGTCTCACTACAGAACACACTTGATCACATCACCTGAAGAAACAATAAGTGAGCAGAAAAATGATCTGAGATATTGTTGTAGGAAATCCTTGTTTCATTTTAGTAGTCTATTACAATGCTGGAGATCTCTCTTATTTATAAATCAGCTATGGCTAACTGAAGATCTTTATTCAGCAAAAACCCATGGCATAGGCTGGCAGTCATCACAGACACACACAATCCTAAACACTAACTAGTTTCCCTTCAGTTAAAACTCTACAGTACCATCTTACAGGCAAAAAGGTGGTTAACCTTTATATGTTTATATTAACCTGTGACATGTTGCCACGGGCATATGAGACAATCTTGTATCCACAACAGCGGTTTAAAGCATATGGAAATACCATGTGCCAGGGATGTTTTGAGAAACTCGTTGTCACCTCGAAGAGATGTTTACATTTCACTCAGCCAGGAAAAGGGCCTTTGCTACAGCAATCTTGAATTTCACAGAAATGACTGGGAATCAAGGCTGGGTCTGAACTCCGTACAATAGCTATGCCATGCTGGAGGCATATCCTGTTCATTTTTATGCACACCAGTCTGCAAACAGCAGCTCAATCTACTCAGGGGGAAATTACAAAGCCCAATCAATGGAAATGTGTCCTACAAAGATAAACAGCAACTTGTCTGATAAACAACCACTTCTGCCTGTCATGCAGCACAGGGGCAATCTGCCTTTGCAGACTGCTTCAGAGGAGACGAGAAAAGCAAGGTCTCATTGGTGGAAAATTATGAATACTTCTACCTGTTTCATATGTAGCACTTCATAGTTCTCCTGCCTGACTCAAACCACTCATGTTGCTCACTTGAATAGATTTTTATAGCAGTGGGTCATTTAGGCCCTTTTTTAGCCTGATTTGATGGCTGCTTTAGAAAACATATTGAAAGACTTTTCAGCTGATATTTAGGCCCTAGGTATTTTTTCCTTGGGCCCTGGCGCCTCCCAATTGGGGGCCTTTGGAGTTTCATGTACCAAGTGTCGGTGATTGTTTGCATTCCCCGAGCACAGCTACAGCTACAGTCAAACAGCTACAGTGGTTTTTGACACATTAAGATAAAATACTTGAACTTTATTTTAGAAGAGATGCCCTGTGTGAATGTGCTGACAGGATGGAGGTTGTGAGTTCAAATTCCATTTAGGAAATTTAGTCAATTGTTTTATTTATTCCAGGGGTCCTCAACTAGATTTGTTCAAGGTTTTTTTTCCCCAGCAGACACCAGAGAAGGTCAGATGCTCTTCTAGAATAAAGTTCAAATATCATTGTATCTTAATTTATTACAATTTAAAATGGCCTTGTTTCCCGTCTAAGCTGATTGGTTGTGGTTTTAATTGTGTTTGGAGAATGTGGACCGTTGTAGATGTTTGGGACATGAACCTGTAGAGGCTCCCTGTTGGGGGGCCTTAGGGTTAAACAGGATAAAGAGATGGTGTTTGTACTGTTATTTCGTGAGACTATATGATTTTCAGCAACTCATGAGGTAAAAGGTTTGCTGCTCTTACTCCTAATTTATTAATTTATTAACATTTTACTCAGTTTCAGACATGTTTGCTTTGTTTTTATAGACAAAACAAGTTCAGACTACCAGGCTGGCTCATCCCAAGAGAATCAGCAAATTCAACTGGAATTAAAATGGATTTCAAGCTTTATTTTCCAAAAAAGTTTGCTAATGCTAAACATGTCTATCTATATGCTTGTTCATCAAACAAAAAACATATATACATATATATCTGGATCAAAATGTGCACACAAAAAAACCGTGGGCTTAGCATCACAATGAGTGGGCACCTTGATGTCACCTAGTGCTCACTGGGTCGAGGTGCGTCTGGCGGGCCTTCTGGTTTGGACAAGGTCCGCCGGGGTTGCCGGGCCAGAGGCAGCAGACCGGGTATGCTGGAGCCCCTATCACATTCCATGTCCTTGTCTTCCGTTCTCTCTTCATGTCTCTTGTTTCCTCCATGTTCCCTGTAGTCTCCTGTTTATCCAATTTTCGGAGTAAATCTGATTTTTTTTTTTGTGTGGCCGTTCACACTGTGACTGAAATGTGACATCAAACTCTCTCCAGTGTGAAAGGTCCGTGGCCCCAAAGCGACCCGCATGTGCTGAAGACAAGAAGTCACACTCAGGCCCTGTCCACACGTAGCCGGGGATCTGCCAAAACGTAGATATTTTTCTACGGTTTGGCCTGTCATCCACACGAAAACGGAGTTTTTTCACACGAAAACGGATCTTTTTAAAAACTCCGGCCAAAGTGAAGATCTGCATTTTCTCCGTTTTGGGTGTCTGCGTGTGGACAGACAAAACCAGAGTTTTAAGATCTGCAACGTCACTTTCCGCGACAAAAAATGCTGACATCACGTGTGCGACCTGTGTTTACACTAGCCGACAGCATGGATGCCCTCAGAGCTGCGCTCGCTTTATCAATTGTCCAAGCGCTTTTTGCTTGTTTGTTTTTGCAAGCGGAATTACTGCTCCTTGAGGAAGACCACAGACCAACGACGAGGTTAAGAACGGGGGAAGTACTGCCGCCTACAGGTCTGGCATGTCCTTAACAACGTATTTATCCGGGTACGTGTGGACAGAGTTTTTCTTTAAAACGAGGTGGTGTGGATGCAAGTTTTTGGAGGGGCGGATATTGGTTTTTAAAAAAACCCGGCTACGTGTGGACTAGACCTTAGTGGAGCTGAAATCAGGAGGGGCGGAGTTGTGATGTAATCCTGATTCTGTGGATAAACAAGACAGGGCACGAGGAAAATAAAATAAAAAATCAGATCTGTGCGTTCAGACTGTCATAAAACTTCAGATATGGCTCGCATGTGGGGAAAAAGCACATTTAAATAACTTTTGCCTGCAGAGTGAACGTAGCCTATGAGACAGCACACCTCCCGTTCGCCAGTCATTTCATTCAGTAATAATGTCAACTTTCTGTGCAGGAGCATTAAGCCCTCAGAGTATGCTAATGTCAATGTCAGGTTTATTTATAAAGCACATTAAAATACAATACAACGATTTCCCATAGTGCTGTACATCAGCAAACAACAATCAAACAAAAACAGCAACACAACAAAGAGGATAATTACATATAAACATAGGCGTCATTTTAACCGGGGACGCCGGGGACATGTCCCCGGCAAAATTTGTGATTGGCAGCTGTGTCCCCCCCACTTTAAAAAAAGCCTGCTGATGAGGATTTTTGTTTTACCAGCTCAGATCTTATACCAGGGGTCGGCAACCTGTTCCCATCAATTATTACCCATTTCCCACAGTAAAGAAAACACTGCAGCATTCGCAGCGTTGTGGGCGGGGCCTACCCTCAGACAGCAGAGAGCTGCTCACAACAGGTGACAGCAGCAGGTACCGGTCGCTCGCATTGACATCGCACCCGTGGGGGATTCAACACCCACACTTTTCCAGCTGTTTTGCTCACCTCCACACCAGTCTGGTTTCTTTGGTCGCACTCACTCTGTTTGCCTCATCTCCTTCTTCACCTCCCGCTTCTGACAGCCGATGTCGGGTTTCCAGGAGAGCAGGAGAGGGAGGGACGGAAGAGCTCGACTGAATTCATAATTTTACATCTTGACATTAGCTGTACAAAGTCTGAGTTTGATAAAGTGAAGAACAACAAT
Source organism: Nothobranchius furzeri (assembly GCF_043380555.1). Taxonomy (NCBI): domain Eukaryota; kingdom Metazoa; phylum Chordata; class Actinopteri; order Cyprinodontiformes; family Nothobranchiidae; genus Nothobranchius; species Nothobranchius furzeri. The sequence continues at coordinate 51,018,155 of NC_091744.1, read as the reverse complement.
TTGTAGAGGTTACAGGTGCGGTGCCAGGTTTTCATTTTTGGGTGGGCTACGGTAATTTTGGACGGACCTTAATAAGCAGTGACTTAGTGAAGCAGGCAGGTCGATCTAGAAAATTTCGTTTAAAAATACGTCATAAATGTTTTACCCCGTCATTTTTATTCATAAAATATGAAGTAAAAACTCCCAGTTTAATTTTCATTCATTTGTCATTAATATGTGGTCTACACCCGTGCGTTAAGTGGACCATCTTCCAGTGAAAGCAAAGCATCCAGCCCATCTCTCCAAATGCGTTAAATGTGCACCACAGCCGTTAGGCGCGCCGCACGCACCATCAGCTACATCAGCCCAGACAAGAGCAGAGCAAATAGAGACAGAATAGAGGATAATTGTGTCTGGATGTGGATGGAGATTACATTTTACAGCAGCCTGATCATCATTTAAATAAAACCATCACCTGTCTTCTAGTCCATGCTGTCAGCATTATTTTAATTGATGTGTGTGTGTGTGTGTGTGTGTGTGTGTGTGTGTGTGTGTGTGTGTGTGTGTGTGTGTGTGTGTGTGTGTGTGTGCGTGTGTGTGTGTGTGTGTGTGTGTGTGTGTGTGTGTGTTTTCCACTTCAAACACTGGTCTAACCAACCAGACCAGCATGTCCAGTAACATATTAATGTTACAATTAAACAGTTTCACTTCATGTAGGCTACGTTTCACCTGCCGTGGCCCGACCGCTTCTGCTCCACATAAACTTTGTGCGTGATCAAATGTCTCTACAGGAGCTTTCTGAGCTGCTATTCTGCCTCAGATTGGATGCGTCATGCGTCTCCATATTAGAGACGGGAAAAAGCGCTGTTCAGCCAAAGTTTAATAATTTCATAAAAAGAACATTTTTCCAAGCTCATCCATGCGCATCAGTGTGCGTCGGGGTAATTCTTTCAAAACAGCCAGCATCCTTGAGTTTATCCATCAAAATAAACAGTCAAATGGAAATATCTGTAACCTGCCATTTAACTGTTTTGCCTTCTTGTGAAGATTGTTGCAAAGAGAAACAACTAAACTTGATTAACCCCAGAGCCATGCGCACTGCGCTGCACGTCGTGACTGTAAATGAGGGGAAATGATTTAATCGGATCCTTTTCTTTTCAACATGGTTTAATGTAAAGTTTCATTCAGTACAAACTTTAGTTACACCAATCTAAAGAGACAGAGCCTGGATTTGTATTCTGAACAGTTTAAACATGTTTAAAACGGAGACATGAGTGACGCGTCTAAAATTCGCACCTGCTCCGCTATTATGGAAATTAAACTAACAAGGTGAATAACATCAAATTATTTTAGGCACAGACAACATCTCCCACACTTTTGAAAATCTTGCAACGCGCCTGGTCGCTCGTGTACGTCAAAGTTATCTTTCATAAGAAAATAATCAATAAAACGATTTATATAAAGATGATCCAGAAGTTGTAGCCCGTCTCTGCCTACAATATTTTGATATTTTTCACCTTGTTGGTGGTTTTACTGAGCAGGTACCACTTTTGTCATACGTTTCTTTTAAAAACATGTTTAGACTGTTCAGAATACAAATCCAGGCTCTCAGAACCAGAGCGCATGTGAGAAGGTTCCTCCCACTGAAGCGAGTGTTTTCCAAACCCTGTCTCTCAGAGAGACTTGTCACTTAGAAAATGTTCCCTGATTATGAAACTTTGGCTGAATAGCGCTTGTTCCTGTCTCCAATGTGGCGACACATCCAGGAGCCGTCTGAGGAGAATCCCAGAATCTGACATCCTCCAGCTCAGGAAGCGCATATGATTACGCACAAGCGTGACGCGCCAACCCGGTCTCACAGTAAGACCGGGTTGGACCTGTTCAGGTTTACGCAGACAATCTTTACATTTAGAATTAGCATACAGATGTAAAATTAATGCAGTAAAATATAAAACTTTTTATTTAAATATCCATTCATTATTTTACAAGCACAGAGAGCCGCATCAGATGGATGGAAGAGCCGCATGCGGCTACAGAGCCGCCGACCCCTGTGCTAGCCTATATTGTCCCCAGCAGTTTTTAAACCCCACTCAAGTGTATGGTTATTGTCCCCAGCAATTCTGACAACAAACTGACACCCTTGCATATAAATCAAGGTTAAGATATATTAAAAGCGAGAGTTAAAAAGTGTGTCTTTAAAGGAGATTTAAAACTTGTGGTCCAGATCTAAAATGGTAAGCTATTCCACAGTGTCGGGAAAACGCTCTGTCCCCCCTAGACTTTAGTATTGACGGCCGAAGTCTCAGGAGATGTTTAGATGAGCATCTCAAGGCCCTCGAGGGAGCGTGAACAATAAGAAGCTCAGCCAAATAAGCAGGTGCCAAAACATGCAAGTCTTTAAAACATAATAACATTTAAAAAATGTTCCTGTATTCTACAAGGAGCCAGTGGAAGGCCGACAGGGCCAGAGTTATATGCTCTCTGTTTCCTCCCTGACAACAGACGAGCAGCTGCATTCAGTGACACCTGTAGGCGATGGATGGAAGACTTATCCAAATACGGAACTTGGTGGTAGACAGAAGAGGTGTGGTCTGTCCTAACGACTGATTCTAACATTAGTTAAGTGTATAACGCTATTAGACGTTTTTCTCATTGGGGGAAACTGATACAGGTAGCTTTTCTTTTCACTTCTCAGGGACATGTAGTCCAACACAGGAAGTGGAGAGACAAGCTCAAACAGGAGACTTAAAGAGCAAGTCACTCCCAAATCAACTTATTTTTTGTGATAAACTATATAAATGCGTGTCTAATTGTGCTGCAGACACGTGTAGTCAATAGTTTTGCACTTTAGTGCATTTTAGTTAAAATTTAAATTTTCTGCCTAAAACTGTCAGTGTTGTGCCGTTGTCAGGTAAAAACTCTGCACTGCATTTGAATTTAAATCTGCCATCGCTATTGGCTAAGAGGTACCCTAGAACATTAGCTGGTACCATATGATGTCACAATGTCGTTGTGAGCCTGCGTGTGTGTGTGTATTTGTTAGCGGCTCTGCCCTCTCAGTCTGCTAGGCAACAGCATTTGTTGCATTTTTCAAACAAGAAGTGGGAGCAGAGTAATGCTCTGGTAGGGGGTGACTTGCTCTTTAAGGAAACAATCCTGGAATCCGAGCAGTAAAAGCCTGTGATGAAATAATAAATAAACCTAAAATTCAGCTTTTTAAAAAAGGCAGATAAAGGCTGAGTAGAATAAAGAGGCTGAAATATGTGAAAAGGACTAAAATATATTCAAGTAGTGTTTGGAGGACAGAAAAGCAGTGCTGAAGGAGACTCAGTGAATTTATAGACTTAAAGTAAAAGAGGAATTTTATCTCCTGGGTTGTTGTGGTTGTTTTGATTCTTGAAGGGCAGAAGACAGCTGAGGGGTTTAATGTGCATCAAGGCCACAAATGTGAGAGCATCAATAAGTGTAGGTCACTTCTGCCCCCTGGGTGTGAGATTGGGCCTATCGATTCATCCCTTTGAAGAATACACCTTGCAACTTAAACAAAACATGACATAAAAAATAGTCTCAGCTTTCCTGAGATGCCTTAAAGCATCCTACACACAACAAAAATATCTACATTTCTGCATGTCTCTGAATGTGATAAATATTGTATTTACATAGAAAAGTGTTCCATACTGCTGTGTTTGGGCTTGGGTTGACAGAGGTGAAATACACTGCTGAGCATTGGAGTATTGATCAAAGATCATGTGATTCAGCCACCCCTTGCTGCAGACTCTGCTCCTTCACTGTCGGTATCTACTAACTTTTGATTGGCTGGAAGAGGCTGACTCAATCTGCTCAGAAACATTGTCAACCCAAATCTAACAAGTTAGGTAACAAGTCTTGTTTAGACCTAGCATCAGGCTGGCACTGCTGGCCGACTGCTGGCATGGCAAGTTGTATGCCAAATGGATATGGGCCAGGCCTCTTAGATGGCCCTGTTTGTACAACACATTCTCACACCCAAAGTGTCAAAGTATGACGCGTGTGACCAAGCGTCAAAATATGACAATTCGGGGTGCCCCAGCGCGTCAGGAGAGGACGCATTGAGGACGCACTGTCCCAGAGAGTCGGTATCCGATGCCCGCGGTGAGACGGACATTTGACCGACTTGTGAACTACTTAACCTTCCCCTCACCCCCATTCTAACCTTAACCAGCTTGCGCATGCAAAGCTTAATTGAAAATTACTGAGTTAAGGTTAGGATGGGGGTAAGGGTTTTCCAATATGATTTGTTTTGTTTTGATCTCTGTGAAGCACTTTGTGATTCTCTGTGATGAGTGCTATAAAAATAAAATGTACTTACTTACTTAAAAGGTTGACAATTCCTGCATAAAACTATTGAAACTGTGAACTTTTGTTGAATCATGGATCGGGATGGCTAGGGAATAATCTACTTTGGCCAAACAAAGTTAAAGGTAGAAGCTATCTGTAGAGTTCAGACTCCCTGAGGGAAAGGCAAGCTCGTCTCGCTCGTACTAGGAGAAGAAAATATCGGGGTTCCTTTGGAAATAAAGTTAGTAGCTGCAGGATCTTTTTTCATGTTGTCATTATTTCCTTGGACCCGTGGAACTAGATGTGATCCTATTTTCTCCCCAGATTGTAGAACCTGCTGGATGTTCCGGTTGGGAGGAACTGTCCACTTCATTTACTCCTTCCATTTGTTAGGGCTTTTATGCATGGTGAAAACTCCTCGGGAAACTCCTCTTAGCAGAGTGTTTGCTCCTGCAGAACCATTTGCTGCTCAGGTTGTTAAACAAGGAGGTTTAGACTGGGTCTTTACTCGGTTTGTGTAGCCTTCGTTAGGGCTTTACCATCGAGGCCAAACGTAAATTCTTGTTCCATTTAAAATGCATAGCTGTGATTTGTTCAGGCTTTCTCTCAGGAGTCAGAAAACACTGTCACACTTTGTGGTTCATCTCTTGACAAGACATCAGCTGCCAGCACTAGAGGGCTTCACCTGCTCCCACTGGACTTGAATCTTGCATTAGTCTGTTTTCAGACTCACTCCGGAGGACTTGGGCAAACAGAAAAAAAAACATGTACCTAAATATTCCCCACTGTCACCTCAACTGTTCATGCTCACAGCCTGAGATTATCTGAAAAAGAGAAAACAGGTTTTTGAACATAACAAAACCTTCATGATGCATGTGATGACGAGGTAGTGCTAGTAGCCCCATTGGCAGCAATGATTTAGTACCGGTATGTGTGATGCATTGACTATCATATTCAAGAAGTCCTTCACTCATATTTTAATAGATTAGCAGTGGTCTAGTAGGAATTAACGCCTTGTGAGCGGTTATCTGAGGGAAAAAAAGCTCTGGTGCACCTGTTTAAGCACAAAGAATTCAGCCAGAGGAGAAAGTGGCTTCAGACGGCAGGATTTGGAGTCTTATTTCCTGATCTTTGGAAATCCCGCCTCTGATTGGCTAACAGTAATTCAACTCTACTACTGACTCCTTTGAATGTGGATATTTTACCTCAGCAAACAACACTAACCTAAATAAGTTCTGCTGGTGGAGTTGCTAATGCTAACGGTTAGCTCCTACTCACCATTAGCATCTTATAGTCTTCTAACTGGTCTTTCCAAAAAAGCTGTAAAACAAATGCAGCTTATTCAGATAGCTGCTGCTAGAGTCTTAAAACGAACCTAAAGAACCAAGCATGTCACCCCTGTTCTAAAATCTCTACACTGGTTACCAGTAAACTACAGAATTGATTAAAGTGCTTCTACTAGTTTATAAATCTCTCAATGGCATGGGGCCAAAGTAAGTGTCAAATCTTCATCCAATATATATGCCCAGTAGAGCTCTCAGATCCTTGGGAAACAGTCAGCTGGTAGAACCTCAGTGCAGAACCAAACAGGGTGAAGCTGTTTTTAGTCACTACGCTGCTCACAGATGGAATCAGCTTCTACATGACCTCAAATGTGCCCCAACTCTAGTGACTTTAAAATCAAAATTTCAGGTATCAAAAACCTTCAGGTATTGATCAGCCTTTTAATGTTTCTTATGCTGCACCTTCTGCACTGTAACTGCTAACCCTTTGACCTTTTATCTGTTTGTTGAATCTGAAATTAATATCTACATTTCTTACTTTGATTAATTGTGTTTGCTGTTCTTGCTTCTGTAAAGCACTTTGAATTGCCTTTGTGTTTAAAACACTATACAAATAAAGCTGCCTTGCCTTGCCTTACTAGCCGAGATGTTCTCTGCTGTTTCCTGGATGCTAAACCAACAACAGTCTTTCCCGCCATGAGTCAAGATGGGTGAGTCCATGAATGTTAAGTGACAGTGGGACTAGATCTGTTGGGATTTTCTAATCCTAGAGTTTCATCATCTATTCTCTATCAGACGCTAATCCAGGAGATTGGTGTAGGAGACTATTTTCATGTCCAGCCTGCATGTTAAACTGAAAGTGACTGATCATTTTCAAAAATAATAAGAAAAAAAATAGTTTCCCAGTGAAGGACTTAAGGCTAAATGATTAAATTAAAGTCTTGGCTTTGTGTGGGATAAAGTTACTGTTCCAGTGCTATCTCACACACACACACACACACACACACACACACACACACACACACACACACACACACACACACACACACACACACACACACACACACACACACACACACACACACACGCACACACACACGCCAATGCATTTTGTACTGATCCAAGGACGGAGGACCTCCCTTTCCTCCTCTCTTCAATTGGAGTAGGATTTTCAAAGCATCGGCTTCTTCCCACTCCTTTTCAAACTGACTATGTAAGTTTTTCTTTTGCAGGCTGATAACTACATCTGTTTTTTCTTGTTGCTTTCTAGTTTGCTTCCCTATAGATATTTGTTCTTATTTTATCTTGTATTTTAATGTTCAAATGAAGAATTAATTTATGCATTTTTCATTGGTTTTTCTGATCTCTCTGGTCCACTCTGCTTCAGGGTCTTTTCTTTACCTGTACAGCATATTTATGTCAGAATTAAGTTAAACTGATAGGAAAATAAGTCACAACCCTCAGCTACAAGAAAGATAAAAAACTAATATGATCAGATTCTGAAGTACAACAGGGTTCACACTTCCTTGAGTTTTTCTTCAAATAGCTTTTTGTTGACTTTGATTCTAAAAGTGGTGTATTGACTTGTTTCTCTGTGTTTTCTTTATTCTTAACATTTTCTTTTTTTTTCCTTCTGAATGGAACAAACACACTGCTGTAGATTTTTACAGGCGGGGCTTCTGCTAACGCAGCAGGAAGCCTCTCAACACATTGTGTCATTGGTCTCCACTTTGTTAAGAACTGTCACACCTGATTGATCGCTTGAAAAAAAGAGAAGCCATTGACTCTGCGATGGGAGCTGACTCCTATCACCCCCACGTATAAGAGTAAGAACTTAGAGCTGGTTTCTTTGCAGACACCTTGTCTACTTTTAAGACTAGGCTGAAAACATTTTTATTTGATAGGGCCTATGGTTAAAAACTGATGTTAGCCTAAATCTGGACAAGTGGGGGAGTAGAGGGAGGTGGAGTGTACAGTTGGTAAAGACGGCTCTCCCTTGCCCTGCCTCCAACATGCCTCCATCTAAAAGGCTAGGTTATCCAGAGTTAATCGTATTATTTTCTGCAATTTCAGCTGTTAACTTTATTTAAGAAGCTACAATGATGTTCTGCTGAGCTGTGGTGGCCTCATGGAGGGGGCCATCGGCTTGAACACTGCTGCTAACCACTTAAACATTCTCCCTCTCCTGATAATAACGTTTTACTTTCTTTGACATTGAATGTGCTACTACTAGTTTATCCGTTTAATTATAGATTCACTAGGATAAATACAATAAAGTTTACCTCTCCCCAAATAGAATATTTACTAAGAAATCACAATGTAACCATAGAAACATTACTTGGTATATATGCTGTGTGAGTGGATGGGTTTGTGTGTGTGTGTGTGTGTGTGTGTGTGTGTGTGTGTGTGTGTGTGTGTGTGTGTGTGTGTGTGAGTGTGTGCTCTGTCTTCTCGATCCCCAGTGAGTCGTGGTGTAGAGCCCTGCACTGAAACCCGACAGCCCGCGGGTCGGGCTTCGGGTCAATGACCTTGGACACGGGCCGGGCGCTTTTATTTTTAATCGAATTCATAAAAAAAAATTTAAACACTAAATCACTCAAGAAAAAATTCCCATCTGAACATCTGAGCTGGACACTGCTCAGCGCAGCTCACTGTCAGCGTGTACTACATAAGGTCCACAGCGAGCTGAAGATGTGGAGAGGGGCTTGGAGCGCATCGCAGAACCAGAGCGCATGCGGGAAGATTCCTCCGACTGAAGCGAGTGTTTTCCAAACCCTGTCTTTCAGAGAGACTTGTCACTTTGAAAATGTTCCCTGATTATGAAACTTTGGCTGAATAGTGCTTGTTCCTGTCTCCAATGTGGCAACGCATCCAGGAGCCGTCTGAGGAGAAGCCCAGAATCTCACATCCTCTTCAGCTCAGAATGCGCCGATATGATTACGCACAAGCGTGACCCGTCAACCCGGTCTCACAGTAAGACCGGGTTGGAACTGTTCAGGTTTACACAGGCAATCTTTACATTTAGAATTGACATACAGCAAATGTAAAATTAATGCAGTAAAATATAAAGCATTTTATTTAAATATCCATTCATTATTTTACAAGCACAGAGAGCCGCATCAGATGGATGGAAGAGCCGCATGCCAACCCCTGACTGAAACGCAGCTGTAGAGCCCTGCGCGGGACTGCTTTCTTCATCCCGCTCCTGCCCGCTCCCGCTGAATTTCTGACAATTACCACCCACAACCGCAACGTGTGTGTTACACTCCCGCCCGCACCTGCAGCGTGCATGTCTACTCCCGCCCTGAGAAATTATTACCTCACAATAAAAGAGATGTATTGAGTTTGTGTCCTCTCTGGTCCTGGAGAAAACATGTCATTTTATAGGCTATACCAGGGGTCGGCAACCCGCGGCTCTTCCATCCATCTGATGCGGCTCTCTGTGCTTGTAAAATAATGATATTTAAATAAAATGCTTTATATTTTACTGAATTAATTTTATATCTGTAAGTGAATTATATGTACAAATTGTCTACGTAAACCTGAACAGGCCCAACCCAGTCGCCAAATGGAGCAATTTGCTCGCATTTGGCGAGTGTTAATTTCGGACCCTGTTTCCAACACATCATTGGAGATGGATGGTGAGGCAAACCCTTACTACAGCAAAGGGCTCATGGAGCACATCGGCAAATATTTTCTTCCTCTTTCTGGACTATGGTCTGCAATAATTCAAATTCAAATTCAAAAATACTTTATTAATCCCAGAGAGAAATTGATTGCTGTAGTAGCTCAGAATAATAATAATAATAATCAAGTCATCAAAGAGTTATTGTATATTACAATGGCTGTTGGCAGGAAGGATCTCCAGTAGCAGTCAGTGTTGCAGCGAAACTGAAGAAGTCTCTGACTGAAGACACTCTTCCGTTGGCGGACAGTCTTGTGAAGAGAATGCTCAGGGTTGTCCATCATTTTCTTGATTCTCTGGAGAATCCTTCTTTTCATTATCTCCTCCAGTGGTTCCACAGTCATCCCCAGAACAGAACCGAATAATGTTAGGTACGCCATTTTAAAGTATACAAGTAATTAATTTATAAAATTAAATTACACACATCAATATTATTCTAATCTTCAAAATCCAAAGGTGACCTTGGAAGACATGGTACTGGGAAATTGTATGAGCAGTACCACAACAAATACAATGCCTTAAGAAAGATCAAGAGACAAGTAAGACACATGACTTTTAGTATATATACAAATTTGTGTGTAGTGATTGAGAAACGGCGGGTCCAGTGGAGTCATCTGTATTGCAGATCATACAACATTGCACACAACAACAATGTGTATCTTTAAAAAAAAATCACATTTAATGAATTCTTAATTTGATTTTTCAGAATATTACTGAGAATAATAAAATGCAGGGGATAATGGAAAAGAGCCAGTGGGATCTGAAACATATCCGTCTACGCTCGGGAAGGCTCACCAGGCTGGATGACTTTGTTGTCCAGTATCAAATCAGTCACGAAGCGCTGCTGAAGGAGTACGAAGACCCAAAAAGAATGCTTCAAAGAAAGGTTTGCAAAATGACTGGCTGAGGTCCAGCAATGCTTTGCCGTTTAAAAATGGAACATTAAAAAGAAGTCTTCTTGATGTGGTGGGATATTGAGGTGCCCTAGCCTGGCAAGCCAGACTAAATAAATGTATTATTAGTCTGGCCACGCTCCATTGATGGCTCTCGGTTGTGGGGCGGGTTCTATCGTTGTCTTTCAAATGATCTCTGCATTCCACTGGACAATGAATGTGACATACTCTTGTTTCACTCTGTTGCATCATCCCACCCACCAGGCATATAGAGTGCCCTGATTGGCCCACAAAGCGGATAAAGCTCTGTGATTTGTTCACTAAGCAGATAGAGCACTATGATTGGCCCACCATTATGGACCAATCACAGCTCTTTATGTGTTTGAAACCCCTCTAGAGAGCTGTGATTGGCTAGCCAGAGTCCTGGTAGGAGCTGCTGAGGTTCCAATGGAGCATGCCTAGACCATTCTTTGCAAAGCAAGAATTTGGTCTAGTTCATTAGGCTAGAGGTGCCCCACATTGTGATTTTATAGCTTGGTGGCACTGGTGTGTCTTACTGGCCATTTTTGTGTGTTTTGCTTTATTGTGAATTAAGGAAAATGTTTTCACAGGACTTCGCATGTAATTCCTAAACAATTTTCAATGACTAATATATTTTGTTCAGAAATTTAGAGTGGACGAAGAAAAATGGAAGGAACGTCGCCAAAAGAAGAAGGGGAGATATGTAACAGTACTCCGCAAGCCATTTCCTTTCAGGAGATCTTCAAAGACAGTATAAAATGTTGCGCAAATTTATTGTTCAGATATAAAGACAAATATTTTGCCTAACATTTTTTGCATTTCTTGTACACATTTATGTAGGTTGCTTCCTCTATGGCCCCGAGTTCCCCTGTGCAGACTGGTACAGTTGAGGATGTTACCTTGGAAACTCCAGAATTTCAGGTAGGATTGACAACTGCTAACATAAAGGATTCATCAAAGTAATAGTACCGGCTTCTTTTTCCATATAAGATCCTTTCTATGACACAGTAATCAGTCATGGGCACGTGTGTGAAGGGCAAATCTTATTTAATTACATGTTGATATTCATGTTCAATTCATTCGATGTGAACATCCAGGATTTTGGCTGACTAGTTGTAACCTCAACTTAAGTGGGAGGCACCAAAATTCAAAATGAATGCAGTGATTACATGGTAAATTTTTGGAATAACAAAATAAATAAATATGTTTTCCTCAGTAGAAACTGAATGGGAACAAGCATTCAGGAACATAGTTAAGAGTATAGGGAAAGTAATACTCAAGGGTGGCAGTAGCTTAGGTGGTAGACCAGGTCATCTACTGATTTGTAGGTTGGTGGTTTGATTCCTGGCTTCTCCTTGTCTGCATGACAAATTTTGAATGAATTTTCCAAAGACATATTGTTAATAACAGTCCATAAACCTTTGTTAGAAATAACAAAACCATGTTCAATAGCTGGTCAGATCTTATGTTAAGTGTGTTTTCCTTCAATGAGGAGGTCCTGTCTTTGTGGAAGAAAAGAGACACAGAGGTTGTGGTTTCTGTGCTTCAACAAACCATGGGACGTCCATAATTATCCGCCACAGTGATCTGCGAACCCTTCGACCACACCTGTGGCTAACAGGCGAGGTATATCAATGATTAATTTAAGCACTCATAACCACAATAATTAGACTGTGTAATGTAATTCAATTAAAAGGACATTATCATGAAATTATTTATCATTAACATAATTTAAAGTATATAAATAACATAGATTTGTGTTTATGCAAATTCTTTACGTAGGTAATTGAAGGGCTGTTTCATTGTCTGGCAAAAAAGGAGCAAAAGGGGATCTACATTATGAACCATTACACAGTGGGCTTGATTCTCATTGGGGATCGGACACAGCTTTCTCGCCAAAGCTTGCGGAACGTAAGATGATTGTCCATTGTCCATATAATTATGTTCAAATACATTTAGAAAGAATTACTCATTGAATGCTAACAGAATTCCACAAACTGTAAGAAATACATACATGTTTTCTTACAGGTAAACTTTGATCGGTGCCAGGCCATTGTCACGTTTGTTAACATAAAAAAATGTACACTGGAAGTTTCTGGTAAGCAACAAGATTACAACTTTAAAGTCTGTGTATTTTTTAATGATGAGATATTAACATTGTTTTAATGATTAATCTTTGCTACAGTTCATCAATGCTGTGAATCAAACTGTTTATCTCCTTGATCCTGCCACAAGTTCATCAGAGGAGGAAGACTCTAAACTCGCTGCACGTAAATTCAGGTAGTTAGGCTTTAACACATTTTGTTCTATGCAAACAGGCTTTACAAGTTAGTTTACTACAACTGCATTTTTGTAGAAGCTTTTTGTACCTGGGCCCACAATGCGTGCTTCTCTGTTGGCGTCCTCTTGGCCAGGTCTCATTTGCAAAATCATTAAGTACGGTTAAATAAAATTATGAGGTAAACAAATTATTTAGACAATAATTCTGATGGCAAAAGAGCCAAACGGGACAGGCCAATAAATAAATAAATAAATAAAATTCTGTATAATTCTGTAAAATACCTTTTTTTTAGATTAGGAAATATGACATATACCAAGTTGTATTCTGTTTTGTAAACATTCTGCTTTGTAATAATGTGCAGTGATCACTTGAAAATGAGAAGAACCTGCTACGCAAAAACAGAATGGGTGGACATTAAATGGAAGGGAGGTGTCTTGACCCATCCAGTGCAGAAGGATGGCTTCAGCTGTGGAGTATTAGTGGTGATGGTAAGTGATGATAATATACATTTGTATATAGCTTCTTGTTTGCCATGCCATCGTGCCATGGTCAGAAGAATATCCACATCCATAACAGTTGCTGTAATAGATATGAATACATCTAATTCTAAATTTCACATTATACTGCACAATTGATGTATATGGTTAATACTTTGGTGCCCTAAGTCAGGGATTCCCAAAATGTGGTGCGCGCACTCCCGGGGTGCGCGAGCTGCTGCTAGGGGGTCCGCGAGGTGAAAAGTGTGATGGCTGCGGAGCTCAGAGAAGTCTGTCAGATGTCAACGTTAGCGTAGCCAGAAACTCATTTGTGGGTGGGCCTAAGAAAAAGTAAGTGGGCACAATAAATGTAATTGAAAACAAGTATATTTTTGCGCGTGTGTCCTCCACATGTGCCCTAACTTCATAATAACAATGCGCTGAGCTTCAGCACTCTGGCCTGCGCACGCCGATATGTTCCGTATTTGATCATTTTTAACGGTGTTGGAGGAATCTGCAGGTGAGTCATTCTGGCAGATTGTAATTAACACCCTGTCTCATGCAGGTGTTCTGACATTGTAAACCTCACACACAGAACATTGTGGATGTAACTAAATAAATCAAGAAATGATTCCCATTCAGGCTATAACAGCGCGCTGCTGAAGATCTGAATTTCAGAGTGCATCTGTCAGAGGTCAGACGCGATCCAGCGGAACCACGGCTCACGGGTGCACAAGTGAGCACATCTGGGCTGGGCAGAAGTAATTTTACAACATTGGTTTAAATAGAGCCAATAAAGGGACGCAGTGACTTAAACGCTGCAAGTTGTGAAGCGCGTTCCATCCGCGAGCCGCATCACCAAGCGGAAAGTGAATGCGTCAAGCATAAACCAAGCTTCATGGAGCTGTGCCGCGCGCGCGCACACACACACACAGATTCAATAAGCACGCACGCTGCGCAAACTCCGGCGCGCCGTCAGACTGAGTGCAGAGATGAGCACTGCCTCCTCTGTGATAAAACTTTTAAGAGGTTTTATAACATTTTTCATTCCAGGTCAAATTAAGATATTAGCTTCTATTTTGGGATGATGTATTAAAGTCGGGTCCGCTCCAGCCAGTGACTCCTCATGAATCTGACCACAACTCCTGTTACTGCAGCATTTGTTATTCCAGTCCGCGTGGCAGCGGATCGCAGATTCAGCCACAACATAAAACAGCAATAAGTCGATCTGAGGCAAAAGTGAACCTCATGGCTATATCGTTTCCATCTTTTCCCCTATAAACATTTGATTACACACAAGTAGGTGATCAGCTCAGGTTTACGCAGAGCAGAAGGAAGGAGAGCGCTCTGGCCGCACAGGTTAAACGTTCCTACTTTAAGAAAACCGTTAAATTGCATTTTTATGTGCTACCTGGGCACTCTAAATATTTATTTAAAATTAAATCAAAGGAAATTGTAATGGTATCGAATGTTTATTAATTACTATTTAAAAAAATGAAAGTGATGGGGAAAAAGGTCGATCGTATTTTTTTTAACCCTGTCTGTTTAGCTTGACGTCTGATATATATATATATATATATATATATATATATATATATATATATATATATATATATATATATATATATATATATATATATATACAGTTGTGGTCAGAAGTTTACATACACTTGTAAAAAATATAATATAATGGCTCTACTGAGTGTCCTGTTATTTCTAAAACTCTGATTTTTCTCTGGTAGAGTGATTGGAACAGATACTTCTTTGTCACAAAAAACATTCATGAAGTTTGGTTCTTTAATGTCTTTATTATGGGTTAACAGAGAAAAGTGATCACATTTGCTGGGTCACAAATATACATACAGCAGTGCTAATATTTGGTTACATGTCCCTTAACCATTTTCACTTCAATCAGGCGCTTTTGGTAGCCATCCACAAGCTTCTGGCAAGCTTCTGGTTGAATCTTTGACCACTCCTCTTGACAGAATTGGTGAAGTTCAGTTAAATTTTATGGCTTTCTGACATGGACTTGTTTCTTCAGCACTGTCCACGTTTTCAGTGGGGTTTAAGTAAGGACTTTGGGAAGGCCATTCTAAAACCCTTATTCTAGCCTGATTTAGCCATTTCTTTACCACTTTTGATGTGTGTTTGGGGTCATTGTCCTGTTGGAACACCCAACTGCGCCCAAGACCCAACCTTCGTACTGATGATTTTAGGTTATGTTGAAGAATGTGAAGGTAATCCTCCTTCTTCATTATCCCATTTACTCTCTGTAAAGCACCAGTTCCATTGGCAGCAAAACAGCCCCACAGCATAATATTCCCACCACCATGCTTGACTGTAGGCATGGTGTTCTTGGGGTTAAAGGCCTCACCTTTTCTCCTCCAAACATATTGCTGGGCATTGTGGCCAAAAAGCTCGATTTTTGTTTCATCTGACCACAGAACTTTCCTCCAGAAGGTCTTATCTTTTTCCATGTGATCAGCAGCAAACTTCAGTCGAGCCTTAAGGTGCCGCTTTTGGAGCAAGGACTTCCTTCTTGCACGGCAGCCTCTCAGTCCATGGAGATGCAAAACACGTTTGACTGTGGACAATGACACCTGTGTTCCAGCAGCTTCTAATTCTTGGCAGATCTGCTTTTTGGTGATTCTTGGTTCACTCTTTACCCTCCTGACCAATTTTCTCTCAGCAGCAGGTGATAGCTTGCGTTTTCTTCCTGATCATGGCAGTGATGAAACAGTGCCATGCACCTTATACTTACAAACAATTGTTTGCACTGTTGCTCTTGGGACCTGCAGCTGCTTTGAAATGGCCCCAAGTGACTTTCCTGACTTGTTCAAGTCAATAATTCGCTTTTTCAGATCCATGCTGAGCTCCTTTGACTTTCCCATTGTAGCGTTTGTGGGCGTTTGTATCCAATGAGCCCTATTTACCTGGCCTAAGAGAAGTCACCAGCTGTAGTCACTCATAATCACTCACAAGAAGTTAAGAGGCCATGCTATGAAGCTCAGTTCACTGACACGTTTCTAAGTCACCAAAATTGCTAGTTCATGTTGCTGTATGTATATTTGTGACCCAGCAAATGTGATCACTTTTCTCTGTTAACCCATAATAAAGACATTAAAGAACCAAACTTCATGAATGTTTTTTGTGACAAAGAAGTATCTGTTCCAATCACTCTATCAGAGAAAAATCAGAGTTTTAGAAATAACGGGACACTCAGTAGAGCCATTATATTATATTTTTTACAAGTGTATGTAAACTTCTGACCACAACTGTATATATATATATATATATATATATATATATATATATATATATATATATATATATATATATATACCCATGCCCTGATGTGGGGGCTGGGGGGTGCGTCAACATGGTCGGGACATAGAAGGGGGTGCACGGCTAAATAAGTTTGGGAACCACTGCCCTAAGTCATGCAGATTTTGTGACTTACTCTTCATAGGATGTGCAAATATTGAGGCTGCACAGCGATTGCAGATAGTACTTATACTTATACTTTAAAGAGAGCAAGTCACAGTTGGGAATTATTTCCTGTGTCATAATGGTGCATTTATCATTCTCTCACTGAGCACGCTCTGGTGAATGGCTAGCACACCATGATGCAGGTGGTATGTATTGTCCAGCATTGTGGTTAACTTGGAAAACATCCACATCTCTAACAGCACCTTATGAGACTGTTTGACCACCCTGTGGACTCACTTTATTGAGTCTCTGTGGCAGTAGCATAACAACGGTTGGGACTCTCCACAAAATTTTTATAGAATATACAGAGTATTGCCCAGCAGATGTTAAAAGAAGTCAGCTACCCACACACTGGAAGCAGACAATAACCAATAACTAGTAACTAGAGATGTTCCCTATTTCAGTTATTCGTCAGCTTCAAAGAATATACATGGCTCTGGCCCTTACTGTAGAGTGCAGTGTTGTTTTTAACCCTGTCCACTTTGTTCTCTATGTTTACAAGGTATATCACATATTTATTCATCCACGATGTCCATTTCAACAACCCTGTACTGAGGGTTAGAAGCTACCTGGTGTTCATAAAGACTTAAATCTATTTATTGTTCTTTGTTTTTCATACTGTTTATGCAAGATTATAAACATCAGAAATTTTATATTGAGTACAATTGTGTCCTTTTTTTCACAATTAATATTTTGAGTATTTCTCTGTAGATGGCACGGGCAGTGATGAAAGTATTTCCAGAATTTCCTGTCATGAAATTTCAAACCTCAAAAGAGATTGAATGTATATGTGTGCATGTGTGTAGATTGGAATGTGTTAATCTGTTAGTAGTAGTATTATAGTGCACAATGGCACTTTATGCTGTGGTGTAATCATAGAAAGTTGTAAGTACACAGTTTAACATATACACAAATTGGCCTTCAAACGAATGTCTATGTTGAGGGTATGCCCTCGTGAGAAATTGCTGCGGTAATTTTCTCCAAAAGACTGTGCTAAATTGCTCTGAAAAGCAAATAATCACATCAGCACCAAGAAACTTCATTTCCCATGATGCTTTGCACAGGGAAGCAAGGTGATGACGTCACCACAACAACCAGCTCAAAAAACTATAAGTTTCAGCGAAAAACGTAACTTAACTGTTCTTATGCCTAGTTCACTGGCTGTAAAGGACGCTCATTGCTGCTGCTCTGATCAACGTGAGCCAGCGGGAGGCTGGCTGCTGGAGCAGATCGAACACAGAACCGCTGAACAGCAACTCCCTAAGCTGCTGCCACCAAACCTCACAGAGACGCACGCTGTAAGTTACAAACTCAGCACAACAAAAAGAAACTTTGCTCTCTTCCAGCCCAGTGGGAGAAACAACGGAGAAGCGTAAATCACATCTGACCAGGGAACACAAAGGGACGCCTTGTTTTGCCCGGGAACAGCTGTTATCTCCTGCAAGTTTTTATTTCATTTAAACTTTTACCTTTTCTCATCTCTTCTAGACCAAGATAAGCAGTCGACCGCGTGACATTGCTTCAAATCATCATACGGTTTTTCTCTATCTTCCATATCAAACACGTTATAGATATCTAAGCAAGGTCTTGAGTTTATTATTTATTTGATTTGGGTTTGTCGGTCAGCTGTGGCCAGGCTGCATCGACTCTGTTAGGTTAAATAATTTACGAGTGACCTTTGTTGTTTAAGAGTCTAAACTTTTGAAGTGTTAAAGTTTAAGTTACTGTGAAACTGAGTTTAAGCTAAAACTTTTTCTTTGTAGAGCTGGAGACAGACAGCTCATACACACACACAATCATTCCTCCAGCCTTATCAGACACGCACTCACAAGCACGCGCGCACCTGCGAAAACAAAGAACTCCATTCATACGCCTTTCACACACACACATGGTCTAATTTCATACACACATCTTCAATTATATAAAATTGTTTTGCATTATTAATCTCCTTGTTTAATTAAATGTTATAAAATTCAGATTTGTCTCCAATAGATTTTTTGTGTCGATTCACGTCTCTGCTCTTGACGGATTCCACCCTTTTGATAGACTGATAAGTGTTTTGGATACAATTTTTCCCCGGTAAAAGGGGATGGTGCCCCGAAGATTCCTAAAGAGTATCTTAATCAATTAATAACTTGGTAAATATTCCCATATTTACAGAATTTATTGAAGAATCCAAAAGTAATTAATTAATTACTAATTACTCGCTCCTAATTACCCCAAAATCTATCTAATGTGTTTTGATTCTGTATTTTAGTTTTTGACACTAACAGCAACTGTGCCATGTGTTCACTGACCAAGCCACCTGGATCAGGACCTTCAATGATGAACTGGGTGAGTTGGAGGGTATTTGAATTTCTCAAAAATGTGTAAAAGTCTTTGAGTATAAATGTATTTTTTTTATTTTTTGCTTTGTCTGTTTGATTTTAAATAGATACAATGTGACACCTGTGAAAGATGGTACCATGAGCAGTGCCTTGGCATGACCAACAATGACTTTAAAAAAGCAAAGGAAGAAGCATGGAATTGTCTCCTGTGCTGTTAAACCACAGACTTTTTGGATGCTTGTGTCAAAATATTTGAAGACGTACTCTGTGGTCTCCACCAAAGTGATAATTTGAGCAACATAATACGGCAAAACGTTTTTATCTCATGCGCATTTCCATGATGATGTCATTTACCTTTAAACCACCTTTTATGTTATCATGACTGCACGTTTTGGACTTTACAATTTACTCTCCTTGTATTGAGCGGTTACCTTTTTCTGGGATTTGTTTTCAAAGATAAACAGATTTACCTATGTTACTATCATACTCTATTATGAAAATGTATTTGTAATGTTATGAAATGGAACCAAAGAAAAGAATGTGTCATTAATATGTAAAGACAAGAAATCCACTTTAGTAAATTTTAATAAATTAAATCAGACTGACTTGATATTGATATGGTGCCACGGTGGGGTTGTATACTGTTGATATAAAGGGGAATTACCCTGTGGAAACAGCAACTTTCCATTTTAGAGCATTTTGAAATAACTGAAAATTAGGTTGTATAAGGGCAATTTTAAAAGGCCTTTATTTTGATACGCAACATCAGAATGACTTGCTATTCATACGGTATCACTGTGGGGTTGTATACTGTTGATCTAAAGTGGATTTACCCTGTGGAAACAGCAACTTTCCATTTTAGAGCATTTTGAAATCCTTAAAGATAGGTCAATTATGGACAATTTGAAAGGCCTTTATTTTGGAAGGCAACATCAGAATGACTTGATATTGATATGGTATCACTGTGGGGTTGTATACTGTTGATCTAAAGTGGAATTACCCTGTGGAAACAGCAACTTTCCATTTTAGAGCATTTTGAAATCCTTAAAGATAGGTCAATTATGGCACTCATTCTTGAGAGTCGGGACAAAACATGTCCTTCATAAAAACATGTACTTTAGGTTAAAATTAAAAATTAATTATCATGATTTACTTTCTTGCCATGTTTAATCTAAATGAAATCTTTATCTTAACTTCATTATTAGTGCAAATTTCCTTTCTCTTTAGAAAAAATATTGCTTTAATATTTAGTTTGTGCTTAGAATGTTTGTTATTTTATTTGTCTTCACCACAAAGTCACAATTTTCCTCGCCCCAAAAACTTGAAAAAAAGTGTAAAAATGTGAATACATAAATATAAATTGAAAGACAATCATTACAAATATGTGAAGCAATGCTTGAAGTAAACATCAAATTATATTTTTCATAAAAATCTGCTTGCCAAAGTTGTGTCCTCAGTTTCTGTCAACTCCGTCAGATTTTTCATAAACTTCTTTTAATCAGGCAATAGCATGGTCATCTTTGTCACCGAGGACCCTTTTGAGTTTCCCATGCTGTGCTGATAACAGCACTAGCACACCTACTCTGGTAAGTTTAAAACTTTGAGATATTTTACACAAACACTGTCAACATTTCTATGGTCACAACTGGACCATGTCAACACCATCTTTCCAATGTGATGTGTGTTTTTAAAAAAAAGGCAATTTAACTTAGGCATTTTAGTGAGATTACTGAGAAGCTAGCAACTAAGGAAAAAGTAGCTAGCTGCTATTTACAATGCATCTTTTGGCGGGAAAATACATGGCCTTTTGTCAACTCCGTCAGATGTCAACTCCGTCAGATTTCATGTCTGACGGAGTTGACATGTAAGATGACGGAGTTGACAAATCAACCTATAATGACCTAAAGTGGTAATAAAATATTATGTTTGATATTATTTTTATAAGTTTTTAATTGATATTCTAAAGAAGAAAAACTTGCATCAATGAAATTTTAATTTGTTACATGTTACAGTTTGTTATATTGCTCCTGTTCACTGACAAAGTGTCCCAGTCAAAAAACATTAAAAAAAATGATAAATTCATTCTTTTGCATACATTTTTGAATCAACTTGTTCCCTGATCATAAATACCAAATATTTGTATTGTAGGAAAGCATGGCAAGGCTGAAATTGTCAGTTGAGGAGAAAAGGCAAAGAAACAGAGAATACCAACAAAAAAGAAGGGAAAAAATAAATAGTGACCCAGAGAAGAAAAGGGCCACAAAAGAAAGGGAAAAACAAAGATGGAAGAAGAGAGTTGAAGACAAAAAAGTAACACAAATAGGCACGATGGGAAACAGAGCAAAGAGGAACAAGAGGAAGTATTGGAGAGAGGCACAGAAAAGGTCCAGACAGAAAAGGTCCAGTGAAGGTGCAGTCCTACAGACCGATACCCCGCCAGATAGTCCGCAAGATATGAATGGTCAAGAGGATAATGCCAGACAAAGACAGTTAATTAGACTGGAAAGGGAGAGAAGCAAAACAAGAAAAAGAAATTCCAGAAAAATACAAACTTTAAAAGAGAAGATTCACAAGTTAAGAAAACAACGGAACAAACTGAGAAAACAAATATGGCGAGAGAAGACAGCAGCAAATAAAACACCATTGGACTCCCCAAGAAAAGAGACAAAAATGATGCTATCAGGTAGCACAATTAGAAACCCAAAAATTAAGAAAGCCCTTTTATTCCATAACATCCTCAAAAGAGAGCTAAAGAACAATAAACAAACTCCTGGGCCACGGTGTCAAGAGCCAGCACTGGTTTTGTCAGGAAAGATTTTAAAAAAGTATCGGCTTCTTCACCAAATCCATCAGTTTGGATTAACCTACAAATTAATGAGAGAAAAGAAACAGACAAAGAAAAAGCCAACATTTTTACAAGGTATGACACAGACTGTTCAGGATTTCTTCCGGAACTGTGCACGCATGACAACAGATAAGACAGACACCATCACTAGGAACAAAATAAAGCACCAGAGAATGATCCTTACGGACTCCCTGATCAACCTCCACACTGATTTCCTCACTAGGAACCCCACTGTGAAGCTGAGTTATTCTTCATTCTGTGCTCTGAGGCCATTCTATGTAACAGCACCAAAAACATCTGATAGGAAGACATGTCTGTGTCAGATGCATGAAAACGCATGCCTAATGCTCGAGGTTCTTAGATCAAGAGGTGTTGTAAAGTCAAACAAACTGGAGGACAGTTTTCAGTTAGTTTGCTGCTCACCAGCAAGTGAGGCCTGCCTTCTTCGCACCTGTTCACGATGTGTAAATAAAAGTACCATTCCATCCCAAGAGCAAGACAAAATCCAAGTTCAGTGGAAGCAGTGGGAAAGAGTTGAAGAAAACACAGCCAATGGAAGTCATATCAACATTAAGCTAGTTCAACACAGTGGTAGTCTGTCAAAGCTTATCAAACTCTATGAGCAAAAACTCATAAAAGAGACCACAACCCATGTGTGTTTAGTGCTAAACCAATCAAATGCATATAGAAACACAATAGAGACATGTGATGAATGTACAGCAATTGTCCATGTTGACTTCTCAGAATCCTGGAGATGCAAATATCAGTCAGAAGTTCAGGCCTGCCATTTTGGACAAAATCTTCCTCAGATAACCCTGCATACTGGAATGTATTACATCAAGGGGGAAAAGGCTGGGTTTTGCACAGTTTCAGAGTCAAAAAGACAGGATGCTTCAGCAATCTGGACACATATGGATCCAGTTCTGAAAACTATCAAGACGAAATATCCTCACATTACCACTGTACACGTTTGGTCAGATGGTCCAAGTAAACAGTATAAGAACAAGAAGAACTTTTATTTTCTGTCTGGTATCCCATCTACACTTGGATTTGAAAAAGTAACATGGAACTTCTTCCCCACTTCCCATGGTAAGGGTGCCCCAGATGGCATTGGTGGAACAGTGAAAAGAACTGCTGACAACCTGGTACTTAGAGGAAATGACTTGACCGATGGAAAGACATTCCTTGAAAAGGTTTCAAACTGTCTGAGGGGCATTCAGTTGCACTACATTACAGAAGAAGACATGCAAATATATGATGCACTTTTAATCCAGCCTCTCAAACAAGTTCCACTGACTAGACAAATACACCAGGTCATCGCACAAGAGAACAGGATCCAGCACAGACAACTTTCCTGCTTTTGCAGCCAGATGTTGGTTTGCCTGTGCTTCAGTCCCACAACATTCTTTTTCCATGATTACCCAGAGGAACCGCAAAGTCACAAGAGAAGGGCAAAGAAAAGACCTTTGGCCGCATTGATAGAGGAGATGGAAAAAGAGGACAGTGAAGGGATAGAGGAGGAGTGGGATGAGGAGCTTCTGAAAGGTCCTGAAGGTACTATAAAAGTAACAACTGTTGGCGGCCTTCATGAAGGAGACTGGCTAGCAGTAGTATATGATAACCACTGGTGGCTAGCCAAGACCATTGCTGTCGATCTTGAGCATCAAGATGTGGAAGTGGAGTTTCTGCATCCCCATGGTCCAACAGAAAAAGTTAAACCCAAGCATGGCAGGAAGGATGTCTGTTTCTGCCCAGTTAAAGACATAATTGTGAAACTAATGGGAAAGGCATCACCAGTCCAATCAAGAACACGAGAGATCTACAACATAGTCCCTGATGTGATGGACTTCATAGATCGTGAGCATGCTCGCCGTCTGTTGCTGACATAAGTTCTATTTTAACATCACAATAGTTCACTGCACTAACACACACATACACATAAACCCAAACATAAACACTCTCACCCATGCACACCCCACATGGTTTCTCACTTACCATATACACCCAAACACACAGGAGAAGTGGAAGTTAAGGAGAGAAAGACAAAGAGAGAGAGAAGAAAGCAAGAACAGAAGGACCCATGTTTTCCATCATTCTAATTTTGATAATTGTAGAGATGTTGTATTCAGTTCATAATACATTTGTAACATTGTCAAAATATGACATATTCTGTTAGTTTATTAACTCAAAGTAAAATCATTTTTATTTGTTAAATAGTAGTTCACACACATTTTTGTCAACACCATCAGTTTTTGGTCAACACCGTCAGATATATGTTTTTGAATTTTTAAAAAGAAAATGTTTATTCTTACTTCACTTTCTGGTCTTCATGTAATAAAGACACATCTGATCTACTGACTCTTATGTCTTACTTATTTAAATAATTGATTTTTAGAACCTTAAAATCAAAGGCAGAGTTTTAAAATAGGTATTTTTAGAGATCCAACTTTTCTTAAAAGTGTAAAATTACAATTACAGTTTATATTGTGAATATTATTACATATACGTGTAACTAAAACCTATTACAATATAGTTTAGACCTTTAGATTGTTGTTGGACTCCATAAATTAAAAGCACATTCTTTTTAGTGTGTCTGATGGAGTTGACACAAATCGAGTTCTTACTCTAAAAAAGTGAAATTGTTAAAAATATGTTTCTTATTTAGAACCTGCACCTTTACATGGCTATATAGCTTAGACTTTACTCTACACAAATAGATCATTAAAATGAATATAGTGTACATTTAAAAAAACTATGTTTTAAAACCTGTTTTGTCCCGACTCTCAAGAATGAGTGATGGACAATTTGAAAGGCCTTTATTTTGGAAGGCAACATCAGAATGACTTGATATTGATATGGTATCACTGTGGGGTTGTATACTGTTGATCTAAAGTGGAATTACCCTGTGGAAACAGCAACTTTCCATTTTAGAGCATTTTGAAATCGTTAAAGGTAGGTCAATTATGGACAATTTTAAAAGGCCTTTATTTTGAAACGCAACATCAGAATGACTTGATATTGATATGGTATCACTGTGGGGTTGTATACTGTTGATCTAAAGTGGAATTACCCTGTGGAAACAGCAATTTTCCATTTTAGAGCTTTTTGAAATTGTTAAAAGAGTCGGTCAAATATGGGCAATTTCAAATTGCTGTGGTTTGATAGTGTTGATACAAAATGTAACTGCTCTTTCAAAATATGACTTTTGCTTTTAAAAGCATTCTGAAGTAATTGAAAGAGTAGTTCAAAAATGAAAATTCATAGGGCTTTTACTTTGAAATCCAAAATAAGATTCCCTTGATATTGACAGGGCGCTAATAGTGAACAAGCCTAAATTATTTGTTATTATGTTCTTAAAATATCTGATAATTCACTCGAAGTTGAATTTTATTTTGAAATCCGGTTTCCACATCCATTCCCCTGATAGCTTGAATAGACAGGAAACAGAAAACAAACTGGAGGCTGGCTTAACTGCAAGTCTCCAACTGGAGGCTGGCTTGACACCAGTACTTTTTTTTGCGGTCAATAGTTCAATTTGATCTGCTAGTTAAAAAGTTTCTTGTGAGGTGAAAAAGAAGGAAGCAGGCAGGAGTTTTTTTCTTGAGGACTGGGAGATGCAGGAAGATCAGAGAGACAGGACAGGAAGATAGTAAAATAAAAACCAAGAAAACAAAACAAAGTTCTTAAAAAATAAAATGTAGGTAGATTTATCCCACTACACGTTTGTACCTGTATAATGCAATAATTTATCAGCATGTAGTATTTATATAGTTGATACAATTCAGATCATCTTCAAAACTCTGCCCCATGCCCAGGGACGTATCTAAGCATTTTGGGGGCCGAGGCAAAATAGACCCCTGCCAGGTATTTTAAGTTGAAGTGCTATCTGCTTTTATATTAGACTTTTTCTATTTGCAATAAAGTCCAAAAGTGAATAATTTATGTTATTTATTACTTGGTTGTTCAAGCTACCTCACAGAAGTGATGTGTTGTTAAAAATTTAAAGAAAAAGGTAATTAAGTAAAAAATAAGGAACATTCTGGAACCGTTTCTTCCTTTTCTTTATTTTTATTTTTTTACGTATCGAACGTGTCGGATCGGGACTCGGAATCAGCAGAGTCTCAAAATCAAATGACTCGGACACAAGGGCAAAAAAACCTGATCGGGACATCCCTACTTTATGGATGTGTCTAGAAATTCTGCCAGTAAAGCAATTGAAAAAAACTGTTGACAAGTGGCATCCAAAGTACCCAGAAAGAGTCTGTCATGGATTTTATCAAGACGTTTACCAATTAACCCATTTCCTGGAGTCGAAGAGAAAAGGGACAAGAAACAATGAAGCAGACATACAACCAAATCATGATTTAGTGTTAAGTGCACAGTGCAAATGCCCTGTGTAGAGAAGACGTCCCTACATTTAATTAGAAACCATAAAATGTGAAATATCACGAAGTATGAAATATCACCTTAATGGATCTTTAAGTACATTTATTCAGAAGATCAGATCTTTTTTTTTTTTTTGCAGGGATTGAGCAACGCTTCGTATTAACTTCAAGAAGAGAGTGAGTCAAGTTTTAAAAGTTTCAAGATTACTAAACAAATTAAAACTCGACTAACTTAACACTAAACGTATGGTGTAACTAAGGTGAAGTAAGACTGAGAATGGTGTATGTGTGAATATGTTCAGAACCAGCAGATCCGGAGAAACGATTAGTTCTGAAGGGAGTGAAGATGATGTTTCACGCTAAGCTTGGTTGGAGATTTATAACACACATTGAGACGTCATTCTGCCGGCCTACATACCCTTTGCGGAAGTCCCCGTTAGATCAGGAATGTCGAGGTCCAGCTTGACCTTCTCTGGAACCGAAGCCGGTAGAAAAAACAGCGGTTGCCGACCAGACCAGTCTTGAGATACTTCTGGGTCATGACAGTTTTATTGGCATCTAGCGAAACCAAAAAAGGGGGTCGTAATGGTTCAGCTTTTATTCTGAAAGGAACCGTTGCAGCAGGTGGAACGTGCAACAGATTTAATCCAGCTTGTCGATGGTTCTTTCGGCTGAAGAGGAAAGTTACGGATTGGCCACTCCGACGACTTCTCTAGAAAGCTTTGAACTGAGCTTAAGATGACGTGGGCATAGTTTTATAATTTGGATGTTTTGATTTACGGTCTAATCAAAAAGGGACAGATTTACCAAACACCAGCAAAACCACGCCTCGTGTCAGATCTGGAAGGCTCTGATTGGATCAACAAAAGGAAATGTGTCATGTGATTCTTAACATTACGTGTGATCAGTCTAGTGGAAACATTTAAAGTTATATTACTTATTATAACTACTGATCATAAACATTGTCATTTTACAGAATGGTTCACATTTTATTATTGGACTAACACTTTTGTTTGATTAGCTTTATTCAAATGTTTGATTAGCTTTATTAAAAATAGAGAAAGAATTCTTTGATTTACTAAAAGAAAGAGTCCTTTGTCTTCATTCTTCTCTTGAGCTGGAAAGGAAGAAACAGTTTAGGAGCAGAGCATTAGACCTTGAGCCATATCTCATGCAGATTAGGTTAGTGTCAGAAACTTTTGGTTCTATTTCATCTGGTCTTAGCCCTTAAGCTAGCTGCAATTGGAAGGATGATCTCAGCATTAGCCAATCATGAAGAGCTTAAATGTACGCCCACCAATGGTGGGCACCACTTGTGGGTATATAAGTGGAGTGACTCCACTGTTCGCCTCCGTTATCTCTTCAAGCCAAGCTTAAGAGCTTTCTTTAAAGAGCAAATTATCGAAGAAACAACATTCAACTCACCAGCCATGTCCAGCGACGCCAGGAACTGCCCGGCCTGCCAGACGGGCTCCATCTCAGCGGCGACCTGCACGCCAAGTGTGAGGTCTGTCTCGGGGCTCATCACGCTGGCCTGGCCTTGACCCCCCAGGCCTCATGCCCGTTTTGTGCCGCTCTGCCCGTGGCTGAAAGGTCCGCCGGGTCGAGTGCTTCACCCCTGCCGCCGCCGAGGAATTTCTGGTGGCTAACACATACTCGCTGGACAAGGCCTTGCAGTTCTTCGTCGTCGGTCAGGAGCTGGCTGGCTCCTCCCGACTGGACGATGTCATCGACAGTGAGGAGTACGACGAGGCTGGCTGCCATAGCCCTTTTTCCCTCCTGTACAACACGGAGGTCGACGAGCCTCGTGAGGAGTACGACGAGGCTGGCTACCATAGTCCCCTTTTCCCTCCTGTGCAACACGGAGGTCGACGAGCCTTGTGAGGAGTACGACGAGGCTGGCTACCATAGCCCTTTTTCCCTCCTGCACAACACGGAGGTCAACGAGCCTCGCTCAGCGGGTCCTCCTGCCCCAGTGGCTTCTAGCTCCTAACTGCTGGCAGGGAGAGCACTGCTCCAGGAGCTGCCCGCCATCATCTCCGCGGCCGCGGTCTGCAAGGGGCTAGCCGTTCCAGAACCGCCTCTGCCTGAGGCAGATGATTTGGTAGGAATTTTTGGGTCAACACAGACGCGCTGTCCAGACCCCGTCTGGCCGCGTTTCCCCGCTGCCATGAGCTGCTGGTCCGCCGCCTTCTCCGAGCCTGCTAAGCTCAAGGCGCCAGTTTCCACATATGCGCCCATTACCAAGGTCGAGTGCTTCTCCGACCTGGGCTGGCCATCCATTCCTCCACTGGAGCCGGACTTGGCCTCGCTGTGTGGCACCAAGAACCACCTCGCTGGCCCGCGAGCAGTTCCCGCTTCTAAGCATGACCAGCTGCTGACGCGGCTGACTGATCATGCACACCAGTGCACCTTCCAGACCGGCGCTGCAGGAAATAACATCGCCCTTCTTGCCTTTGGCATTTCCAAAATGGTGGAAGAGCTTGATGTACCTGACGAGTCAAAAACCATCATTATTAAAACTGCTGGTGCCATTCTCAATCTGTGCGCTGCTGTACTCACCAGTTCTGCTCGCATTGCTGCCTGGTAGACCCTCATCCAGCGGGCCTTGTGGCTCAAGGCTCTGCCCTCCATTCCTGATCACCTGCACAGGGAGATGCTGGAAGGCCCCATCACCTCTGACGTTCTGTTTGGTCCCCATCTTACGAGCGTCATCGAGAGGGCTCAGAGGGTGGCTGAACTGTCAGCCATGGTGCGAGAACTGGTCCACCCTCGGTCAGCCTCGCAATCCAGCCATTCCTCCAGAGGATGGGACGAATGGCGCAGAATCTTCAGGCGCCCAGCTGCACTGCCCGCCCCGCGGAGCCAGCCTCCCGCTGAGGTGGAACCGAAGCGGGACCAGGGAGTTGGTGGCCAACGGTTCCGAAAGAGCCAGCAGACGCCGTCTTGGCAGTCACAGGCGCAGGAACCTCGCCGAAAACAACCACGAAAACGACTCGTTGGGAGGAATGTGTGTGCTGTAATGTTAACTCTGTGAATGATTTTGGTTTTGAAATAAAACCCAAAAAACGTCACATTGAGAGCACAATCCTACAGTCCTCTGCAGAACCCTCTTCTGAATCCTCACACATGTTCCCCGCACCAAGCACTGCTACACATCTGCGTGTTCCCGCAGTCCGTCATATTACTCGGCCAGCTGTAAGGGTGCGCTCCATTTGTGCTCCGGCCAGGCCCAATTCATCCTGCTTAACCCACAACGATGGGTGGGACGGGATGTCATGGCGCTGTCGCAACCACGCGCGACGACACGGTGTGAGGGTGAGGTGTCTGAAGTGTTCAGCAGTCTGATGGCCTGATGGAAAAAGCTGTCTCTCAGTCTGCTGGTTCTGGACCGGATGCTGCAGAACCTCCTTCCTGATGGAAGTAGTCTGAACAGTTTATGGCTGGGGTGACTTGAGTCCTTGATGATCCTCCCCGCTTTCCTCAGGCACCACTTCCTGTAGATGTCTTGGAGGGAGGGAAGCTCACCTCCAATAATACTTTCTGCACAGCGCACTACTCTCTGGAGAGCTTTGCGGTTATAAGCAGTGCTGTTGCCATACCAGGTGGAGATGCATCCAGTGAGGATGCTCTCAATGGCACAGCGATAGAAGGTCCTGAGGATGCGGCGGCTCATGCCAAATCTTTTCAGTCTCCTGAGAAAGAAGAGGCGCTGCTGTGCCTTCTTCACTTCTTCATCGCCCACCTGGATCTACTTCATCCTTCCTGTCTGACTTTCAGGATCTCCTATCGTCAACTATTAAACTAGACAGGATAATCATTGTTGGAGATTTCAACATCCACGCTGAGGATCTATCTAACTGCTCCACTAGGGAGTTCCTAAACATTATTAATTATTTTAATTTCTCTCAACACGTGTCTGGTCCCACTCACAGAGCAGGCCACACCCTGGATCTGGTCTTTTCTTACGGACTTCTTGTTGATAAGCTGCAGATAAATGATGTGTTCAGTGACCATAAGTCAGTTTCTTTTCATATTAATCTAAATTCTGAATCACTTTTACCAGTCTCTGCTAAGCAACGAAGTATTATCAACAGTTCTACTATTTTAAATTTCTCCTCCGTCTTTGACTTTGTACCTCCTTCCTCTGATGACGTAGAGCTCCTTACCAACTCATTTAATGATCACTGCCTCAAAATTCTAGATCAGGTCGCCCCTTACAAAACCAGCCGCAGTTCCAGTGCCTCGAGTTCACCCTGGCTGAACAACCAGATTCTTGATCTTAGACGCTCCTATAGAAAAGCGGAATGACGGTGGAAGAGGACAGGTCTGGTTGTTCATCGCGAATATTTTAAAGAACTTCTCGAGTCATACAACAAAGCTGTAGAAAATGCCAGGTCTTCTTTCTTCAGCAACCTCATATGTCAAAATAAGAATAATCCTAAGGTTTTGTTTGATACCATCTCCAGCATCGTGTCTTCTCCTCTGCAGCAGGCTCAGCTATCTTCAGCTGATGACTGTAACAGATTTCTCCACTTTTTTGAAAACAAGGTGTGGAATCTGAGATCCAGCATTCCACCAGCCCTCGCCCCCTCAGGAGGGGAGGCCCCCCAGTGCTCCGAGTCTTTCACCTCCTTCTCCCCAATTACACTAAATGACTTAACCTCAATAATCAGTCAGATGAAACTCTCATCATGCTCATCAGATATCTTAACTCCCTCTGTTTTAGTTGGGTCCCTTGCCTCTATCAGTCCATCTCTGTTGACTATAATCAACAGCTCACTGAGCCAAGGCTGTGTTCCAGCTTACTTTAAAAATGCAGTAGTGACTCCTCTCTTAAAGAAACCCAACCTTGACGCCAGCTCCACCAATAACTTAAGGCCTGAGCTATCTTTCATCAGCAAAGTACTTGAGAAGGTTGTTGAAACCCAACGCAGATCCTGGTTTTCTAAGTCAAAGATCTCTGACCCCTTCCAATCTGGCTTTCTGAAGCAGCACTCAACTGAGACTGCTCTAGTAAGGGTGGATAATGACCTCCTGATGGCTGCTGATGCAGGGAAATGCTCTGTCATGGTCCTGCTAGACCTCAGTGCAGCTTTTGACACTGTAGACCACAACGTTCTACTAAACAGGTTAAAGGCCCTGGCTGGGGTTTCAGGTTCTGCTCTAGACTGGCTCTCTTCCTATCTCACTAACAGAACATTCACAGGTAAGTCAGAAACCTTCTCCTCAGACACTGCCTCTCTAACATGCGGGATCCCACAAGGTTCAGTTCTAGGGCCTCTAATATTCGCATTCTATATTCTTCCCCTAGCTGGCATCATTCAGTCTTTCCCAGACATCTCCTACGCCATCTACGCTGATGATATTCAGCTCTATATGTCCTTTATGCCACACCAGTTGGACAGGCTGGCCACACTTGTACTCTGCCTGACCCAGATCAGTAACTGGCTGTCCAGCAACTTTCTTGTCCTAAATGCTAACAAGACAGAGACCCTGATCGCTGCACCCCCGGAACTTCAGCCAAAAATCGAGCAAGAAATTGCCTCTTTTTGCCCATCAGCCAAGGCCAACATTAGAAACCTAGGAGTTATTTTTGATCCAGCTTTAAGTTTAGACTCGCACGTCAAAACCATCTCCCGCTCTTGTTTCTTTCAACTGAGAAACATTTCAAAAGTCCGTAAACTGGTTTCTACTGCAGATCTGAAAAAAAAATCCATGCCTTTGTGTCATCACGCTTAGACTACTGTAACGCTCTTTTTACTGGTCTCAGCAAAACCTCCCTCTCACGCCTTCAAGCCATCCAAAATGCAGCAGCCAGACTCCTAACCAAATCCAGCTGACTAGCTCACATCACTCCAGTTTTACAGTCCCTCCACTGGCTCCCGGTAGAATATAGAATTCAGTTTAAAGTTTTAGTTCTGACCTATAGAGCTTTTAACAACCAGGCTCCAAGCTACCTATCTGAGCTTTTATCCCCACACACCACCTCTCGGAACCTTAGATCCACATCTGAAAACCTCCTGGCTGTTCCTCGAACCAGACTGAAAACCAAAGGGGACAGGGCCTTTCAGACTATTGCACCCAGACTTTGGAACAGTCTACCTTCTAATCTCCGTCTCTCTAACACTGTAGAGGTCTTTAAAAATCATCTAAAAACTCACCTTTTCATCCAGGCGTTCCCTCTCTAAATGTTTCAAAAAGATGGCTTTGTTCGGGTTCACACCTTCACTTTGTTTATACTCATGATTTCATTTTCTACGTTTATCACTGCTACTGTTTTTCTGATGTTTGTATTGGTTACAGGTATTTGCCCTGATCTTTATCATGTTGTACAGCACTTTGTGATTTATATCTGTGAAAGGCGCTATATAAATAAACTTTAACTTACTTACTTACTTTACTGTATTGTTCGTGTGCACTGACCACGTAAGATCCTCAGCCAGTTGAATTCCAAGGAAACGGAAGCTGCTTACCCTCTCCACAGCGTCACCGTTGATGGTGATGGGGTGTGTATTCCTCTGCACCTCCGGAAGTCCACTAATCAACTCCTTTGTCTTTGTGACGTTGAGAGTGAGACGGTTGTCCTGACACCAGTGGGTCAGGGCGCTGATCTCCTCCCTGTAGGCTATCTCATTGCCATTGGTGATGAGACCCACCACTGTGGTGTCGTCCGCAAACTTCACAATGATGTTGGAGTTTCTCATGGCCGTGCAGTCGTGGGTGTAGAGTGAGTACAGGAGAGGGCTCAGCGCACACTCCTGCGGAGCACCAGTGTTCAGTGTGACGGGGGATGAGGTGTTGCTGCCCAGTCTGACCACCTGGCGTCTGTCAGACAGAAAGTTAAGGATCCAGCTGCAGAGGGAGCTGCTCAGTCCTAGATTCTGCAGTTTCCTGTCCAGCTTCGATGGAACGATGGTGTTGAATGCTGAGCTGTAATCTACAAACAGCATTCTCACATACGTGTCTCTCTTCTCCAGGTGTGACAGGGCAGCATGGAGTGTCAGGGCTATAGCATTATCAGTGGACCTGTTGTGGCGGTATGCAAACTGTAGAGGGTCCAGTGAATCTGGTAGTGCAGAGCAGATGAAGTCCCTGACCAACTTCTCGAAGCAATTGCTCACGATGGGGGTCAGGGCTACAGGTCGCCAGTCATTCAAGGAGGAGATGGTGGAGGATTTGGGTACAGGGATAATGGTGGCCATTTTGAAGCAGGCTGGGACTACAGACAGAGAGAGCGAAAGGTTGAAGATGTGTGTAAACACTCCAGCCAGCTGAGCCGCGCATGACCTGAGGATGCGGCTGGGAATCCCGTCCGGACCAGTAGCTTTGCGTGCGTTCACCCTCCTGAAGCACCTCCGCACATCCTCTTCAGACACAGTGTGCGCACTGACGTCATCTGCGGTGCGCTCACTGTCCGGTCTCATGGTGTTCGCTGTGTCGAATCTGGCATAGAATGCGTTTAGATCCTCACACAGAGAGGCCGTGGTCTGCGGTGTTCTGGTTTTCCCTCTAAAGTCTGATTGTGTTTAGTCCCTGCCACATACTCCGGGGGTTGTCAAACTGTTGCTCCACCCTGTCTCTGTACTCACGTTTGGCTGCTTTGATCGTCTTCCGGAGTTGGTAATGTGCGTGTTTGTATTCTGATGTGTTCGCGGAGGCAAAGGCGGTGCTCCGCTTTGTCGTCCCCGTGCACGGGCCCGGCTCCCACTCGTCCTTCATCCTTGGACTCCACGCTCCGCGGTGCGGATCAGCCTCTTCCAGCTGTTTCACACTTGCCCTTTCAAGCGCAGCCCTCCATGGGTCGCTCCCAGTTCTCTGGTGCGAGCGATGGCGGTAAGGGCGCGAACCCAGTCCTCAGACGTCGTTCACGTGACCTCGAAAACGCGTCCGCTGTCGGAACGTGCGCAAGACTGGTGCCGCC
Organism: Nothobranchius furzeri; assembly: GCF_043380555.1. Lineage (NCBI taxonomy): Eukaryota > Metazoa > Chordata > Actinopteri > Cyprinodontiformes > Nothobranchiidae > Nothobranchius > Nothobranchius furzeri. The sequence continues at coordinate 50,984,250 of NC_091744.1, read as the reverse complement.
TTTGCCTCATGAGCAAATGGATATCGGACACCATTCATTACGGTCACATAGTCCATTTTCAGTCCGCTCCTCCTCCCTTCAACAGGATCGTTCACGTCACAGGAACAATCTCAGGCCCTGGAGCTGGGGGAAATTCTGTCCAAGGACGCAATTTCCCAAGTCCCACATGGATGAGAGCTCTCAGGCTTCTACTCCCGCTACTTCGTAATACCGAAGAAGTCAGGAGAAATGAGACCAATTCTCGACCTTTCCCTGTTCAACTGCTCCATAGCAGTGATGCATTTCCGCATGTTAACAATGAGGTAAGTCCTGGAATATGTGCGCTCTGGGGACTGGTTCACGTCAATAGACCTGAAAGACACATACTTCCACATCCCAGTAATTCCCAAGCACCGGAAGATCCTGTGCTTCTCATTCAAGGGAGTTCAATACCAGTTCAATCACCTCCCTTTCGGCTACTCGCTAGCCCCGCGCACCTTCTCCAAATGTCTGGAGACCGCGCTGCAGCCACTGCGGGAATGAGGGTTTTATTTTACCTGGACGATCTGCTCATATGCGCCCGGTCCAAGGACGAGGCGTCAGAGCAAACCAGGAAGTTAACAGAGCATCAGTCAATCCTGGGGTTTTCCATAAACTGGGAGAAGAGCTCCATCCTTCCATCACAGTCGATTGTGTTTCTCGGGGTGGAGCTGAACGCCTCTCTACTGAGAGCACGTTTGTCTCCGGCAAGAGCGGCAGATCTCACCATGGTGATCTCCCGCGTGCGACCCCGCAAGATCGTGAGAGCCCTGTTAGTCATGGAACTTCTGGGCATGATGGCTGCAGCCCACGCTGTGGTGCCGCTAAGTTTACTGCACACGAGGCGCCTGCAGTGTTGGTTCATCCGCCTCCGGGTACACCCAATACGTCAGAGGAGACGTATGTTGAGGGTTCCCCCTTCAGTGGGTGGGGACCTCGCTCACTGGGGGAATCCCTGCATCCTCTCACACGAAGCCACCTACATTCCGGGGGTCCTGAATATAGCAGCGGACATCCTGTCGAGAGGGGGACCCCGCGACTCCGACTGGCGTCTGCATCCCGCACTGATATCACAGATCTGGATGAGGTTCGGGGAACCCTCTGTGGATCTGTTCGCGGCTCGTGAAAACACACAGTGTCGCCTGTGGTTTTTCCTGAGTCCCCGGGACCATCCCCCGCTCGGAGCGGACGCCTTCTGGCACCAGCCCTGGCCTCAGACGCCCCTGTATGCTTTTCCGCCAGTCCCACTGATTCCCCGCCTCCTGGACCGAGTTCGGTCGGAACAGCTCTCGGAAATTCTGGTAGCTCCCAGACACTTGTCCGCGTCATGGTTTCTGGATCTACAAGCGCTAGTGTCCGGCTCTCCGTGCAGAGTGGACGCCTTTCTCCAGGCAGATGGGATAATCAAATATCCTCCCGAAATAGGCCAGCGGCTGTGGGTCTGGCCGCTGAGCGGTCACGCTTAGAGGCTTCTGGGCTGCCTCATGATGTGGTCGCCACAATTCAGAGTGCGCGGGCGCCTTCTACCATCACATCTTATGCTGCTAAATGGGCAGCTTTCCAGAAATGGTGCACAAAGCAGAATGTTCAAGCACTCTCCTGCCAGCTGGCGGACGTCCTATCATTTCTGCAGATACTGATGGACAGGGGCCTCACATTCAGCACTATTAAAACTTATGCTGCAGCTATCTCATCCTGTCACCAGGGTTTTGGAGATAGATCTGTTTTCAATTATCCCCTCACAATACGTTTTCTAAAAGGTGTCAGGAGGAACAGACCTGTGTCCCGCCCGCTATTTCCCCAGTGGGACCTAACGGTGGTTCTGCGCGGCTTATCTGAAGCCCCATTTGAACCCTTGGACCAGGTCTCACTCAAGTTCCTGTCACTCAAAACTGCCTTGCTGCTGGCGCTGGCGTCAGTCAAGAGGGTGAGCGACCTAACCGCCCTCTCAGTGGCTCCCGCATGCCTCAGGATCCGGGAAGATGGCGGGTGTGCTGTTTTATGCCCCAACCCAGCCTTTGTGCCCAAAAACATTAATGCTTCCTTCAAATCCAGGTCAATTTAATTGGCTGGACTTTTTCCTCCTCCCCATAATTCTGATGAGGAGGCGGCTTCCCACCTTCTCTGCTGGTGCATGCGCTTGCACGATAGGTGTCACGCACTTCAGGGATTCGCCGCTCACAAAGCCTGTTTGTGCTCTACAGAGATTCTTCCCTTGGGCAAGCGCTGTCAACCCAGCGTCTTTCACACTGGCTATGTGACGCCATTTCACTCGCTTACACATCATCAGGGCGGGATCCTCCTGAGATACTCAGGGCTCACTCAGCCAGAGGGATTTCCTCTTCTATGGCGCTCCACAGTGGTGTGTCGATGGAAGACATTTGTCAGGCTGCGTCATGGGCTTCACCCTGTTCCTTTACTCGTTATTATTTACGAGATGTGTCTTCAGGATCCATCACTCATTCACTGCTTGGACCTCAGCAGGCTGAGTGAAGGCTTTATGGCACCACATCAGCCTTGCTTGAATGATGTTCATCCTCTTGTGGATGATAATTTTAGTGGGGCCCCACTCTCCTCTCTGGTTGCTTCAGCCTTTTAAGCCCTGGGCTGCGGCTGAGCGTCCCTCACTAAAAGGAGACATGTTGGGTGTGTCCTTTGGTTGAGCTAAGCAGTGGGTTAGGGCATTATTCCAATAGCAGCTAGCTTATGGACTAAGACTAGATGAAATAGAACGTTGGTTACGTATTGTAACCCCAGATTCTATGAGTCTAGTTGCAGCCCTTAAGCCACTGACCCCACTGGTTCTTTTAGGACTAAGAGCCATCGGAGGCGAACAGTGAAGTCGCTCCACTTATATACCCACAACGGGTGCCCACCATTGGTGGGCGTACATTTAAGCTCTTCATGATTGGCTGATGCTGAGATCATCCTTCCAATAGCAGCTAGCTTAAGGGCTGTGACTAGACTCATATAATCTGGGGTTACAATACGTAACCAACGTTTTGCTTTGAACAGAGCAAAACAGAGCAGGGCCTTTCAGGTCAGAAATGGACAAATCATCACGCTACACCTGAACAGCTGGTCACAGAGTTTATTTATACAAAGAGACAATAGAGGAATGGGAGTGAATCATGTGTGAGTGAGAGTGTGTGTGTATGTGTAGGACAAGAATGTGTGTGTGTGTGTGTGTGTGTGTGTGTGTGTGTGTGTGTGTGTGTGTGTGTGTGTGTGAATGCTTTCAGGACATTCAGTTATAAGATCTGTTAATAAGACTAAAGTAACAACGAAGCACAGAGCATGCGCTGACGGCCGATCACCGGATACACAGCAGCGTTTGAAGCTGATGGCAGCTCGTTAGCAAACATCCACAAACAATTAAGATGCATTTTTGCCTAATTTATCTACTGACAACGCAAAAAAAATTCTGGTAAGTATAACTCACTCAATCAGGAGGTACGTGAAGAAAATTTAGAAAGTTTACAAAACTATATTGACGGAGTTTTTCGTTATGGGTCCGAAGAAATCAGCAGCTGAGCCTGAAACACCTGGGACCAAGAGGAGCCGTCCTCAGGACTTGCCTGAGGCCTCATCTCCCCATAAGGACATATCAGAATTATTGGACTCTACAGATAAATGGCTTCTGGGATTTGAGGGACGACTTAATCTGCTAGAAGTTCTACACCAGGAGTTTCAGAACCTCCGAACATCTTTGGAGTTCAGCCAAGAGCAGGTTGAACGACTCGCTGCAGAGAACTCGTCTCTGCGGGAGTCCGTTTCTTCCCTGGAAGAGGGAATGACGACCGCGGTAAGTGAGCCGTCATTTGTGAGCCGCGGTCAAGCCAGCCGCATCTTATCCGCCGCGTAAATTTCCTTGCGCTTTTACACCAGTCTTTACGGTACCCCATTTTTCTAAAATTCATTAAAACTCATCCAAAGTAGTTGATGTCCAACTTTCAACACATTATTACTCTGGGACACCTACTGTACCTGTGTGCCACATTTCAGACAGATTTACTGTAGAAATCCTCAGATATTAAAGCAAACTTGTATTCAATGCAATACAGTCAATACAATATGTCATTTTCAAAAATTCATTAAAAATCATCCTGAGTAGTTGATGTCCAACTTTCAACAAATAATTACTCTGGGTCACCTACTGTACCTGTGTGCCACATTTCAGACAGATTTACTGTAGAAATCCTCAGATATTAAAGCAAACTTGTATTCAATGCAATACAGTCAATACAATTATGTCATTTTCTAAAATTCATAAAAACTCATCCTTAACAGTTGATGTCCAACTTTCACCACATCCCTACTCTGGGACACCTAAAGGCCTTTTCCACCGACCAAACTGGCATGGAATGGGAAGGATCGGGTCACTAAATATTCTGTTTCGATTGTTTAAACCAGTCCAGGAAACTACCCGAACCGGTCCAGTAGCGGGCCAGAGCGGGACCCCTTCTGTTGTGGGTCCAGAGATTTTTGGTCTGGGCGGAGCCAAAGCGTAAAAGGTCCAGAGTCCTCTGATTGGGGGAGAAATTACGTAACTACCTGCGACAATCCCAGGGGATGGAAAAGGAAGTGAGTCGAGTTCCAGTGTTTGTTTGGCTGTACTTCTTGTGTGTGAAAATGCCTGCAAGTAATAGCTTTTGGTCCAATGCGGAGCTTCAAACGTTCCTCACCATCATCGGAGATAGCAACATTCAGGCCGAGCTGGATGGGATGATAAGAAATGAGAAAGTCTTCAAAGAAGTTTCTCAGCGCATGGCAGCTGAAGGATTCCAGCGCACCTCCGAGCAGTGTCGTGCTAAGCTGAAAAAAATAAAAGCCCACTACAGAAAAGTTAAGGACAGCAACGGCCGTAGTGGGAATGGGCGAAGTACATGGAAGTGGTACGATGTGGTGGACGCTATTTATGGACACAGACCGTCAAACCGAGGCAGCGAAGGAGGCCTGGACTCAGCGACCAGTATCCTGGAGTCACTCATAAACCCTGTTGGTAAGCATTTCTTTTGTTGTCTTTTTAGCTCTGCAGGCCATTCATTGCAGCACCAAAAACACTGAATAATAGCAGCAGCTATTTAAGAAATGCTCAGCAAGTAAAGGATTTAGCCCCTCATGTTAACTAGCCTTAGCATCCCCTCGTGTTTATGCTAACCTTCATTTAGCATTCCCCCGTGTTTCTTAACACGCTGTTCGCGATATAAGCCTTTCATGTTTAGCATGTCCTTGTTGAGTACATGAGGCTGGAGCGGCGTTTGCCTTTCTTGTTAGCGTCTCATTGTTTAAAACATGGGAAATTCGGTTAGCCTTTCACGTTAGCATCTCAGTGTTGTTAGCATCTCATTGTTTTATACAGCTGAGCACGCACAGTGAGAAGAAGCGAGCTGATCTAATATTATAAATATCCCAAAAGTCGTGCCAGCAGTGTTTTTCGCCTAGAGTGGACTTTTAACAAGTATATATTTTTCGGATGAATAAGAATATAACATTAAATTGCAATTAATCTGTACGTCACTGGCGAATTACTGCCATCTAGTGGACACGTTCCAAATGACAAAATGGCCTTAAATCATAGCAGTTTTATTAAGTTTACTATATGCCTATATGCTCTTTTGCTGTAAAAATATTGTGCTTTTCTTACCGATTTATTTCGTGACCTTTTCTTACTGACTAATTTTTTGATCTGTGTTTTTCAGACACATCTGAAGCGGAAAACACTCCCTCTTCAGAGGAACCATCCACTTCCTCAAGTAGCACTCCAGGACCTTCTGTGCCACCATCACCTCTGTCCGTACCTTCTGTGCCACCATCGCCTCGGCCAGTTCCATCGCCACCACCATCACCTCTGTCCACTACCACTCGAGAGGAACATCTACCATGTCGTCGACGCACAGGTAGTGTCTGACCATTCTAAAAATTGCTTTGTGCATAAACAAAACTGACAAGTTCACTGGACAACTGACATTTTGATATCCATATAAACACAAATGTAATTGTCAATGTTGTTGTTTCCAGGTGACCGAAGACGGCGATTGGAAGCACGGACACAGGTGATATTTGATGAGTTGCAGATCGCAGATGGCAGGCAGATGGACAGAATGGAAGGCATAAGCCGGGAGCAGGTTAACTGGATGCAACAAGACGCAGCAGCAGCAAGACAACATGAATTACAGATCGCAGAGCGATATTTTGAACATTTGGGTGCCCTAAATGCTGTTCTTGGACTGGTCGCACAAAGAATGGGCAGCTCCTCTGACTTCCTGCCACCACCCAGGCAGTAAGGTGCTATGTATTTGTCCCGTAATTTTTTTTATCCGTCTGTCCTTTTTATCAATAAATTTTCAAAGAAAAACAAGGTGTGCATGAATTGTCTTAAAAATTTTTGCTCGCAAATTTACGTTTACATAATAAATGTAGATTACATTACAGCCCACCTTAAATATATGTTAAAATGAAAAGGTGCAACAGTTTGTTAACAGTAAAATAGTGTACTTTATTAAGTTCTGAAAATAAAACAAACATTTCAGTTCAAACTACAGGCTTCCAACAGTTAAAAGTGTCAAAACAATAAACAAAGTAAATGGAAAGAAAAAACACAAACTGAGGTCAGCGGGTGAAGTGTCGCATCAGAGCTTCACGCACATCACTGCCCTCCTCTGCAACTTCCTGCATATTTGCAACCACTGGTTCATCAGCAGGTGCGTCGCATTCTGTATATTCCTCCCCATGGCTCTCACAGATATTGTGAAGCACACAACAGGTCAGCACCATGTGTTTAAGAAGCTCTACATCACTGTCGTTTCTCTTCAGAAGACATCGCCACCTACCCTTTAGCCTCCCAAATGCATTTTCGACCACAACTCTGGCTCTGGACGTTTTCCTGTTGTACGCCTGTTGTTCAGCAGTGAGACGACCGTTGTCAGAAAATGGTTTTAGGAGCCAGTTCTGCAGAGGATAGGCAGAGTCCCCGAGCACATAAAAGCCTACATTTACTCCCTCAATGTTCTTGGTACTAGTTGGGTGCAGTTGTCCATGAGCAACCAAGTCCCAAAATGTGGACAATCGCAGCACACGGGCATCATGCAAGCTACCTGGCTGACCTGCATTAACATTCCAGAACATGCCTCTGCCATCCACAATGCCCTGGAGGATTATGGAATGCCAACCTTTCCTATTGAAGTAGTCTGTGTGGAATCCCTGTGGTGCGATTATTGGGATATGGGAACCATCGATGGCACCCACACACTGAGGAACCCCCCACCTGGTCTCAAAATAGTCAGCCATTTCCTGTAGCTTTTGCAGAGTTGGAAAAGCAATAACCTCGGCAAGCAAGAGTTTACAGACAGCCTTACAGAAGTCCTGCACACAGCGGCACACAGAGGTCGTGCTGACACCAAAAAGAAGCCCGATGCTCCTGTATTCACTGTTAGTTGCAAGCTTCCACAGTGCAATTGCAACTCTTTTCCTGAGTGGCACGCAGGCTCTGAAGTTGGTGTTCCTCTTCTGCATGGCTGGACGGAGCTTGGAACAAAGATATGAAAAGGTCTCTTCTGACATTCTGAAATGAGCTATCCAATCTGACGGAGTGAAGTTTGGCATGGTCACATCCCAGAAGGCGCTGGCACGGCTGAAGGCCCACACAGTTGGTTGCCGTCGCTGATTCAAAAGAGCCAACTAAAAAAAAAAACAGTCATAACACAGTAAAAGTAAAAAGAATAGTGCTGTGAAAAAGATTGAAACAGTATGGTTATAGACATAAAGTTCACATCAATAGAATTTGTTTAAGGTTAAAATAACAGCTGTTCTTTATGGCACTACCAGTGACTGGTTATGTTTTGTTCACTTTATAAAATGCACAAATGTGGTATTGCTTGTAATTACCTATATAATTAATTATAATAATTTCAGTACAGCTGCACAACTTATCTATGACATGCCCAGGAAGTAAAGAGTGAAGGATTCAGGCCCTCCTGTTGACTAGCATCACCATGAGTGCAGGAGCTGTTTGAAACTTAGTTAGGTGTTGGCCTTTCATGTTTAGCATGTCTTAAATGACCAATATACAACCAAACCATTTGATTTTGGTGCTTTTTTTTTTGTTTTTGTTTTTTGATAGTTGCCCTAGACACCCCCTCAGAGATTATAACGACGTATTACAGCATTAGAAGTTACTTACCACCTGGCGCCTCCGTCTTTGTCTCAACAGTAGAAAGTTATGCCTCGTGTCCGATATTAATTTCAGAAAGCGTCGTCGCCTTTCAGCTGCCCTCCTCCTCGATGCGCACAGCATAGCTCTAAACGCTATCGTGATGTGGGTGTAAAGAATATACCAAACACCAAGAACAGAAAGAACGCGCTGGTGACTGGACTCCATTGTTGTTGTGTTTTGGCGCGATCTCGTCGCGCTGTGTGACGTTAAGGCACACATCGCGCGTGACGCATTACGCTACCCCGCCTAGTTACTGGAGCCTGGAATGTGATAGAAACGCTTGCCAGAAAACTTCTAGACCCATACCGGTACATACCGGTCCATAATACCCAGACCTGACCGTCCCAGACCAGGCGATGGAAAAGAGCTACTACTGTACCTGTGTGCCAGACTTCAGACAGATTTACTGTTGAAATCCTCAGATATTAAAGCAAACTTGTATTCAATGCAATACAGTCAATACAATTATGTCATTTTCAGAAATTCATTAAAAATCATCCTTAATAGCTGATGTCCAACTTTCAACACATCCCTACTCTGGGACATGTACTGTACCTGTGTGCCACATTTCAGACAGATTTACTGTATAAATTCTCAGATATTAAAGCAAACTTGTATTCAATGCAATACAGTCAATATAATTGTCATTTTCAAAAATTCATTAAAAATTATCCAGAATAGTTTATGTCCTACTTTCAACACATCTTTCCTCTGGTTCACCTACTGTACCATTGTGCCACATTTCAGACAGATTTACTGTAGAAATCCTCAGATATTAAAGCAAACTTGTATTCAATACAATACAGTCAATACAATTATGTCATTTTCAGAAATTCATTAAAAATCATCCTTAATAGCTGATGTCCAACTTTCAACACATCCCTACTCTGGGACATGTACTGTACCTGTGTGCCACATTTCAGACAGATTTACTGTATAAATTCTCAGATATTAAAGCAAACTTGTATTCAATGCAATACAGTCAATACAATTATGTCATTTTCACAAATTCATTAAAAATCATCCTTAATAGTTGATGTCCAACTTTCAACATATTCTCCCTCTGGGACACCTACTGTTTATTATGTTACTATTTATTTTTTTATTTAAAGTTTTCCACTTTTTATTTTATAATTTTTCTCACCAGGCTGAAAAAGAACAAGCAGCAACAAAAAAAAAAAAAAAGGATCATGTCAGCACAACTCAGGCAAGATGTAGACATTTCAGTGTGGATTGCTGATATCTGCAAGTTTCAAGTGGACGCTGTTGTCAATGAAGCAAATACCATGTTACAACATTGTGGTGGGCTGGCATTGGAGATCTCAGAAAGTGGTGGGCCAAAAATACAGAAAGACAGCAATAATTACGTAGCAGAAAACGGACCTCTGCAGACTGGAGAAGCTATTGTAACAAGTGCTGGGAACCTGTATTGCAAAAAAAATTTCACGTAGTGGGACCATGTCTGCAAAGCAAACCATCAGCCCAAGATGTCACACGGGCAATACCTATTTTGCGACAGGCCATAATCAGTGTTTTGCTAAAGACAGAGGAGCACAAACTGTGTTCTATTGCAATTCCAGCAGTAAGTTCAGGAATATACAACATTCCTGCCAGGGCATGTGCTGATGTGATTGTTGAAACAATCTATGACCATATAAAAAGTAAAACTTTTAAATCAGCACCATTTACGATAAATCTTGTGGACAAGGAGGAGAAAAATGCAAAGGAACTTGAAAAGGGTTTATGTTCCCTTTTAACTATTCATCATTTTAATAGCTTTTCCAAACTAATTAATTATTGATTGCAGTAGCTTACCCTGATGTCAAATAGTTATTAGTATTCACAAATTAAATTTGAAAATAACAATCTTGTGCACATAAAACTTTTCAAAAAATACTTAACTTGTCCAATCAATGTATTAGGTCTCTATGTTGCTATAACACATAGTCATTTATATGTCTTGATGAATTGTCAATCATCCTTTTTATGTCAATCTCAAAAAGTTGAATCTATTCATCTGGACGTCACGTTTTCAGTGGGAGAAATGTTTCCTCACTTATCCAAGTAACTTCTTCAGTCTAAGCTGACTGCAGTTTTCACCAAAGTTATAAAGAATACATTTTCATAATCACTGAAACACGCAAACTGAAGAAATGATAGGTTGTGATGTGAGTTGCTTCATCATAATTGTGCAAATTGGTATGACCATTGATCAACAATGACTCACCACAGACCACTAATAAATGCCCATGAGTCAGTATACAAATTTACATTTTGTAAGATGCGGGAAACTTGGAGACAGGTCAGACTGAATATTTCACCTGGATGACTGAAGAAATGTTTGTCCCTCTGCACACGCTACGTGCAGATGAAGAGAATCAGCTTTTGGAGTTCATTTATATGTGTTTCCATATCACAAAACAAAATGAAAGCATTTTTAGTATTACATAGTATAGAGTGTACAAATACACTCTTAATTTTACCCATAGGTCACTGCACTGTGGAAAAGAAAGGAAACCGAAGTTGTTGTTGCTGTGATTCCATCACAAATAAAAAGGAACAACTTTATAGTTCACCAAAGCGAGCTGAAATCACTGGAACCTCATCAATGGTTAACAGGCGAGGTACGTGGAAAAGACAGTGTTACAAACCCTGTGTTTTAAGTGTTGTGGAAAGGGGTAACATAAGAACTAATGCGGAGAAGGAGGGGCGAGTATAAATAAAAGACGTATATTTAAACAGGGAGGGCAACCATTATACACAGTCCTAGACCGGAAAAACTCAAACAAACCACACTTCTAATCAAACTAAATGAAAAACACACTACGGGGGCAACCCAAAACAACGGTTCCAGGGAAGAAAACACGAGACTAACTATAGATTCTGAAAATAAAGCAAAGTGCCGGAACTAACAAAAAACCAAATCTCAACGGCTATCAATGTATAAAAAGATCTAAACGAAAAGCGAGCTACGAAGCTGAAAACGAAAAGGGAAAAAAAGGCCTCACTGGGGCAGAAACACACGATATCTTTAAACAAACAAAGGCTACTAAGTACTTTTATCTGAGTTCAAAATCGAGTAAATCCAAATATCCAACCAAGCTAACCGAGGAGAGTAAGACAGAGGTTTGGTCTCCCACTGAAAAACTGAAACAGGAGTCCTTTTAACTAGCGCTTCATCATCATGGGATTGTCCGCAGCTGTTGCAGAGTGAATGGGCGAGGCGGAGGCCAGCCTGACGGAGGACCTGTCCAAGGTCCTGAAAAGCCTGGAGGAAAAACACAGGGCCACACAAGGCACGGGAGCCCAGGATCCGTAACAGACAAGACTACAAAACAAATGAAGCTGTATTTTAAATACTGTTTTACAGTAATCCTTTCATATCCAAAATGTAATTTCCTGGTGTGTTTTTTTGTTTTGTTTTTTTTGTTTTTATGGCAAGCCAAATGAGCATTTATTCTGATATCAGGATATCAGCCAGAATTGTCATGAACATGTAAGCCATTTCTGTCCACTAGTTAACTAGTTAGCCATGTTTGTGTCAACTAGTTAAATAGTGACAGCCTAAATGTCAACTAGTTAACTAGTAAGGCCTAAATTCTCTCTAGTTAACTAGTTAAAATGTTTCATATCTTACTAGTTAACTAGTATTGCTCAGTGTGTTCACTAGTTAACTAGTGGACAGATCAATGTCCACTAGTTAACTAGTTAAAACACATTTAGTTTTTACTAGTCAACTAGTAAGGTACAAAAACTCGTACTAGCTGACTACTGAATGTAAAAATCCCACTTGTTAACTTTGCCCAATTTGGCCAGCCGCTTGAGCATTAATTCTGATATCTTGTCAACAGGTCAACTAGTTAACTAGTGAGGGTCAAACTGTACACGCTAGTTAACTAGTGAACACATTTTGACCTTCACTAGTTAACTAGTTGACACAAAAATGGCTCATTAGTTAACTAGTAAAGGCCAAAATGCATACCAGTCAGCTAGTTGAAGGTTTTTGTGTCTCACTAGTTAACTAGTGATGGCCAAAATGTGCACACCAGTTAACTAGTGACAGAAGAAATGCCCACTAGTTGACAAGTGAACACATTTTGGCTTCCTAGTTAACTAGGTGACACAAAAATGGCTCACTAGTTAACTAGTAAGGGCTAAAATGCATACCAGTCAGCTAGTTGAAGGTTTTTGTGTCTCACTAGTTATCTAGTGACAGTTCAAAGTGTCCACATGTTCACTAGTGAAGGCAAAACTCCTAACCAGTTAAGTAGTTGGAGTAGGGCAGTGCCACTAGTTAACTAGTGAACCATTAATGACTCACTAGCTAGCTAGTTGATTGTAGCAGGCTCACTAGTTACCTAGTTGATGCATCCATCGTCCAAACTAGTTAACTAGTGAGGACATAAATGTATACTAGTAAACTAGTTCAAGCCTACATTCACACTAGCTAGCTAGTTGCACAGAATTCTAATTAGGAGGCAGAGAATTTCTCAAATTGAGGCTTTCTATTGGCTCACTATGTTAAAATAAAATATGACAACCAATCACAGTGCGGAATTTTGCAAAATCCCACCCCAAACATTTGCATGCGGCACACAAGTTAACATGCTGGCCAGAGGAACCTCAGCTAGTAAACTAGTAGTGGCTTCAGTGTGACACTTACATGTAAACTTGTGAAGGCGGAACTGCTCACTAGTTAACTAGAGAGGGTACAAATGTCCACTAGTTGACTAGTGAGGTGCAAAATAAGTGTCACTAGTTCACTAGTGGGCCCCAAAACGCCCACAAGTTAACTAGTAAGGTGCGGATATGCTCACTAGTTAACTAGTGAGGTGCAGATTTGCTCACTAGTTAACTAGTGCACCCTTAAGCACCCACTAGTTAACTAGTAAGGTGCAAAAAAGCATCACTAGTTAACTAGTAAGGTGCAGATATGCTCACTAGTTAACTAGTGGGCCCCAAAACGCCAACTAGTTAACTAGTAGGGTGTGGATTTGCTCACTAGTTAACTAGTGAGGCGCAGATATGCTCACTAGTTAACTAGTGACGTGCGGATTTGCTTACTAGTTAACTAGTGAGGCGCAGATATGCTCACTAGTTAACTAGTGAGGTGCGGATTTGCTCACTAGTTAACTAGTGAGGTGCGGATTTGCTCACTAGTTAACTAGTGAGGTGCAGATTTGCTCACTAGTTAACTAGTGAGGTGCGGATTTGCTCACTAGTTAACTAGTGAGGTGCGGATTTGCTCACTAGTTAACTAGTGAGGTGCAGATATGCTCACTAGTTAACTAGTGAGCATATCTGCACCTCACTAGTACCTCACTAGTTAACTAGTGAGCATATCTGCACCTCACTAGTTAACTAGTGAGGTGCGGATTTGCTCACTAGTTAACTAGTTACATCTAAAAACACATACAAGCTGACCATTTTTGTCCACTAGTTAACTAGTGGAACAATTGAAATTTCACCAGTTTACATGTGTGGCAGTGCAGCAGCTCACTAGTTAACTAGTGCCTGAAACACAAATTATGCATATTCTAATGAGAAGGCGGGCAGAAGACTCCTGTTGGGTATAAGAATCCCACCCAGTCTAAAACGTATGTGCTGTGGCCTCACAATCACATACTGATGGGTGTCCCTGAGCGCCAAGGCTTGCACTCATTAGTCATGGTTTGACACCTACTGGTTGGTCGTTGCGGCGGGTTCGAATCCCGCAGATGGCATTCCGCAATTGCTGTAACATTATTAATTTTCTCTTTGTGTTATAATGTTCAAAGATTTTATTGTTTTACTGCTTTTATTCCCCCCTCCCAAATCAAGTAAAGCACCTCGTTTGGTGTCGTGTAAGGGAGATCAGTTGGCGAGTTCAAGTCCCATTGGAATTTAGTGTGCCAGTAATTTTATTGTAGTTCATTTTTGTTTGGTAATGAAAGTTTGGTATTGAAAAAGGCTATCTCCATCCATCCATCCATCCATCCATCTTCCCAAGAAATAGATCAAATGACAATGAGGGAAAAAACTGTGGTTATTTTGGAGAGGGTGCTCGCTGCAAAACCACAAAGGCGGAGCTGCACCCCGCCCATTCACGCAAACTCAGCCTAGCCCACTGACTTCCGTTTTTGTTTTCAACTTTATCGCAAACTGACCTGACCCACATGAATTACGGCTGTTACTAGTTTACAGTCGTTAATGCTATGTTCTATGCTCCAATTAAACAAGATAAATATAACTTGCTACATGACAAAGACTGAATATATCTCGAAATGAAAAGGTTTCTTTTAGCGAATATCTGCCTACAGCTGGTCTAATAAAACTGGTTTACAACAGCACTTCAATTTATTGAATGGTCTCTGGTAGTCTAGTGGTAAAATCGTCTGAGTTGGTTTTTGCTTTCCCCTCAGCTGATGCTGGTTCGATTCTCGGTGGGGTCATCAGCAGTCTATTTAGCCACATTCAATTTGTTCATATTTTAGTTGTAATGTTTATTTTCAGCAAAATATTTATGTCGCTAAAAGTTCTTTGAATTTGGTCGTTCCTAAACAGCATTTTAGTTGAAACTCTGCTCACAAATGGACTCACACTGGCTAAATAAACGAATAAATAAATAAATAAACACATTATATGTTAAACGGTATACCAGTAAATTGTTGTAAACATAGTACTGGCAAGTGTAGCTAGAAATGAAGAAAAGAGGTTGTAAACTACCTAAAACTTACACTACTGGGAGGCGAAACAGCATGTCAACCTGACTCCATAACCACTACACCACCACATCTGTTATAAATCAAGTGGCGTTACATGTAATTGTGCTGCCCAGTGTGTCTCTGAGATGGGATGTATGGTTTATTGGCGGTGTCTCAGTAGAAGTCATTTCAGAAATAATTTGTCAGAAAATTCACAGAATATCCAGATTTGAGAACCAAGACCAGACCCGCTTCGGGGGAGGAGACCAAATTGAAGCTGAGATGGGAGGAAAATGCATGAATGAGGCTAAAAATGGCTTTGGCGTGTTTCTTATGAGGAAATGACAATATAACATGATTAAAAGTTCCAAAAGTTAGATTTTTAATTATATGGAACCTTTACAAAAACTGTTCAATTAACTTCTCAACTCCGTCCTCAATCTCGCATTTTTTAGCTACAACACCCTCTTTGGTTCCAGAATGCTATCAAGTCTGACAACTGGAAGGAATTAGACTGACTCTAATGGAATGGGCGGGGCTGATTCTGGAATGGGCGGGGCTGACTCTGGTGCAGCTCCACCTTCTGGTGCAGCTCCGCCTTTGTGGTTCTGCAGCGAGCACCACTTGTTATTTTGAGCTAGTACCAGGAGACAGTGTAACCTTTTTTAGTTCTCTCCAGTCAAAACAAAACTTTAGACTTTTTTCTTTTTTAAATTTAACAGGGAACAGCAATCAATTGAACAGGGAACTGCAACCAGTAGTCACACAACAAAATAAAATCACACAAACAAAATAAAGTTACTCTCCTTTTTTCTTGGTGTCTGAAAAGGGCAGGGAAAACCATCAGACTCCAGTCACCCATCGAATGGACTCTTCACCCTCCTGCCCTCTGGGAAGCGCTACAGGAGCCTATGGACTAAAATTACCAGGTCCCGAAACAGTTTCTTCCCCACAGCTGTCAGACTCCTAAACTCTGCCTGCTGACATAACACCCCAAACCAGCAGCACCCTACATAAACTCTGTAGAAACAAGAAAGCCCTGCAAATCGATGCAGAGCGTCGCGGGATATGCCTGACTGGTCATATATATTACCTCTCATGACACTGACCTCTGACCCTATGAACTTGTGTATGTGATGAGTTTATTTACCTTTGATAGGGAGTTATGACCTCTGATTTTGTCAAAATCCTTCAACCCGTTCAGGAGATATTGCACACAAAAGCCAAATTTTCATCTATACGGCCTCACACAACCTTGACCTTTGACCCTATGAGGTTTTGTACCTCATGAGTTTATTTACCTTAGATAGGGAGTTCTCACCTGCGATTTGGTCAAAGTATTTCAACCTGTTCAGAAGATATTGCACACAAAAACCAATTTTTCATATATACGGCCTCACACGACCTTTACCTTTGACCCTATGAGGTTGTGACCTGATCAGTTTATCTACCTTTGATAGGGAGCTATCACCTCTGATTTGGTCAAAATCATTCAACCCGTTCAGGCAATTTTTGATATATATATGACCTCACACAACCTTGACCTTTGACCCTATGACATTGTGTTCCTAATCAGTTCATGTACCCTTCATAGTAATAAAATACACAGGCGAGGGTCCGACTCTCTGGAGGACGCCATGTTGGATTCTATGTTTATTTAGCTGTATTTATGGTTTTGCTGGTGGTTTTTGACTCCTTTGAAAACTGTGCAACAACACTCTTCTTCTTCCTTTTCTTGTGTGTTATTTGGCGGATGGCACTCAACATAAAAAGATGCATTTCTCAAACAATTAATGTATTGGAGCGTGAACCTGAGTCATTAATCTCATATCCTAATTTGAGAGTTACAGCTAGAGTCCAGAGGGTTTTGTTGGCTTTATGAGCATTAGTTAGTAAGGTCCTCACTTGAACAAAAAATACAGCTTGTTTGCAGTGACTTTGGTATTTACTACCCCCTATTGCCAGAAATCTACACACTTTCCCTTTAAGCGCGTTGTCTCTTTAAGACTGGTCCTGGGTGACATTGGAGTTTACAGCGAGGCCGTAGAAATTATCTGTCTGGATATTTATTGTGGAGATTAATGGACTAAAATGGGTTGCTGCACCGTGACTGTCTTCTCCTTTTTTTGGAGAGTAAAAACTATATTTTGGTTTTTAAATGCTGCCGCTGCACCGTGTTAAGAAATCATATTACTGGTTGGTTCGAAATGGGTTGAAATGTTCACATTTCTTCTTTGCTTTACATGGTGATCACTAAAGCGTGCTTTAATTAATATTGCGTTTTCGTAAAATGTAAGAGCAAACAAGGGGGATTTTAATTGACAAAAATAATAAAATCAGCACATTTCCAAGCCAACTGCGGTTAACATTGGCACGTCGGCTTGAAAAATATCTCCTTTTTGCCGTAAATAACACACATTTCATAGCTGTTGTGGGTTATGTATGTGTTCATCAGTGCTTGAGAACTGTAACTTTGGGGAGCGGGTCGTAATTGTGGGCTTTTAATGCGGTGCTGTCTGTGGCGAGGTGTTGGTAGGGTCTGATCGGAGCTGCAGCCAGAGCGTTTCTCCCGACCAGCGGCTGCTGGGAGCTGGTCCACGGTGAAGCAGCCCACGCAGCCGAACGAGGGCTTCCCGGCTAAGAGCTGACCGCAGCGGCCCCGACGACCGCGGGCCAGCGACCCGAGAAATAACATGGGGAGTCCTGCTGCTGCCTGCTGTTGTTTGTTTTCCGTAGTAAATACCTGAATATGCAGAGACTCAACAGGTCATTCAGTTGTATGGTATCATTCAGATGATCAAATGAAATGTTGCAACATTAATATCAGTTTACCTGATCTTGATCAATAATCACATTGATGAATTGGTGCATGAATAACTACAGACCCTGCTTCCTGCAGCAGCTTTTTCTGCTCTAGATTTATGATCTGCTAGTTGTATATTTCAACGAAAAAGACGGAAATGGCATTAATTATTTAGATTTATTTGTGGATTTTTTTGTCGATGTTAACCCTGTTGTGTCTCAGTTCATGAAGCTGTTTTCAATGTTTCCCGCGATGCGAGCAGCTGATTGTGCAGCAGATGGCCGCGGACATGATCAATTTCGAAGTGCTAGTTCTGGATCAAGAGAAAGCCTGCTGTGCTGTGCCGATGATTTTATTTTGCGAGGATGGATTGAGGAAGGGGGACACACATGCTTAAATATCGACTGTCGGCAATAATCAGATTCATACTCATAAAATACTTGTTTACATGTTTTGTGTGTGTGTGTGTGTGTGTGTGTGTGTGTGTGTGTGTGTGTGTGTGTGTGTGTGTCTGTGTGTGTGTAAATCTGCCCACTAATCCGTTACGTATTTTGTTTCTTGTTGACATAAATACAAAAATTATGCAAAAGAAAAGAAGTGAAATAATGTACAAAACTAAAGTGTATGAACCAGTATCGAACCCGCGACCTTCACCATCGCAGACGAACGCGTTAGTCACTAGACCACCAGCACCAGGTGCTAAATCTCTTTGCAAATTTATGTTTTTAAAACACTATGAGTGCTGGCAGACTTTACAGCAACGTATGTAAAATCGAGCCTTTTTTATTATTATAAACTTGTCGCTTCCGTACAAATGTGAAACAATATATCTGACGGAGATTTCTGCGGAGTTTCTGCACTTTCCTGTCAACAGAAACAGACATGCTGTCTGCCGCTGCCTTCCGCCTCCAGGCTTTTTCAGACTAATAACTGAAAACTAAAGACTGCACACGTTAACTGAACAAAGATTACAGCAATACACCACAACTTTCTCGCTACAAATATCGTCAAAACATATTTATGTGCTCAAACGATCTTAGTTTATCAAATTTTCTCTTAGAACAGCCTGAACAGAGTCCGCCATACTTTCTCTGTTTCTCAGTCCTAAATGGACCAATCACATTGCTGTTCTGCATTTCTTCATTTGCATGTAAAGGCCGGATTTGCTCACTAGCTAACTAGTGAGCAGTACAGCGGTCGAACTAGTTAACATGTTACACAGAATGCCAGCCAAGTGTGTATTTATTCAAATTCCACAAATTTACTAGTTTTAGGGGCATTTTTCTGCAGCTAGTTAACTAGTGACAGTGTTTTGTGTTCACTACTTAACATGTAAGGCTCAGTTTGCCCTCTATAAGCTAGTGAGAAAAAATTATAATGCAGATATGCTCACTAGTTAACTAGTGAGTGCTTCCTGTCCCATTACAAGTGAACTAGAAAGGCCAAATATGTCAACTAGTTAACTAGTGAAGGTAAATTTGTCACTAGTTAACTAGTAAGAACACATTTTTACATAACAAGTAAACTAGATTGCTCCAAAAACAGCAACTAGTGTGCGTCTTGTGCGCACTAGTTAACTAGTGAGCATATCTGCACCTCACTAGTTAACTAGTGAGCATATCTGCACCTCACTAGTTAACTAGTGAGCAAATCCGCACCTCACTAGTTAACTAGTGAGCAAATCCACACCTCACTAGTTAACTAGTGAGCAAATCCGCACCTCACTAGTTAACTAGTGAGCAAATCCGCACTTCACTAGTTAACTAGTGAGCAAATCCGCGCCTCACTAGTTAGCTAGTAAGCAAATCCGCACTTCACTAGTTAACTAGTGAGCATATCTGTGCCTCACTAGTTAACTAGTGAGCAAATCCGCACCCTACTAGTTAACTAGTTGGCGTTTTGGGGCCCACTAGTTAACTAGTGAGCATATCTGCACTTTACAAGTTAACTAGTGATGCTTTTTTGCACCTTACTAGTTAACTAGTGGGCGCTTTAGGGCACACTAGTTAACTAGTGAGCAAATCTGCACCTCACTAGTTAACTAGTGAGCAAATCCGCACATCACTGGTTAACTAGTGAGCATATCTGTGCCTCACTAGTTAACTAGTGAGCAAATCTGCACCCTACTAGTTAACTTGTTGACATTTTGGGGCCCACTAGTTAACTAGTGAGCATATCTGCACCTTACTAGTTAACTAGTGATGCTTTATTGCACCTTACTAGTTAACTTGTGGGCGATTTTGGGCCCACTAGTGAACTAGTGACACTTATTTTGCACCTCACTAGTTAACTAGTGGACATTTGTACCCTCTCTAGTTAACTAGTGAGCAGTTCTGCCTTCACAAGTTTACATGTAAGTGTCACACTGAAGCCACTACTAGTTCACTAGCTGAGGTTCCTCTGGCAAGCATGTTAACTTGTGTGCCGCATGCAAATGTTTGGGGTGGGATTTTACGAAATTCCGCACTGTGATTGGTTGTCATATTTTATTTTGACACAGGGAGCCAATAGAGAGTCTTAATTTGAGAAATTCTCCGCCTCCTAATTAGAATTCTGCGCAACTAGCTAGCTAGTGTGAATGTAGACTTGAACTAGTTTACTAGTATACATTTATGTCCTCACTAGTTAACTAGTTTGGACAATGGATGCATCAACTAGGTAACTAGTGAGCCTGCTGCCATCAACTAGCTAGCTAGTGAGCCATTAATGGTTCACTAGTTAACTAGTGGCACTGACCTACTCCAACTAGTTAACTAGTTAGGAGTTAAGCCTTCACTAGTTAACTAGTGTGCACATTTTGGCCATCAATAGTTAACTAGTGAGACACAAAAAACCCTCAACTAGCTGACTGGTATGCACTTTGGCCTTTACTAGTTAACTAGTGAGCCATTTATGTGACAACTAGTTAACTAGTGAAGCCAAAATGTGTTCACTAGTTAACTAGTGCACATTTATGTCTACCACAAGTTAACTAGTGAGACACAAAAACCTTCAACTAGCTGACTGGTATGCATTTTGGTCTTTACTAGTTAACTAGTGAGCCATTTATGTGTCAACTAGTTAACTAGTGAAGCCAAAATATGTTCACTAGTTAACTAGTGCGCATTTATGTCTACCACAAGTTAACTAGTGTGCACATTTTGACCGTCACTAGTTAACTAGTGAGACAAATACCTTCAAGTAGCTGACTGGTATGCATTTCTGCTTTTACTAGTTAACTAGTGAGCAGTTTTTGTGTCAACTAGTTAACTACTGAAGCCTAAATGTGTTCACTAGTTAACTAGTGCGCATTTCTGCTGTCACTAGTTAACTAGTGGGCACATTTTCACCCTCGATATTTAACTAGTTGACACAAACATGTCTAACTAGTTAACTAGTGGACAGAAATGGCTTACATGTTCATGACAGTTCTGGCTGATATCCTGATATCAGAATAAATGCTCATTTGGCTTGCCATATGTTTTATTGCTATTCATAGAGCAAAAACATCACTGATCTTAATGCTGTTCCCATATCAAAAACACATTTTATCATCCACGTTAGACAGAAGCAATGTTTTTATAGACAAAGCTATTGTTTATAAGTGCTTTAATCTTAAATGGATTTGTTACTGTGCTAATGCACTTGAATCTTCAAATGTTTTATACTTAAAATGTTTTATACAACTCCAAATCACTAACTTTAATTTGTAATAAACAGCATTCCTTTAATTTAACATAAAAAGTAAATATACATTAAAAATTTTAAAATATATATCAAAGAAAGTGAAATTGTCAAAGTCAAACTTTTAGTCTTGTGTCACATTTTGTTAGCCCAATTTACCATGTAAACACGACTCAAGGATTTAAGAATTTTCTGTGATCTGGTAACTGTGGAAGTTATTGGACAATATTGTTTTTAAATCTGTTTTTATAAATGTGTTGAACATTTATGAGCACAAAATGTCACTACAATTTCCTTGTTCATTACTGACAGGAGTCACCCACAGTGTGGTCTTTGGTTTATATAAAGCTTTTGCCTAGAGATAGTTTAAGTTGACCTCTCTTCATTATTCAATTTCATTTTTACCAGATTATAGTGTGCTTTGCATGTTATTGCCTGCAAGTTGGATTTGGGCAGTAAGGTATACATACTGAACCACCACACTGTTGGTGTCATCCTGTTTGGGAAAAGAGAAATGATGAGGAGGCACTGTTTGTCAAAGCTAAGAAATACATATACATATAGCAATATAAATATATTTTTATTTTACATTGTGCTAATGTTTTGTTAACAGGTCAACTTTGATAACTACCACGCAATTGTTTCGTTTGTGAACGTTGGAAATGTTCACTGGAAGTTCCTGGTTAGTACTAACAAATTTCCTTTCAGAAAATTCATATTCTGAACAAATTTCAATATTATGGAAGAATAAGATTTTTGTTTTTAAAATTAGGTTCTGTAAGTGCCATAAAATGTCATCCCTGGAAACTTTTTTTTACTTTCTGAGACAACTAGCCCTGATTTGTGGTGTGTTTGATGTCCCACTATCAAGTCCTGCTTGTCAAATACCTGCATACTGGAATACTAAATGTTTCCTATCAGTTTAAAACCTGACATTTAATGTATTCGACTGTGGTAAATGGTGTGTGGACAAAGAAGATAATAGCAAATTACCTTGAAATATTATAATAGGTACTGATGTAATAATATAATTTATAACAGCTTTTCATGGACTAATTTTAAAAATCAGCTTTAATAACTGATCAAACAAGTTATAGTCAAATCTATCAGGTATTATAAAATACATATACATATCTGCAATTACTGGCTACAGAAGTAATTATATTATCTTTTCTGTTACAGTACCTCAGTAAAGTAGACAGCTGTCTTTACCTTGTTGATCCAGCATGCAACACAAGAGAGCTTGAAGAATCCAAAGTGGCAGCACAAAAATTCAGGTATATTCTCTTTTTCAAAAATTTTATTGATTAAATTATCATTTTCTTTTATAGCGCTGCAGTTTTCCAAATTTGTAATCCAGGCCGTATCAGTGGGTTGGGACGGTTCTGCAGATGTGCATCAGTAATTCCATTTTAGCAATGAAAAAGCACAAGTTGTTGTTTACTTGATTATGTTTTACTTAATATTGTGTTAAATCACAGTGTTAAGTAAACTGTATGTGTCCCTATGGTAGATGGGTCAATCATTGGCATTAAGAACTTGCGTTAACATTTCTGATCCTGCAAGTTTATTTTTTTAATGTGTTGGTTTATTTTTTTTTTCTATAATTATATATGACTTTCCATGTTTTTTCTGTTGAGTTATACTTTTTTTATTCTGTGTGTTTTTTGGTGGTGCAGCCTTATTGGCTTTGGGACTGGGTAAATTAGAGCAATAGTGAATTGTGATTACTATAGACAATTTAATACAGTACTCAAAGCCAGTGCTATTCAAAATAAGGTAATGACATGTATTTGTTAGGGTCCCTGGGTCATTTAGCCATAGTGTTAATTTCTCATTACTGTTGTACTTTGATTTTTGCTTTTGTTTGCCGTATCTAGTCTTTTGGTTTCTTTGTCAGAGTTGTACCTTTTTGTTTCTTTTCTGTGTTCAATAGTTGCTGTCTACCCTTTCTGCTGAATCGACGTGTCAAGTCTGCATCTATGTGTTATTTTTCATGATTTAATTAGAAAGTCTATGTCATGTTAAAGTGTCTGTTTTTGCTTCCTTTGTCTCGTTAGGCCTGAGTTGCCACAGCTGTAGTTCCATCCTGTTTCCCATTCCCTGCTCGCTCCCTCTGTTTATTTCAGCCCTGTGTTTTCATCTATACGTCTCACAATCTACTGTCTACTATGCTGTGTGTTGTGCCTGCCAGCCACTGTGCCGAGCTGGTTCATTTTGTGTTCTAGTTCAGAACAGTTGTCTGTTTGCCGTCCAGCATTATTGCTGTAGTTAAGTTCAACATTTGTTTCCGCGAGTCTGCATTTTGGGTACTTTGCCTGCCTGCACATGGCCCTCACATAACAGTATAACTCTTGCACAGGGAGTTCTTCAAAATCAGGCGTACTGCAATCAACAAGACTGACTGGGTGGATATCAAGTTAAAAGGAGGAGTTTTGAAACACCCAGTACAGAAGGACACAAATAGCTGCGGTGTGATTGTCATCTTGGTAAAGTAACAAAGACATGAGTTTCAAAACATTTTTGTGTTGATGGTGCATTAATAAATTGAGTCTGCTATAGAAAACCAATATTACTAAATTATTTTTTGAGTATTTTGCTATTTCCATAGATGGCTAAGGCGTTCATGGAGTCCTTTCCCAAAAAAACAGGCATGACATTTAAAACAACAGCTAAAGCAACGGTACAGCAGCGTGAAGCAATTGCTTTACAAATACTGGGAGCCTCAGGTTTGTGAAGTGTTATAGCATAAAGAGATTACTTGTATTTAAATACATTCATTGTCAATCACACATTTTACTGTATTTGTAATAGTGTTCGAGGCAGAAATCAATTGCGCCATGTGTTCAACCCCAAAACCACCTATTCCAGGGCCTTCTATCACCAAATGGGTAAGACAGATTTGTAATTGAGGATATTATTTAACAAAATGTATTGTGTACAGTTGCTTTTGTTATTTGGTTTTTGTATTGAGGAAGAGGGGAAATTTAGCCTAAACTTGCATCATTTTTTTTGGCTTGGTGTGTTAGTTATTTTGAATAATTCATATGTAAAGAAAATATGCAATACATAGTAATGGCAGATTAATAAAGATATTCATGTTAAATCACGTGATAAAAGAATTTTTTTGATTTTTGGTTTGTTGAACATTCACAGATCCAGTGTGACAGCTGTGCAAGGTGGTTTCACAAACAGTGCCTGCAGATGAACACTGAGCTTTATCAGAAGGCAGAGGCTGCAGAATGGGAGCGTGCACTCTGTGAAAAATAAATACTCGTATTTAATTTGTAAAATGTATATATGTCATGGTCTGTGTCTGCATCTCCCCTCATGGGTCTCCTTGTGTCCTCCATTCGTTCTCCCTGTGCTCCTTTTGTGTCCTCTAGCGCCCTCATGTGTCATGTCTGCGTCTTCCTAGTTTTCTCCTGGTTTTCCCCATCTGCCCCTAGATCTCCAGCCCTCTAGGTTTCTCAAGTCATTTCCTTTAGTTACAGCCTTTCATGATTTAGTATGTTTTTCTTATCAGTGTTTATTATTTTTCTCCTCCCTCCCGTTGAATTGTAGTTATGTTTCCTGCTCTTTTGTATTAGGTTTTATTCTTAGGTCAAGTTAGCTTCTCCCCTGATTAGTCATTGCCTTCACCTGGTCCTCCTCCCACACCCCACACACCTGCAGCTCATCTCCCTCTCATCCTCCTTGTGTATTTAAGCCCTGTCTTGTCTCAGTGTCTTGTCTGTCCTTTGTGGTAATTCTGTCAGTCTCTTGTTACTCGTCTCTAGTTTGCTTGTTCTTCTTGTGTCTCTGTTTTTGGATCTCTAGTATTGGATTTTGGACATTTTGGATTTTGGCTCCCAGCATTGGAGTTACTTTTGTTTTTTGACTCACCTTTAAATAAAGGTTTTTACTTATTCTCATCCCTGCCTCGTGCCATCTTGGGTGCTGCATTTTGGGTCCTACAAACCAACCTCTCAACGTGACAATATAAGGTTGACTAATGTCATGTAATTTCTTATTTGCATTGATAGAAACTGAGGAACAGGTGTAAATATTATTTAGAAATTTTGTATGTGTACATATAAAGGTTATGTATTTCAGAACTGTAAATAGAGCTAGTTCGTTTTGATTTTGTATTGCAGTCTTTTTCTTTAATACCTTTTTGTAAAAAAAATTACACTAAATTAAGAAAACAATGTGATTATCGCAGTTTGGGTATGTGGCACAACCGTTTTTGCATTCGTTTTGGTAATTGGTGATACAGATTACTATTGATTCATTGAATGATTGTAATTGCACTTGTGTCACCTCCCATTACGTTCCAGTCTCCCTTGTATGTTAATGTTGTGAAGTTAATATGACGTATACAGGGAGTGCAGAATTATTAGACAAATTAGTATTTTGTCCACATCATCCTCTTCATGCATGTTGTCTTACTCCAAGCTGTATAGGCTCGAAAGCCTACTACCAATTAAGCATATTAGGTGATGTGCATCTCTGTAATGAGAAGGGGTGTGGTCTAATTACATCAACACCCTATATCAGGTGTGCATAATTATTAGGCAACTTCCTTTCCTTTGGCAAAATGGGTCAAAAGAAGGACTTGACAGGCTCAGAAAAGTCAAAAATAGTGAGATGTATTGCAGAGGGATGCAGCAGTCTTAAAATGGCAAAGCTTCTGAAGCGTGATCATCAAACAATCAAGCGTTTCATTCAAAATAGTCAACAGGGTTGCAAGAAGCGTGTGGACAAACCAAGGCGCAAAATAACTGCCCATGAACTGAGAAAAGTCAAGCGTGCAGCTGCCAAGATGCCACTTGCCACCAGTTTGGCCATATTTCAGAGCTGCAACATCACTGGAGTGTCCAAAAGCACAAGGTGTGTAATACTCAGAAACATGGCCAAGGTAAGAAAGGCTGAAAGACGACCACCACTGAACAAGACACACAAGCTGAAACGTCAAGACTGGGCGAAGAAATATCTCAAGACTGACTTTTTTAAGGTTTTATGGACTGATGAAATGGGAGTGAGTCTTGATGGGCCAGATGGATGGGCCCGTGGCTGGATTGGTAAAGGGCAGAGAGCTCCAGTCCGACTCAGACGCCAGCAAGGTGGAGGTGGAGTACTGGTTTGGGCTGGTGTCATCAAAGATGAGCTTGTGGGGCCTTTTCGGGTTGAGGATGGAGTCATGCTCAACTCCCAGTCCTACTGCCAGTTTCTGGAAAACATCTTCAAGCAGTGATACAGGAAGAAGTCTGCATTCTTCAAGAAAAACATGATTTTCATGCAGGACAATGCTCCATCACACGCGTCCAAGTACTCCACAGCGTGGCTGGCAAGAAAGGGTATAAAAGAAAAACTAATGACATGGCCTCCTTGTTCACCTGATCTCAACCCCATTGAGAACCTGTGGTCCATCATCAAATGTGAGATTTACAAGGAGGGAAAACAGTACACCTCTCTGAACAGTGTCTGGGAGGCTGTGGTTGCTGCTGCACCCAATGTTGATGGTGAACAGATCAAAACACTGACAGAATCCATGGATGGCAGGCTTTTGAGTGCCCTTGCAAAGAAAGGTGGCTATATTGGACATCAACTATTAAGGATGATTTTTAATGAATTTTTGAAAATGACAATTGTATTGACTGTATTGCATTGAATACAAGTTTGCTTTGATATCTGAAGATTTCTACAGTAAATCTGTCTGAAATCTGACACACAGGTACAGTAGGTGTCCCAGAGTAATAATGTGTTGAAAGTTGGACATCAACTACTCATGATGATTTTTAATGAATTTTTGAAAAATGCGGTTCCGTAAAGACTGGTGTAAAAGCGCAAGGAAATTTACGCGGCGAATAAGATGTGGCTGGCTTGACGGTGGCTCACAAATGACGGCTCACTTGACCGCGGTGAATGACGCGGATCACCCTGGACAACAAGATTCTGAAAGAAACTGTTTTGGACCTTCAGGCCCTTAGCATGAGGGATAATGTGGTGTTCGCAGGCCTGCCGGAGCAGGCGGGAGGAACAGAGAACTGCGAGCATACAATCAAGAACTTTCTCCAGACCCAAATGAAGATACCCGAAGAAACGGTAAAAAACATCATCTTTCACCGGGTACACCGCCTTGGAGCTAAAAGAGTGGACAGCAGAAGATCTCGTCCCATCGTGGCTAAATTTGAACATTTTAAGCAGATCGATCTTGTTAAAAGTCACGGAAGAGAGCTCAAAGGAAAAGACTTCAGCATAAATGACCAGTTCCCTAAGGAAATCCTGGATCTGCACCGAGTCCTCTTTCCGCTGCTCAAATAGTTTATCCAGGATGGGAAGAGGGCTGTCATCTTGGTAGATAAGCTTTATGTGGACAATAAACTTTACAAGGAGCGAGGAGTGACTGACTGGCTGTATTAGCCCAACATCAGGTCAGACATTTATTATTCTTATCAGGATTCACTGGGTTTGATCACGTCAGGATTAAACCACTGCTAAATCCGTATTCTAGATGATAAGATCACCTGTTCTTCACCACCTCACACCCCTATCACCTTTTCTTTTTAGTTCTTTCTTCTTCTTTAACCTGTATCTGTATTTTCCTTTCCTCTTTACCTGCTTCTGTACCTTTACACCTGTATGGCACAACCACACAACTTTCCAACACTGCGTCAGACTCAACACACACACACACACACACACACACACACAAATATATATATTAAATCCACAGCACAATATCATAATTTATGCGTCAAATAATACAACCACAAACACTGTTGGATCTTTATTATTATTATTATTTACTGTAACGGAATTGAAGTGATGTAACTATCTAGAGTTGTATTGTAATACACTGTAAGTAGATAACTTGTTATAATCAGAAGATAGGCTGTTTTTATCATCAGGGAGTTTAATTAAACACTCTGTATTGACTTTGAGACAAGAAAAGAGAGAGAGTTGGGATCGTTTAAGAATCTTTAATTTCTTAATTATAAATTCTTCACAATCTACCAGGACTAACTCTGTGATGGATGAAAATGGATTTGGATGATGTGTTGGTGCGTGTGTGTGTGTGTGTGTGTGTGTGTGTGTGTGTGTGTGGTTGGTTCAGACTCCTTAGGCTGACGTCATTGAATCTGGTAGTCTTTGTTATGACTAGATATCACGAGGCTTATAAAGTGATGACATGAGCTGCTATTTTGCCGTGTACGTACCCAGTGGGGGGCCTCCCAGGTAGATCAGGAAATGCCAGGTCCAAGAACCTTGGATGTGTACTGGAGCTGTCGGAGCAGCGGTCGCAGCACTTCAAAGCCCGTCTGAAGGGTCGACCCCGGTACCAATCGGCAGCGTCAGCAGGTGTTCTTATTTTGAAAGGATGTCGTCTGGTTGTTAATCGACGAAATTCTCCAACTTCACAGTTCTTAGTTTAAAGAAGAAAACACATCTGGCCAGGCTGTGCTTTTCTTTAGGATGACGGTGAATAGAACTGAAGTCAAAATGGAACTGAGCTTAAAATGGCGTTGCCTTGTTTTATATCTCTGAATTGTTGATAAGTTTTAGTAAAGCGGATTGGATACTTTAAGTCAACAAGCCAGATTCTCCTGCGGCAGCCGAAAGCTCTGATTGGTTGGAACAATGTGTCATGCGTTTCTATGGAGATGAGGATCAGTCCGTCTGTGCAATAGTCCTGTTTTCATTAGACATAAATCATGACATATTTATTTCACAGATCATTCACTTGATTATTATTGATCAACATCTGTTTCGAATAGCTTTAATCACAAATTAAGTACTTTGATTATTGAAAAGCGTTCTTCTTCTCCTTCGGACTCTTCTCCTGGAATGTAAACAGTCTGAGGAACACCCGACCTTGGCGTTTTCAACACGGGTGTTACTGTGCACAGGGGCAGCTGTGTGGAGCTGAAAATGATGAACTTCATAACCTTACATTACTT
This sequence comes from Nothobranchius furzeri, assembly GCF_043380555.1. Lineage (NCBI taxonomy): Eukaryota > Metazoa > Chordata > Actinopteri > Cyprinodontiformes > Nothobranchiidae > Nothobranchius > Nothobranchius furzeri. The sequence goes on along the minus strand of NC_091744.1, from coordinate 50,954,925 downwards.
TTCTGTTATTTATTAACATACTATTTTATACATTCAGTTACTTATTCCATCTTATTTACATGAAGGCGTCATATTTTAGCTACTCACACACACACATCTATGGGTGCACTAAGGTTTGTCTCATGGAACGTACATGGAGCTGGCTCCAGAGAGAAAAGAATAAAGATTTTTGATCAGCTAAAGAGTGCAAGCAGACGTAATATTATTACAAGAGACTCATAGATCTGCCACATCTGCAGATGAACTTAAAACACCTGAGTTTCCCAGCATGTTCTCTGCCTGCTATAACTCTAGGCAAAGAGGTGTAGCTATTTTAATACACAAAAACATCAATTTCACAGTATTGGACACAGTCTCTGATCCAGAGGGTAGATTTATAATGTTAAAAATATCTGTACAGAACCAAAGCTTATGTATTGTCAGCATATACTGTCCAAATATTGATGACCCTCCATTCTTTCATAATTTTTTCTCTGTACTCTCCGAACACTTGGACTGTCCATTTATACTTGGAGGCGATTTTAATTTTTGGATGAACTCTTTAACAGACAGGCTCACTACAGCTGGGACTCAGTGCAATTGGCAATCCACTAATATAGTTAAACAGTACATGAGTGATTATGGGCTTTGTGATGCATGGCGATCTCTTCATCCTAACCGTAGAGAGTGTACTTTTTTCCTCACATGTCTATCACTCTCATTCACGTTTGGATTATTTTCTAGTCAGCAGCTCATTGTTGGCTGACTTTTCAGACACTGAGATACACCCCATAGTTGTCAGCGACCATGCTCCGGTTTCATTAACTCTGGTAAATAAGAAGACAATTCTACCAAACAAAATCTGGAGGTTTAATACATCACTGCTTAAAGACGAAGGTTTTATTGATTTTTTTAAAAAGTATTGGTCTTTATATTTAGAACATAATGACCTGCCTGGAACATCAGCATCTATTCTCTGGGAGTCAGGAAAGGCAGTGATGAGAGGTAAAATAATCTCTTTCTCATCACATAAGAAAAAACTGAAAACAAACGTATTCAGGAGTTAGAGGAAATCATTAAGTCTTTAGAGGCATCCACAGAAGAAGAGTTACTGAGCAAATTACGTAAAGCTAAATTACAACTTCTTGGAATTGTTGACAAAAAGACACAATTTTTAGCACAAAGACTACAAATAGAAAACTTTGAGCATATTAATAAATCAGGTAAATTTTTAGCTAGCCAGTTAAAAATTAATAAAGAGAAAACTACCATATCTGCTGTTAAAGACTCAACCGGGAATATAGTTTATGACCCTGAAAGAATAAACAACACTTTCAGAGACTTTTACCAAACTTTGTACTCACCACAGATAAACCCATCAGATAATGAGATCAATGAGTTCCTTGACAGGATAACACTTCCTAAATTATCAGACAGCCAAGCTACAGTCCTGGACTCGCCACTAACATCAGCTGAGCTCCAGGAAAACCTTAAATCCATGACAAATAGGAAAGCTCCAGGTCCAGACGGGTTCCCAGTAGAATTCTACAAAGAATTCTGGATCATTCTGGCTCCAACATTTTTCAGAATGGTGAGGGAAATCGAAGAGAGCGGCAGATTACAGCCAAACATGAATTCAGCCAATATTAGTCTCTTGTTAAAAGCAGGCAAAGACCCTGCATTTCCTACCAGCTATCGCCCAGTTTCTCTTATTAATGTTGATCTCAAAATAATTTGTAAAGCCCTGGCAAAAAGAGTAGAGAAGGTAACCCCCTTCATAATACACCCTGACCAAACTGGTTTCATTAAGGGTAGACAGTCATCCACAAACTCACGTAGATTACTTGATTTGATTGATTTCTCTTACAGTAGAAACATAGAAACTAGTATATTATCTCTAGATGCAGAAAAGGCTTTTGATAGAGTTAACTGGAAGTTCTTATTTGCAACTTTACATAAATTTGGCTTTGGGAACATCTTCATAAACTGGCTACAAACATTATACAGTTCACCAACAGCACGTGTCAGGACAAACGACCAAATATCAGCTAGCTTCTGTCTTCAGAGGGGGATCAGGCATGGATGCCCACTCTCCCCCTCACTGTTTGCCATTTTTATCGAATCACTAGCTGCAGCAATTAGGCAAGCAACAAATATTAAAGGGATAGAGTGTAAGAAAATAGAACATTAGATCAGTCTTTATGCAGATGACGTTTTACTATTTCTCCAGAATTCTCAATCCTCTCTCTCCCATTCAATAGTACTGATAAACTCTTTTTCAAGAGTTTCAGATTACTCTATAAACTGGTTAAAATCCACAGTTCTACCAATTAATTTCTCTTTTGTCAATTTGCTTAATACACAATTGAAGTCAGGGAATATCACAATTAATTAATGTCCCTCCCAAGCTGGCAGATCTAACCAAACTAATCTACACCCCACTTTTAAAGAAAGTGTAAGATGATCTTGCAAGATGGAAATCCTTACCGATATCACTCATGGGGAGGGTTGCTACAATTAAGATGATGGTCTTACCCAGAATAAATTACTTATTCTCGATTATCCCAAACAAACCACCAGCTGACTGGTTTAAATCTCTGGACTCCTCAATTACTAAATTCCTTTGGCAGGATAAACCTCCACGAATTAGCTTAAAAACGCTTCAGAAGACCAAAGACAGAGGAGGACTGGATTTACCCAACTTTTATTATTATTTCTTAGCCAACAGGCTGCAATATATACCAAGATGGTGGCAAGATAACCCACTAGGTGAGTCCTGGTTAGATATAGAACAGACACTTTGCAATACGATAGAGCTTTCAGACTTACCATTTATTAGCTCAAGCATAAGAAAACATGAAAGCTTCAAAAGTATTAGTATCAGCACCTCTCTGACAGCATGGTGGGAGTATCTACGAATGACAGAGTCTTCACTAGTACCATGCAGATGCACACCTATCTCGAATAATCCTGACAATTTGCAAAATAACCAAATGATGAACCTTTCAGACTGGAAAAATAAAGGAATCCTATACCTGGAACACATATATGAAGGATTGGACTTCATCCCATTTAATCGAATAGTCTCCCAATTTGGAATGGATAAGAATAGCTTTTTAGAATATCACCAAATTAAATCTGTAGTCAAACAAAAATTTGAGCTCAATAAAATAGAATTACAAACACCACCAAGGGTATTAGACTTCTTTAATCTACAAACCCCCCAAACTACTGTCTAAAGTATATAAGACACTGTCCAAAATAGACGATAGAATAGTAATCCCTATTGAAAAATGGGAGGTGGATCTATCAGTCAGCTTTGACCAGAACTTGTGGTCCCAAACTTGTTTAAAAACTTTTAAAATGAGTAGACACTCCAATTTACAATTAATTCAGTACAAAATTCTACACAGAGTACACTATACAGGTCATCGGATGTTCAAGATGGGGTTTGGGTCATCTGACACCTGTACACACTGCAAAAACAACGTTCCTGACAATTATATTCATGCACTGTGGTCCTGTCCACCTGTCCAGGAATTTTGGGGTAGAGTGTGTGAAGACCTGTCAAAGTCTCTGAAATGTCATATCCCAACCACCCCCTCTCTTTGTTTACTGGGAAACCTGGATAATGTCCCGATTGAAACATCTGTGGTTCACGTGGTTCTGACTGCCATATGCATCGCTAAGAAAACTATCCTCTTGAATTGGAAAAATAGAGAAACTCTCTGCATTAACCAGTATAGAAATCTTTTGTTAGATCATATTACACTTGATATAGCCTCTGCTTCCACTTCAGATCAATCTCTCTGGGCTCCTTTGATCGGTTCCATCACATAGCGAGGGTGGGGGGCCGTTGATGTTGTCTTGCGGGATGGTGTGGGTGGGGGGGTGTGGGGTCTGAGTTTGGAGTATCCGGATGTTCCCTGGAGGTGGGTTCACTGGGGGTGTCTGGGACTGGGGGGCCATTGCCCCCTTCTGGAGGTGCTTGGGTTGCCTCGGGGGTGGACTACTGGCGGTTGTGAGTGGGGCCCCTTGGGGATCTTGGCGGCGACCATGGGTCCAGCTGGCTCCCTGGAGGGCTAAGCCCAACCAGCCATTCCTCCCCATCCCCGCATATTTCACTCCTCCTGCTCCCTCACATCATCACACAAACATACACATAGGACCTTGAGGGGTGAGCAAGTCAGGGAGTGCGGGTATGGACCCCATTTCCGCATTCCTGTGGCAACCTGCCCCCCAATTTTATTTGCACCTTATACACTTCCACTGACGACATTCCACACAAACACACACTACGGCCTTGGGAGTGAGCACATTCAACGGCATTTGGCAGGGGGATATCTCAGCCTCCTCCCGGGTGCCGGTGCCCACTTCCAATTTTAAACCGCACTTAGACACCGAGGGCTGAGGGTGTAAGTGGGGTGGTGTGGTGGCATCAGCTGGCATAGGCCGGATGATGCCCGCACTGCCCGCTCACCACAGCCATGGAATACACCTCATGGTCACACAACACTATATTGGAGCAGGCGGAGGGAGACTAGGGGTCTTAGCCACCTCTGTTGTTGCTTGGCTTCCTGGGGCTGGAGGCTAAGAGGGAGATCTGGCCGTCTGGTTGGGGTCTGGGGTTGTAGGTTGCTGTGCTCAGCGTTGGGCGGGGGAGCCTGCTCATCAGCACCCCAGCAGAAAGGGTCAAACTCTGGTTACCGGCGATGGTTGTACCCAATGTGCAGCAGTACCGGGACCAGAGTGAATAGGGTGTGTATGGGGAGCATGAGTGGGTGTCCGGCGTGCATTTTTGTAAGTCTTGGGCTGTATGTGCATGTGTGAGCATGAGGGAGGGAGTTTGTGACTGTGTTTGTGTATGACTGTATATGTCAGGTGGGGCCTTTGACTCCTCCCCTCTCCTGGATCTTCTTTTGATGATATAGATCTTCATCCCCCCTCCCCCTGCCACACCTGGTGTGAGGGGTTGTGCCTTGGTCTGCCTGAGTGTTCGTGGCAACCGGGTCTGGGGGTTTAAGATTTTGGCATCTGCCTGATTGATCCCGGTGGCTGCCTGGTTGGGTCTGGGTCCCTGGGCTCTGCTGGGTCCCCGGCGGGGGTGGTCACCCCTGGGTCCCGGGTCGCTGGGTTCCGGGCTCGGCCGGCTAGGGGGTGGGAGGCTGCAGGCGGGCCTGTGGGCTTGCCGCTGATGTGTCCCGGGACTCTGCCGGCTGCTGGTTGTGGCCCCCTGGGACGATCCTCTGTGCCTCTCAAGGGGGCGGGAGCCTTTCTGGTTGCAGTCTCCTTGGGGTTCCTGTGTTCTTGGGCAGCGCCTGGATCTCTGGGACTTGGAGCTCCTCCCGTCTCTGTGCATCTTTCGGGGGTGGATCTGTGGTCCCTCACACTCTCTGTTGGACGCTCCTATAGAGAAACCTTACATAAACAAACGTGTGTACACAAACAGGTGCTCACATGGTGCTCTCAAAAGTATGGGCTTGGGCACGTTAAACACAGGTCTTAAGACTATGGTGGGCACTTAATGCACTGTGATTTATTATCGTGATTCTTCATTTAAGCAATGTTGATTATATATTTCTTCATCAAGTTGACGCAGTGATAGCTTGATCTTGTATTGTTGTTGTGTCCCTTTTTTTTGCCCTTTTGCTTTTTTTTCGACTTTCTGCAGGTCTAGGAGCAGACTCTTGTCCATATTGTTTATTTTTGTGAGTCAGAAGGTCATTAGAGACCCTAAGAAGAGCTGTTTCAGTAGAATGAGCTCTACGAAAACCTGACTGGAAGCTATCATAGATGTTATGTTCATCAAGAGCAGCTGTGAGTTGTTTAGCCACAACCTTTTCCAAGATCTTGGAGATGAACGGAAGTTTAGAAATGGGTCTGAACCTGCCATGGAGAGAGGCGTCAAGACTCGTTTTTTTAAGAAGCGGGTGGATTACAGCATTTTTAAAGTAAGCAGAGACCTGACCAGAGACCAGAGAAGCATTAATTATAGAGAGCACGCTGGGACCGATGGACTGAAAAGCACTTTTAAACAAAGATGAGGGTAAGATGTGGAGGGGGCATGCATAGGTCTTCATAGAGTTAACTACTTTGGTTAAGTTTGGTTAACTCAGGCAAAGAAACAGGAGCAAAGTTGTCTAGGATGATGGGCCTGGTTGGAGTCGGGAGAGGCAGCGACAAGGCTGAAGGAGAGATGCTAGATCTAACCTTATTGACTTTGTCCACAAAGGAAGACAGAAAGTTCTCACAGTCTGTAACAGAGTGGATGGAGGCTGTAGGAGAGGCAGTAGAGACAATGCTGCTAATGGTGTTAAACAGCACCTTGGGGTTCCCTTTGCTGTGGGACACCAGGTTGGAGAAATAGGAAACCCTAGCGTCTCTGACTGCAGAGTTAAAGGATGACAAAAGATCCTTTAGGTGCAGTAGATGGACGTGGATATGGGTTTTCTTCCACAAGCGCTCAGTTTTTCTGCATTGGTGCTTCAGATTGCAAAGGTTGTCACTAAACCAGGGAGTAGGGTTCACTGCAGGAACTGATCTGGTTCTGACAGGACAGATGTTGTCCAGAATGGAGAGGCAGTGCTCGTTAAACTGAGAAGTTAAGGAATCTGGGTCGTTATCAGAAGAACAGGGTGGATCAAAAGCAGCAGAAAAATTGCTAGCTGTGCTCTCATTAAGAAAATGAGAACTAACCATACGGCGAGCAGGAGGTGGGGATGCGGAAACTGACAAGTAAAAGAACACGCAATGGTGATCTGAAATATAAACGTCCTCAGGACAAACACTGTCAGCATTTAGACTCAGGGTAAAAACAAGGTCTAGTGTGTGCCCCCTGGTGTGTGGGGCCAGAAACATGCTGGGTAAAGCCAAAGGAGTCCATAAGGCTGGAGAAATTCATGGCTAAGTGATCAGAGGGATCATCAACGTGGATGTTAAAGTCACCAACAATCACCAGTCTGGACAGCTTCACAGTGGAGGATAGAAAGTCGCTAAACTCCTGAAGGAAAGAGCTGTTTGGACCAGGTGGACGATAGACCACAGCACAGTAGAACGGGTCCGTACGCCCAAATTTAATCAGCTGCAGTTCAAAGGAAGCAAAGTGACCAGAGGTTGTAGAGCTACATGGAAGATGGTCTCTGAAAACAACAGCGAGGCCTCCACCACGACCAGAAACCCAGGGCTGGCTAAGAAAAGAATAACCACTCGGGCAGAGTTCAATCAGTCCAGAATAATCAGATGTTTGCTGCCAAACTTCAGTGAGAAACAGAAAATCCAGGTTTCTAGAGAGAATTAGATCATTGAGCAGGAAGGACTTATTGTTAACAGAGCGGGTATTTAATAGAGCCATGCTGAGTGAGGTGGCGGAATCAGAAACTACAGAAACAGCTGGTAGTGATGGGACGAACGACACTGGCGCATCAGCACAGTGTCAACTGCACAAGAGTGAAACCCCGTATCGGTGCGTGTATCGCTTTAAGAAAATATCACATGACCGACACAGGAAGTGTGTCGTTTCGATGTGCCGCACCAAATTGTGTTTATAAGGAAACAAACTGTATCGACATGTTGCGGATTTGTTGGATAGAGTTTTGCTGTTGGATTTTGGATTTTTTCTTACCCTCACGCTCACTTTTCTCCACTTACTTCATGGATCGTTCCAAGAAGTTTTCCCCAGTCTGGAATAATTTTGATCTTTTGACGCCAAAAAAGGTAAATTGTTTTCTCCATTTGGCAACATTTACTTTTATTTCTGTATTTTAAATGTGTTTGTAGTCTCTCTGGTAAGAGGCTTAAATTGTTTTCAAATAAATTAACTATTTGTTTTATCGTAGGTGAAGTGTCGGCTCTGCTCCACAGGGCTGTCTTACTCCAATAAGAGCACTTCATCAATGCTGAGGCATTATAGAGCTCGGCATGGCAATGATGAATTGGTAGATACCCCAGGTATGTTGAAATTATCACAAAAAAAATCTGAATTGTCAAAAATACTCTATTACACACAACAGGCTTCGTGTGATTCTGTAGTATTGCTTGTAAAATCCTTTCATGGACTCTGTTCATCAGTCTTGGGAGTGCAGCATTTCCCTCAGAAACACACTGCAGAAAACATGGCCACAGTTAAAAGGAGCATCATGGAGGAGTGGGGCATAGCAGGCAAAGTCAGGTGTCTTGTTACTGATGTCGCAGCAAACATGATTGCATGTGCTTTAATGCTGCAAGTACGGCAAACCGTTTGCATTGCCCATTCCTTGAATTTTAATGTAAGAAAATCATGTGATCATATCTCAACACTAACAGAACTACGCAACAAAGCATGGCAAATTGTGACATACTTTCGATCAAGCACCACGGCCAAGGAAAAGCTCACTCAAATGCAGCAACAGCTGGGAACACCATTGCATAAATTAATAAATGAGGTGCCAACACGATGGAACAGCACCTACCACATGCTGGAGAGATTGACTGAGCAAAAGGAGGCAGTCTGGGTGTCACTGGCCTCATTAAAAACTGATCACACTCCACTGACTCCAGAGGTATTTGAAATCATTGAAGAGATGCTCAGGGTGCTTGCTCCTTTTTACCAAGCCACAAGAGAACTCTCTTAGGGAAAAAAAAGAGTCTCGGGGTCAAAGGTTATTCCATTGATGAGAATGATCCACATTGAGCTTCAACATCAATCTTCAACGGTGACAAAACCTACTGCTAATCAGCTGGCTGAAAATCTGTCAAAGCGGCTAACCGAGTCCATCTGCAACATGGAATCGCTCAGTGTGATGTCACTGGCAACATTGTTGGACCCCAGGTTTAAAACTGCTGGCTTTTTTAGTCCACTGAAAGCAACAGAAGCTGTCAAGAGACTGAAGTCAGAGTGTGCTGCTGAAATGAGGAGCCATGAGCCTGACCCAGCAGTAGAGGAGCCTAGCACTTCACATGGATCAGAACACAGTTCAGGTATTGTTCTAAAATAAAATGTTTTATTTTATTTTAATTACCTTAAAAGACTCAAAGTCTCTTTTTACACTTTATATTTATTTAATCAGGATCGTTGTCAAGTCGACGCCAGAAACAATGAAACACAACTTGAATATCAGATGAACAACAAGGCTTTATTCAACCGGCATTCATACAAGTTATCAATCATGAACAAAACATTTCTCTTACCGTTGCTTATGGGTGGAGAGCTGAACACCCCAGTTAGAAAACGTAATCCATGATAGGTGAAGAACTGAACACATATAATCCATGAACCTCGTCAGGTAGAATCCTTCAAGCAGCTCTAACCCCCCTGAGCCCTGCTCTGCTCCTTATACATTCCCTGATGTGCGTGCAAAGCTGCACACCTCTACCATGATTACCTTGATTACATCCTCATGATCACATTATGTTCGGCTCTACCATGATTACCCTTGATTACATCCTCATGATAAGTGTGATTGACAAACAGTAGTGATCAATAACTTATATAAAGCAATTATACAACAGATGACAAGTTCATTTTTATTACATTCCACTCTTGAACTTTTCATCTAATTTATGTAACATATCCATCACCATTTCCCCATCAAAACCAACGTCATTTATAACATACCTTGTAGTTCCACTTTAATTTTCATCGTAGTCTTTGCATTATTACCCAATTTATTTCTCTTCTTAATCGAATAACATACCAACAAATAATAAGATTACACAATGTTAGAATGCTGATTATAATTAATGCTGCAATCATAGGTGGAATTAGCACTTTATTAGCGGTACTCGACATGCCTGTAAATATATCCCACCAATGATGAGCGGAAGCCTGTTCAATCAATGTAGCAACATGTTTTATTTCCCCTTGTGCCACAAGAGTAGACACCATGAGCCTGGAAAGGTTGGACCTATGAGAGTCAATCAATTTTGCCACTTCAGTGGAACCATCCAATGCGCATTTGAATCGTTCCAGTGAGAGTGTCCAAGGGGAGTGTAAAACCTCCCATTGTATCTTAGTCAGCCGACTAGATACAGTGTAATTACTCAACCAATAGGTCACGTTATTCCATTCCCACATATGTATACCCTTGAGACAACCTGAAAAGGGAACTGAAGGTACCTGTGGGGAATTGGTCATTGTAGCCACGCATAAGGTGTTAGGACCCACCTGCCAAAACTGTTCCTCTGGGGGTGTGACCGTCCAATCACAGAGTACGACCCTTGAATCAGTGAAACATGGATTGCTATGTCCTTTTACCAATGGGCAGGCTAAACCCTTATCAGTCTCATCACAGTGTTTTACTTCATATGTTCGATTTGTTTTAACATCCCACCACTCTCCACTAACATGGAGATACCAAAACCCTTTAGTGGTTATCACCGGCAGTATCTGATATCTACACACAGTCATTACTGATGTCATATTATACTGATCCCAGTATCCAGTACACATAGATTTATTACAAATCGTCATTTCTGCATGTGGCTGTAGCCATAATGAACTACTGATGTTCCATAATGTTCGCCATGCATGATAGTTATTACTCATTACCTGTATTTGAAACCTATTTCTTTGTGTCTCAGCATGAATAGTCTGCAAGGAACAGACTGTCCAATTACCTATGTGTGACAAATTATGCAATGCATCATAAGTTTCATTCCAAAGCTTTAGATTCCATTTAAATACACTTTTCCACACATCACTTCCTTCTAACTGACTAGATACAGTCGAAGGCATCCATCTTGCAGTCTTGGTGACAGCTTGTGCGGTGTATTCTCCAGTGTTGGACAGCATAGTTCGTGTTACCTCATTGTCTGCTGTGTTAGCCAGACCATACAAAGTTCCAGTTCCTCCTAGCACGGTGTCATACCATGCTCGCCTCCTCCTGTTGCAAGGCGGAATAGGAGGGAATTTCACAGTCCATCGCACATATTCGGCTACCCTTATTTGTCCCATTTGTTGACAAGTGTGAACCAGGGGAGCTACAGCTGTCTGCGTAGCTCTAGCTGTGTCGGGCAGCACCCAGAATATGTACAAATAGGCGTGTCCTCCTGTGATTACAGTTCCATTCCTGATCCAGAAATCGTGATCAACCTTCATACTCCAATTTGTGCCATTTTGTATTCAAGTACCATTCCCCTGATGGTATGCACAGATGCGCGCTGCAGAATTAAAGGTTACTGTTGATCCTTGAACCAACACCCCCGGGCTGATCACCCTTCCTCGGAATTTAAGACATCCTCTGCACCGGTACATCTTACCGGTAGATGTTAGGTTTCCCAAGTAGCAAGCGTCATTTGCTCTGCATGTGAATGTGCCTTGAGTGCGGTTGGGCATACTGCTAACCAATTCCAGATGGCCCATGACCCCTTCTTCCAACACTTGTCCTTCCGTGAGCCCCCAACAGAAATGTGCCCTCAGTGCGATGACAGCGAGGACATGGAGGACGATGACCAAACATCCGACACCACCAGGTCCGCGGAGCCCATCCATCGCCTCGACAAGGGTTCAATCCTTTTGTAGGGGAAGGGGACCCAGTCAACCACCGTCACTCAGACACCCGCCTATGGGATACATACAAAACTGCAGATAGAATGACAAGCATTAATTTTCTCTCCTGTAACATTTGTTTATCGGAATATTAATCCATTTTTCCTCTCCGGGGAACAATACACTTACCACAGCATCTTTTCCCTGTGCAATAATCTCTCCAGCTCTGGGAGGACCATTGAGCTGCTCCACCCACACTTTTGCCCCCGCAGTAAAGTCTGATGATCCAAACCCAGTTTCACCCCTCTGAGTGATAGTGGTAGGTTTAGTAATCTCTTCAACTTTGGACATTACACACCGTTTGATTACTAACTGAGCTATCTTGTCTCCTTTTTCCAGTACCAACGGTTCTTTACCTGTATATGTCGAGGGATTCTCTTTTTCTGATGTTGACAAGGTTCACAATCTTCTATGGCAGTTTTAATATCATCAATGATGAGATCTATTCCTCTGTCCCTCGCCCATTTCAATGTTCCCTGCACACCCCAATGTCCAGCAGTAACGTGAGCCCATTTGGCTAATCCAGGACTTGATTGTCTTACAGCCTGAATTTTCACTATCTTATCTACAGTCTGATTATGCAGGGATTCAGGATCATTGTTATTAGTATGAGCATCCACATGTAATACTGACACAGGAATATTTTGGCATTTCTCCCAAATGTCCTTCCATAGGTCAGCTCCCCAAACCTCTTTTGAATGTATCTTCCATTGTGTAGCATGCCAAGTTGGCATCCAAGTTAACATTCCTTGGGCTACTGACCAGGAGTCAGTATAAATACTTACTCCCTGCACCCCAGCCGCCATTATTACCATGTGTACTGCTTTCAACTCCGCCCATTGACTACTCTTTCCTGTCCCTGTGAGTTCCATAACTTGTTGTGTACCAGGGTTAAATGCCCCAGCCTTCCATTTCCTGGTTCCTGCCACATATTGACAGGAACCATCAGTGAACCAGGCTCGCTCCTGCTGCTCTGGGGTGAGTTCGCTCCATCTTACCCCCAGTTTCACAGGAGAATCCTGGATTGGTTTTACCTCAAAAGGCACTTCATCCATTTCTGGAACGTCTGCCACTTGCTCGTGGAGCATTGATACTCCTTTTTCTCCTGGTTTCATTCTCTCAGAAACATACCACTTCCATTTTATGATGCTAGCCTCTTGAGCTACCCCTATGCGGTGAGTTGTAGGATTGCTCATGACCCAAGTTAGAATGGGTATATGTGTTCTCATCATTACTTCATGCCCCACAGTTTGGGCTTCTGTTTCCAACAAAGCCCAATAACATGCCAACAACTGTTTTTCAAATGGAGTATATCTCTGTCCTGCATCAGGCAATTTCCTAGACCAAAAACCCAAAGGTTTTCTGCACCTATCTTGTTTTTGCCACAAACTCCAGTTAGCATAATCATTTACTGCAGAAACCTGTAACTCCACTGGTCCTGACAACATCTTCCCCAAAGAAACAGCTTGTTGGATTGCCTCTTTAGCTAGTTCAAATGACTGTTGTTGATCAGGCCCCCATTCAAACTGCTCCTTCTTCCGAGTGCATCTGTACATAGGCTGCAAGATCTGTCCTAAATGAGGTATGTGGTGTCTCCAGAACCCGAACAACCCAATATACCGCTGAGCATCTGTCTTATTCTGTGGTATTGGGAACCGTGCTATTTTCTCTTTAGCTTTAGTTGTTATCTCTCTTTCTCCTCTATTCCAGATAATTCCCAAGAACTTCACTGACTGTGCAGATCCCTGCACTTTCGCTGGATTTATCTCCCATCCATGATTCTTCATATGTGTTATCAGAAGTGGGAGCAATTGCTCAACCTCTTCTTTAGTGTTTCCCTGAATCATGATGTCATCAATGTAGTGTGATAGCAATATGCCTGATGGGATCTTTAAAGTCGACAGATTTTCAGCCACTATCCTATGACAGATTGTGGGTGAATGCAAATACCCTTGTGGTAATCTGGTGAAGGTGTACTGTCTTCCTTCCCATGTAAAGGCAAACTGTTCCATCTTGTCCTCAGGGATAGGTATGGTAAAGAAAGCATTGGCCAAATCTATCACCGCATACCATGTACCAGAGTGATGCTGCACCCTTTCCACAATCGTGATAACATCCGGAACCGCAGACGTTAAAGGAGGAGTATGTTTATTCAGCGCTCTATAATCCACAGTCATTCTCCATGAACCATCTGATTTCTTCACTGGCCATAAGGGATTATTCCACCGTGTGGTGCATGTTTTCAAAACTCCTGCCTCCAGATATTCTTTAATAGTGTCCGTAATTTCTTTCTGACCCCCAGGCAACCGGTATTGTTTTTGTGATACCACCTGTGTTGCTTCAGGAATGGGAAAAGGTGTCATTTTGACCTTGCCTACCAAAATGGTGTGGATTCTGTTTATACCAAAACAAAATCGACCATGTTTCAGATGAAGAGTCATTCCGGCCAATATATCCATTCCAATAATCCATTCCCTTGCAGGAGCCACTACTACACTGTAATTTCTAATAGGTTGATTTCCTATTTTTAAGGGCAAAGTTACTCCCTTTCCTACTAACATCTGCCCCCCAAGTCCAGTCAAAGGTACAATGTTTCCCTTTATTTTATCAGGATTGCCATGAATTACCGAGGCCTCCGCCCCAGTGTCAACCAATGCCATTACTGTCTGTACTGATTTTTTCCAATAAATCTGTAATTCCACATGTGGTCTGATATCATTTATTGACCATCCTGAGGCACTGGCAACAACCCGAGCTTGACCTTCATCCTATTCATCATCATGTTCCCTTCGGTGCTGTTTTTCCTTTCTACGCTTCACTGCCGCCACCTGATAACACTCATCTGAACTCTCCTCCTCTGAAGATTCCTTGGGAGGGGCGGAAGGTTCAGCAGGCTTCGACGCCACCTCCCTGATCACATTCTGCAACATTCCAACCAATTCTGACACAGACATCCTGTCGTCCTTTTCAGGACAATGTCTGAACTGACAATGGACCTTCAGTCCCATTTGGCTGCATTTCTCCATCAATGCATTAGTGGGCAATCCATCAATCTCCTCAAACGGCACTCCCGCTTGTCGCAGTGCCCTCCACAGATCTGTTCTAGAGGGGCCCATTGCCCCCCCTTTACGACCCCTTGAATGTGGATCAATCCTGGGTTTATTTTCAGTTCTAGCTCCCTCTCTCCTCGTCTCAGACCAATCACCCAGTGTGGTGAGTTCGCCAAGACGATCTTTTATCGCGGCAAAAGTCTGGTCTGCCGCGCCGAACAACAAGCTGGTCACCATGGGTTTATAATGTGGTGGGGCATGTCTGATGAGGTGATCTCTAGTTGCCTTAGAGATGTTACAGTCCACCACTCCAGCTCCCCCGTTTCGAGCCACTTGCTCTCTAATAGTGAGTCTGGTGAGCCGCTGAATGGCATCTCTCACTGTCTGCCATTGCCCTTTAATCTCAGACCAGTCCGCCGTGGTAGGATAGATTACATGACATGCCAGAGCATATGCATCCCCCACATTGAAATCTTCATCAGCTGGCAATGCCCGGACTGTAGCCCGGTATTCAGCATTTATCTGTGCATCAGTACTTAATCCTGAAAATCTCATGGCATCACCGGCATCTATGGCTATATCACACGCGCCATCCTCCATAAGGCGATTAAGCCAGGAGTCAGTTGGTTCGCCTGGGCGCTGTTTCAGCTTCCCATTCATGTGATTTAACTCATCTTGTGAATAATCCTCTAGCGTTGTTAGCAGCCTAGGGGCGGGTTGTGGCTGCTGTTGTAACATCCTTCTTATATTACCCGCCTCATCGAGTTCCGGCCGTCCCTGATCATCCACCATATCTACCAGTATTGGTGGAATAATTTGCTGTTCTCGCCGACGCCTAGTAATAGGTCTTTGTTCTGACATCTTTATCCCCTGTAATGATGGATACAAGGGCTGAGGTGGTGGGTCAGGTTTAATCGCCCACTCCTCCTCCTCATCATCCCCCCAAAGATCCCCGTTCCATTTCTCCGGGTTCCAATCTTCACCAACATTCTTTACAAACGCCCGGATCTGAGCAGGACCTGTTCTACGAGGTCGCTTCTTTTCCTTCCTTTGCGCTCGAGACACAAAAGTCAGCGTTTTATCCAAAACATTCTGAGCATGCTTTAGCTCTTTCCCCATCACACACACTCTCTGCTCAAACTCTGAGCGTGATTTTTCAACTTCTTCAGCATGGATTTTCTCCTGCGCCGCTCGCTCTCTACAACTGCTCAATTCTAACTCCTGTTTTTTCCATGCTTCTGCAAAAAGCCACATCATATCTCTCACTCCTGCCAGCGGCGCTTTTTCTTTAACTTCTATCCGCGTCAAACGGTCCAGCACCACGGCGGGGCTGACCACTCCATTTAACTCTCCCCACGGCCCAGGGCGTCCACCGCGCTGCCTTAACATATCACCAATGGTTCGGAACTCCTCCGTTTCCCAGCCGGGAATCGGCACGGGAATCGGCGTTCCCTCCCCAGAAGCACTCGGCTCCTTTTTGCTTCTCCAAAAACACTTCATTGTTGCTGGAATAGCTTGACTGATCCTGTTCGTGACGCCAAAAATGTTCTAAAATAAAATGTTTTATTTTATTTTAATTACCTTAAAAGACTCAAAGTCTCTTTTTACACTTTATATTTATTTAATCAGGATCGTTGTCAAGTCGACGCCAGAAACAATGAAACACAACTTGAATATCAGATGAACAACAAGGCTTTATTCAACCGGCATTCATACAAGTTATCAATCATGAACAAAACATTTCTCTTACCGTTGCTTATGGGTGGAGAGCTGAACACCCCAGTTAGAAAACGTAATCCATGATAGGTGAAGAACTGAACACATATAATCCATGAACCTCGTCAGGTAGAATCCTTCAAGCAGCTCTAACCCCCCTGAGCCCTGCTCTGCTCCTTATACATTCCCTGATGTGCGTGCAAAGCTGCACACCTCTACCATGATTACCTTGATTACATCCTCATGATCACATTATGTTCGGCTCTACCATGATTACCCTTGATTACATCCTCATGATAAGTGTGATTGACAAACAGTAGTGATCAATAACTTATATAAAGCAATTATACAACAGATGACAAGTTCATTTTTATTACAGGTATGAAAACACATTTCTTTGTGAATATTTGTTTATTTCTGTGTAAGTTTGTCATGTGATAGTAAACCAATGATTTACAGACTTATTTCTAATTTATTTGTTAGGACACAATCTCTGGAGACACCTTGATATGGAGGTTGAGGAGAGCAGGATGACCTCTAATACTACAGCCTATTCCATTATTGAAGTCCAACGCTACCTGGCAGAAAGAAACACACCAAGAACACAAGACCCATTACAATATTGGAAAAATAACCAGAATTTATATCCACACCTTTATCAACTCGCACTTCACTTCTTATGCTGATTGGCTGCACCTGGCGGTAAGGCGTTTCCTGTTTCCAGTGTTACACTACGTGTATGTGTTTGGTGTTTGGGGCTCGCTAAAACTGATTTAATTTCTCTGTACTAGAATATCTCTGAGTTATAAATCAAGACAAGACGGAAGTTCTCATCTTTGGACCAGAAATCCAGAAAAGGAAATTGCTTAGTCAATCGCCTGACCTGAATGGCTTTACATTAATCTCCGAGAACAAAGTAAGGAACCTTGGTGTTATCTTTGACCAGGACATGTCATTCAAATTCCAGGTTAAACAGGCTTGTAGGATTTCCTTTTTCCACCTTCAGAATATTGCTAAGATTAGAAGCATCCTTTCCAGGAGTGATGCTGAAAAACTAGTTCGTGCATTTATACATCAAGACTGGATTACTGTAATTCATTACTCTCAGGAAGTCTACAGAATGTAGTTAAAAGTCTTCAGCTTGTCCAAAATGCTGCAGCTAGAGTTCTGATGAGAATTAAAAATAGAGATCATATCTCTCCTGTCTTAGCTTCCCTACATTGGCTACCTGTTAAATTCAGAATAGATTTTAAGATCCTTCTTCTCACATATAAAGCTCTTAATAATCAAGCTCCATCATACATCAGTGATCTGATTGTTCCATACGTTCCAAACCGAGCACTTCGCTCTCAGACTGCAGGTTTGCTGGTGGATCCCAGAATATCTAAAATTAGGATGGTAGGCAGATCTTTTAGTTATCAGGCTCCTCTCCTGTGGAACCAGCTCCCAGCTTTAGTCCGTGAGGCAGACACCTCGTCTACTTTTAAGACTAGGCTTAAAACATTTTTATTTGATAGGGCCTATGGTTAAAATCTGATGTTAGCCTAAATCTGGACAAGTGGGGGAGTAGAGGAAGGTGGAGTGTACAGTCGGTAAAGACGGCTCTCCCTTGCCCTGCCTCCAACATGCCTCCATCTAAATAGGATAGATTATCCAGAGTTATCTCTGTAGTTATGCTGCTATAGGCTTAGACTGCTGGAGGATACACTGACCACTTTTCACACTCTACTGCTTTCTTCTACAATCGGCTCTTTAACTGTACTATTTTCTGCAATTTCAGCTGTTAACTTTATTTTCTCTGTAAGTGTTTTTCTCCCCAGAAGAAGCTACAGTGATGTTCTGCTGAGCTGTGGTGGCCTCATGGAGGGGGCCATCGACTAGCACACTGCTGCTAACCACTTAAACATTCTCCCTCTCCTGATAATAACTTTTTGCTTTCCTTGACGTTGGATATGCTACTACTAGTTTATCCGTTTAATTATAGATCCACTAGGATAAATACAATAAAGTTTATCTCTCACCAAATAGAATATTTTCAAACAAACCACAATATAACTATAGACACATTGTGTGTGTGCGTGCGCGCGTGCGTGCGTGTGTGTTGTCTTCTCGATCCCCAGTGAGTCGTGGAGGATGGCTGCTTATACTGAGCCAGGATTCTCTGGAGGTTACTTCCTGTTAAAAGGGAGTTTTCCTCTCCATTGTCGCTTTATGCTTGCTTAGTATGAGGATTGCTGTAAAGTCACTGACACTAGTCAGTGACCTGATGCAATTTGCTGGGTTCCTTATATAGGAAACATCATTATTTCTGATTGGCTTAATGAACTGACCTGAATTGGAATGTTTATTATGTGAAGTGCCTTGAGACGACTCTTGTCGTGATTTGGCGCTATATAAATAAAATTGAATTGAATTGAATTATCCACACCATCTTCATCTGTACCCTGTGAAAGAGTGTTTTCTAAGGCAGGGGAACTGGTGCCTAAGAGGAGAAATCGCCTTGGAGCAAACACACTGCAGAAACTTTTGTTCCTCAATAAAAATGCATAAATGAATCCATATTTAGCCTTATTTTGTATGATCTAACACAGAGGTTAACACATTTACTTAAGTTAAAACTTTTAATTCTGATTTTTATTAGACACATTCAGAAGATTTAAAATGCCAACTCATTGTAGCATTTACAAAAAGGTTATAAGCAAATGTTAAACTCTTTTCATAAACAACTTAACTTAACAAATTGAGTAAATTAAATTACATAATGATATATTTTGATTACAGGAAATTAAATCTTGCACACCTGGTGTTGGTTTGCAGCATGTAAGCTTTTCCATCTTATATACCTGCAATGATTTTAGAAATACTGCAGGTGTCACTATTGAATGACCAACACAGTGTCAATACAGTGCAGACACAGTTTGTCTAGTGTGTCAATACATTCCTTGAGGTATCATCATTCCATCACTAACAGCTGGAATTAGTGGACATAAATTAGCAGGGTTAGATCCACGGTGTTTATAAAAACCACTTATGGAGAGAACATGAGGAGAAAAAGGAGGTCGTGAGGCTGTGAAGGCAAGGTGCAAGGCTGGAAGTTCTACTAACAAAAAGTGTTAAATAATCTGGCAGGAGACTGGTGGCTGGCTGGTGAATATATAGCAGGGGGAGCAGGTGTGTGTAATGAGCTGCTGGCAGAGACAGGTGAGATGAATGAAGTGGCTGAGGGCTTGATGAGGAGGCGGGTGAAAGACTGGGTGTCATGGCAGGTTCTAGTATTTCATATTTCCTAGTTCCTACTGCATGAGTTCAGATGTATTAATTCATACACAAACACTTGTTCTGTAATAGTTCCTTTACTATTGTGATCAAAAATATTTAATCTCAGTTCTGAGGCTGCTCTGTCAATAGTTTTCAGATAAACAATACTCATAGCAACTTCTGATCAATCCATATAAATTTCAGATTTAAAATAATGTATTGATATAAACCACACCCACTAATTTCCAAATAATAAGGTGCATTCATCTGTGTATCTCCTTTGATCCGCATTAGTGATATTTTCTGCACCAGAACAATGAAGCAAAGAAACAGATTCCTGCATTTATGTTAGTAATTTTATTTATTAGGTGCATCTGATCTGTTCTATTTTTCTCTGAAATGAGATCAAATCAGTGCTTCTATGGGTTGTCTCCTCTCTGCACTAGAAATATTTACTTTATTATAATGTTTACTGTAATGCATCTTGATGTTCTTAACAAATAAATTAAATCAAAGATATTGGTCAGTAATGCCAAGTATGTATATTTGTGTTTCAGTCATTTTATACTAGCTCAAAAATACTTCATTAAGTCTACTAAGCAGGGGTGTAGAAGGTTTTTAATAGGGCCAGCCCAGTAATGATCTTGGACCAAAATAAAGGGGGGCAAAAGGAGATGTTTTTCCAGACGCCATGAAAAATTAAATGCCACCCCCCCCACCCCACCCCTCGTTAGGGTAAGCCACAGCTTAAGTTGAAGCAGCACAAGCATAGGCGTCATTTTAACCGGGGACGCCGGGGACATGTCCCCGGCAAAATTTGTGATTGGCAGCTGTGTCCCCCCACTTTCAAAAAAGCCTGCTGATGAGGATTTTTGTTTTACCAGCTCAGATCTTATACCAGGGGTCGGCAACCTGTTCCCATCAATTATTACCCATTTCCCACAGTAAAGAAAACACCGCAGCATTCGCAGCGTTGTGGGCGGGGCCTACCCTCAGACAGCAGAGAGCTGCTCACAACCAGGTGACAGCAGCAGGTACCGGTCGCTCGCATGGACATCGCACCCGTGGGGGATTCAACACCCACACTTTTCCAGCTGTTTTGCTCACCTCCACACCAGTCTGGTTTCTCTATGTCGCACTCACTCTGTTTGCCTCATCTCCTTCTTCACCTCCCGCTTCTGACAGCCGATGTCGGGTTTCCAGGAGAGCAGGAGAGGGAGGGACGGAAGAGCTCGACTGAATTCATAATTTTACATCTTGACATTAGCTGTACAAAGTCTGAGTTTGATAAAGTGAAGAACAACAATTTGCAGAGGTTACAGGCGCGGTGCCAGGTTTTCATTTTTGGCTGGGCCACGGTAATTTTGGACGGACCTTAATAAGCAGTGACTTAGTGAAGCAGGCAGGTCGATCTAGAAAATTTCGTTTAAAAATACGTCATAAATGTTTTACCCCGTCATTTTTATTTATAAAATATGAAGTAAAAACTCCCAGTTTAATTTTCATTCATTTGTCATTAATATGTGGTCTACACCCGTGCGTTAAGTGGACCATCTTCCAGTGAAAGCAAAGCATCCAGCCCATCTCTCCAAATGCGTAAAATGTGCACCACAGCCGTTAGGCGCGCCGCGCGCACCATCAGCTACATCAGCCCAGACAAGAGCAGAGCAAATAGAGAAAGAATAGAGGATAATTGTGTCTGGATGTGGATGGAGATTACATTTTACAGCAGCCTGATCATCATTTAAATAAAACCATCACCTGTCTTCTAGTCCATGCTATCAGCATTATTTTAATTGTTGTGTGTGTGTGTGTGTGTGTGTGTGTGTGTGTGTGTGTGTGTGTGTGTGTGTGTGTGTGTGTGTGTGTGTGTGTGTGTGTGTGTGTGTGTGTTTTCCACTTCAAACACTGGTCTAACCAACCAGACCAGCGTGTCCAGTAACATATTAATGTTACAATTAAACAGTTTCACTTCATGTAGGCTAGGAACATTTCACCTGCCGTGGCCCGACCGCTTCTGCTCCACATAAACTTTGTGCGTGATCAAATGTCTCTACAGGTGCTTTCTGAGCTGCTATTCTGCCTCAGACTGGATGCGTCATGCGTCTCCATATTAGAGACGGGAAAAAGCGCTGTTCAGCCAAAGTGTAATAATTTCATAAAAAGAACATTTTTCTAAGCTCATCCATGCGCATCAGTGTGTGTCGGGATAATTATTTCAAAACAGCCAGCATCCTTGAGTTTATCCATCAAAATACAGTCAAATGGAAATATCTGTAACCTGCCATTTAACTGTTTTGCCTTCTTGTGAAGATTGTTGCAAAGAGAAACAACTAAACTTGATTAACCCCAGAGCCATGCGCACTGCGCTGTACGTCGTGACTGTAAATGAGGGGAAATGATTTAATCGGATCCTTTTCTTTTAAACATGGTTTAATGTAAAGTTTCATTCAGTACAAACTTTAGTAACACCAATCTAACTAGACAGAGCCTGGATTTGTATTCTGAACAGTTTAAACATGTTTAAAATGGAGACATGCATGACGCGTCTAAAATTCGCACCTGCTCCGCTATTATGGAAATTAAACTAACAAGGTGAATAACATGAAATTATTTTAGGCACAGACAACATCTCCCACACTTTTGAAAATCTTGCAACGCGCCTGGTCGCTCGTGTACGTCAAAGTTATCTTTCATAAGAAAATAATCAATAAAATGATTTATATAAAGATGATCCAGAAGTTGTAGCCCGTCTCTGCCGACAATATTTTGATATTTTTCACCTTGTTGGTGGTTTTACTGAGCAGGTACCACTTTTGTCATACGTTTCTTTTAAAAACATGTTTAGACTGTTCAGAATACAAATCCAGGCTCTCAGAACCAGAGCGCATGTGAGAAGGTTCCTCCCACTGAAGCGAGTGTTTTCCAAACCCGGTCTCTCAGAGACTTGTCACTTAGAAAATGTTCCCTGATTATAAAACTTTGGCTGAATAGTGCTTGTTCCTGTCTCCAATGTGGCGACGCATCCAGGAGCCTGTCTGAGGAGAATCCCAGAATCTGACATCCTCCAGCTCAGAAAGCGCATATGATTACGCACAAGCGTGACGCGTCAACCCGGTCTCACAGTAAGACCGGGTTGGACCTGTTCAGGTTTACGCAGACAATCTTTACATTTAGAATTAGCATACAGATGTAAAATTAATGCAGTAAAATATAAAGCATTTTATTTAAATATCCATTCATTATTTTACAAGCACAGAGAGCCGCATCAGATGGATGGAAGAGCCGCATGCGGCTACAGAGCCGCCGACCCCTGTGCTAGACTATATTGTCCCCAGCAGTTTTTAAACCCCACTCAAGTGTATGGTTATTGTCCCCAGCAATTCTGACAACAAACTGACGCCCTTGAGCACAAGAGTAAAAAGGATGGACAAAAAGAACAAGGATAAATGTATTACTTACAGGAATAAACTTGTGAAAGAGAATAGGGATCAGTGTTTTCAGAAATTGTCTACAATCAACAATGTAGAGCCCTACAACCTCAAAGGAAACAAATGAAGCGCAGCCATTGCATTACTGCAGAAAATATATCACTTGAGTAAGCTTAGCACTATCTCAACATAGTTATAATCAAGTAAAAGTAAAAAGTAGCTGTCCAACAACATTACTCCACTAACAGATGCTGTGCCAGGTTTTAATTTTTGGATGGGTCTTAATTTATAAAAATTTAAATTTTAATTGTCATTATTTTTTCATTAATATTTAGTGTAAACAAGCTGACCAGCATGTCCAGCAAATGTCACAATTAAACAGTTAAACTTGAAGTAGGAACATTTCACCTGCTGCGTTCTGATTCTGCTGCTGGCAATTGACCCACAGATGTGCTCTGAGCTGCTCTCCACAGCTCCATTTTATTCATGTTATTGTCAGAAACATAATGTTACATATCTATGTATTTCTTCTGTCTATACCATTGATTTAGAGACAAGTTTTTGCTTATTTAATTTAAATTTAATATTAACTACTTTCATTTACTTTTCCTTTGTAAACTATAGTGTAAAAATGATGCCATCAGCAGTTACCCCAGTTTTACTAGCAGATGTCGTTATTAGTCATGCATTTATAAAATACAGTGGTGGGCAGTCAGGGCCAGCAAAGCCTTCTCTGCTAGCCTAAACGTACTCAAAAACGTAAATGTATTTTTTTTCCTTTGGTAAATATTTTTAAATTAAAAAAAATGTTCACTGGTCTATTTTCTTTATATCCTATTATACCCACTTGGCTGTGCTGCTTCCAGTGTTAAAATACCAAGGCTGGGTGTTATCCAATCAGATTTAAGCTAGCTTGTGTTTTCAGGCAGATAATAGTCTGCTCTAGGCCTTCAGAATCAATCGCGAAGCCCGCTGTCCGCTGTAAGTGAACAGAGACGATCTAGTTGCGATAGCCAATCAGCTCACGAGTCAGCGTGGCCCAGGCCAGCTAGCTGGCCTCACGCAAAAGTTGACATGAACGCATCCTGTGATTGGATAAGCAGTAGTTAGAACTTTTCTAGCGGCATGAAGCAAAATATCAAAACTAAACACGGAGATTTGTATCTATAGGCAGCTATCGGTGTGTTTTTGAACACATGATGGCTGAAAGAGGAGAAGGGACCGACTTGGTTGCAGATTTACTTGCCACACCATTTTCCAGACGGACCTTTCAAGAAAAAATGGATCTTGTGAGAACAGGTCGTCCGACTCCAATGATAGCTGGCTTGTCCCAGCAGGGGAAAGGATTTGTTCGTCATTTTCAGGCAAGCAACTATGAACGGTACCCATGGCTAACAGCTTCAGAGAACCGCTGCAGGTTATTCTGCTGGGAATGCCTGTTGCTCGCATCAGATGGATTTGATAGCATTAAAGCGCGTTAAAACGTACGCCAGAAACACGACCGGAAAGACACGTCTTTCAGCATTAGCCTCCATGTCCATAGGAAAGGATCCACTCATGGACCTGAAGTGCACAGATAAACTGTACAGAGCCATTGAGGTTTTCCCGAGGAAAGAAAGAAGGATGGATTTTATTTTCAAATGAGCAGGAGAGGAGGAGACCCATGCTGGACATTTATGTTGGTGAGTGGAAAGTATTTTTAATGTTTTGTGATTTCATTTTGTTAATAATAAATGGTAACGAAATAAAATGGCTAAATGAAATAATTCTATGTGTTCTGTTTCTATGCAATTTATATTGTGTATAACGTGGTGTGTGCAGCTGCGCCAACATGTTCAATTGTTTCGCGGTGCAATTTTCTCCAAAACAAATGCAAATAATGTGTTTGCTTTACTTATTAATTTTATTGTCTCATCTCTTAAACCCATCTTTCATTTTTGAGATTTGACAGTATCCGTGGTCTTAGTTTCCTACTCTCAACTGGGAATGCGAGTTTGATTTTAAAGGCTCCGGAAATGACGTCTTGCCCAGCCACTGGTGTGTGTGTGTGTGTGTGTGTGTGTGTGTGTGTGTGTGTGTGTGTGTGTGTGTGTGTGTGTGTGTGTGTGTGTGTGTGTGTGTGTGTGTGTGTGAGAGAGAGAGAGAGAGAGGTTTCTCCAGCTGTGATGTCCTACTGATGGTATTTTAAGGTGTGTTGATTTAGATTGGACTGAATAGGAAATCACTGAAGGCCCAGGGGTGGAATGCACCGCCCACCACTGATAAAATATGAAGTATAAGTTTCTGGTGTTTGAATATGACACCATACAGTATAGTACCATGTAAAAAGAGTCACAGCTTCTTCTCATTATATTTCTGTTTTCCTTTTACACTTGAACAGGATGTCACAATTTTCGACTACTAAAAGACACCTTATGTCACATAAGCGGACTTATGTGACTTCTCTGACAGGCTGAAAGAGGAAGCTGGGAGCGTGTGTTCTGGTGAACCACCGAAGCAGCAGCCTCAGCGGGTCCTCAGCGGTACCGTGAGTAAACAGCTGATCGACGCAGCGTTTGCTGCAGCTGTTGTATACTGAACCTAAAACGATAATCCTAGTTGTTGGTTTTTTTTTTTTTTTGCCGAGTGGATTATGGACGCACATTTTTCTTTTGGTCTTTTTTTTAACTGAACGGAACTGAATTTATCTGAATGGAACTGAATTTATCTGAACGGAACTGAATTTATCTGAATGGAACTGAATTTATCTGAATGGAACTGAATTTATCTGAACTGAACTGAATTTATCTGAACTGAACTGAATTTATCTGAACAAAACCGAACGTGACTCTCAGACCTTTCCATTAATTGTAATACAGTGGGGCAAAAAAGTATTTAGTCAGCCACCGATTGTGCAAGTTCTCCCACTTAAAATGATGACAGAGGTCAGTAATTTACATCATAGGTACACTTCAACTGTAAGGGACAGAATATGAAAAAAAATCCATTAATTCACATGGCAGGATTTTTAAAGAATTTATTTGTAAATCAGGGTGGAAAATAAGTATTTGGTCACTTCAAACAACGGAAATCTCTGGCTCTCACAGACCTGTAACGTCTTCTTTAAGAAGCTTTTCTGTACTCCACTCGTTACCTGTATCAATGGCACCTGTTTGAACTCATTATCTGTATAAAAGACACCTGTCCACAGCCTCAAACAGTCAGACTCCAAACTCCACTATGGCCAAGACCAAAGAGCTTTCGAAGGACACCAGGAAAAGAATTGTATACCTGCACCAGACTGGGAAGAGGGAATCTGGTGTGAAAAAATTAACTATGGGAGCAATTATCAGAAAATGGAAGACATACAAGACCACTGATAATCTCCCTCGATCTGGGGCTCCACGCAAGATCTCATCCTGTGGGGTCAAAATGATCATGAGAACGGTGAGCAAGAGTCCCAGAACCACACAGGGGGACCTGGTGAATGACCTGCAGAGAGCTGGGACCACAGTAACAAAGGTCACCATCAGTAACACACTACAACGGCAGGGAATCAAATCCTGCAGTACCAGACGTGTTCCGCTGCTGAAGCCAGTGCATGTCCAGGCCCGTCTGAAGTTTGCCAGAGAGCACATGGATGATACAGCAGCACATGGATGATACAGCAGAGGATTGGGAGAATGTCATGTGGTCAGATGACACCAAAGTAGAACTTTTTGGTATAAACTCAACTTGTCGTGTTTGGAGGAAGAAGAATACTGAGTTGCATCCCAAGAACACCATACCTACTGTGAAGCATGGGGGTGGGAACATCATGCTTTGGGGCTGTTTTTCTGCTAAGGGGACAGGACGACTGATCCGTGTTAAGGACAGAATGAATGGGGCCATGTATCGTTAGATTCTGAGCCAAAACCTCCTTCCATCAGTGAGAGCTTTGAAGATGAAGCGTGGCTGGGTCTTCCAACACGACAATGATCCCAAACACACCGCCCGGGCAACAAAGGAGTGGCTCCGTAAGAAGCATTTGAAAGTTCTGGACTGGCCTAGCCAGTCTCCAGACCTCAACCCCATAGAAAATCTGTGGAGGGAGTTGAAAGTCTGTGTTGCTCGGCGACAGCCCCAAAACATCACTGCTCTCGAGAAGATCTGCATGGAGGAATGGGCCAAAATACCAGCTACTGTGTGTGCAAACCTGGTAAAGACCTATAGTAATCGTTTGACCTCTGTTATTGCCAACAAAGGTTATGTTACAAAGTATTGAGTTGAATTTTTGTTATTGACCAAATACTTATTTTCCACCCTGATTTACAAATAAATTCTTTAAAAACCCTGCCATGTGAATTCATTGATTTTTTTTTCACATTCTGTCTCTCACAGTTGAAGTGTACCTATGATGTAAATTACTGACCTCTGTCATCATTTTAAGTGGGAGAACTTGCACAATCGGTGGCTGACTAAATACTTTTTTGCCCCACTGTATATGTGGTGGAAAAAGATCTGATTTAACCCGCTTTTGCCTTATGCTTATGTGATTATTTGGGTTTGTTTGTTTGTTTGTTTCAGTCCAGGTTAGGGTGATAAACACTGCTAATTGTTTACATCCTTTGTGTTGTGAAGTCGGTGAGTGTTACAAGGGAAATTTGTTGATAATTGTATTTATTTCTTATATGTAAGGAGAGAGACCTGGCTGGCACCCCGATTAGATCCCTTAGTTACACCTGCTTCCGTCACAGCACCCTCAGCAAAACTGCGGATCATTTTTGGGAAGGATGATGTCTGCAAACTACTTTTACCTGCAGGCATCCCAAACACACTTCAGCATCTAACTGATGTTCTTCGAGAGACATTTGATATTGCTGGACCATTCACTGTTATGTACCAGGACATGGATTTTGATGGCCAATTCTTTGCTTTGACCTCAATTGAGGAAGTACAAGATAAAGCCAACCTCAAAATAGTCAAAAATGAACGAGTGATCTTGAGTTTCACTCCTGTGGACATGTCAGATGTGGAATCTCCATCCCCACTATCTATGGAAACAAACTCCTTATCATCTGGAACCAACACAATCATTCTTTCCTCCCCAGGTGAGAGTGAACCATCCTACAGGTCAAAGCCATGGCCATTGAAGTTTGAAATACCAGTCTTTTCTTATGATGTAAAACTTGCACTAGAAGCAGGAAAGCAAGCTTATGAAAACGATGGCACACTTTTGAACCACCCAAAAGTCACTAGTAGCATTCTTGAGAAGCTTGCAGAGGCAATTTTTGGCTTCACAGCATATCCAACAGGTATCCAGATTTTAGCCGTTGCTGAAGCATTGTTAGAAAAATACCCATGCCTCAAAAAGCCAGGCTCTTTTAATGGCCTACTGTATATGGTTGGCAACAGAGGATAAAGTATAAAATGGGCAACTACAGGGCAAAGTTAAGAGGTAGCCAAATACCCATTCCTGAGCTTGAGGTGAACACACTGGAGACGATGCAATGAAGAGGGTTCCCTTAATGGCTTTAAAAGGCCAAAAAAAGCAGAAGTCAACTATCTTCCACCACTGTCATTTGGTGAGACAGAGGAAACCTTAGAGAAGGAGAGACTAGATTTGCTGAATGAAATAAAGAACAACAATGTGAGGGTGATTAATGAGAAAATGGACAAGTCTTTTGCTGTGAGAAGAACCAAGGTTGTCAAGGATTGTTCTGCAATCCAAGACCTCATGGAGAGATGGCCTTCTCTGTTCAGTGGAAATCAGGTAAATCCAGTTATTGTTCATGCAATGTGAGATCTCATGAGTCATCGTAAACATGATTTTGCGTTTTTATTTCTCATTTCCTATCAAAGAAGAGTTTAAAAGACTGACCATGGTGTCTGGAGCAAACCTTTTTGTCCAGTTTGGACAGGTTTACCCCAAAACTCCTGGCGATGTTTCAGAAGAAGGGCGGGACTGCAGGGACCAAAATAAGACGAATGCTGGACTCACTGAATGAGGTAACATTTCTAATTATTTTAATTACACAATCTAATGATGATGATATACGCACTGTAAATATACTAGGGCTGCAACTAACGACGATTTTAATAGTCGACTAGTCACCGACTATTGTAATGATTAGTCGACTAATCGGATAATTATAAGATTTTTCTTCAATTTAGCAGGAGATACATTGGGGCAAAAAAGTATTTAGTCAGCCACCGATTGTGCAAGTTCTCCCACTTAAAATGATGACAGAGGTCAGTAAATTACATCATAGGTACACTTCAACTGTGAGAGACAGAATGTGAAAAAAAATCCATGAATTCACATGGCAGGATTTTTAAAGAATTTATTTGTAAATCAGGGTGTAAAATAAGTATTTGGTCACTTCAAACAAGGAAAATGTCTGGCTCTCACAGACCTGTAACGTCTTCTTTAAGAAGCTTTTCTGTCCTCCACTCGTTACCTGTATTAATGGCACCTGTTTGAACTCATTATCTGTATAAAAGACACCTGTCCACAGCCTCAAACAGTCAGACTCCAAACTCCACTATGGCCAAGACCAAAGAGCTTTCGAAGGACACCAGGAAAAGAATTGTATACCTGCACCAGACTGGGAAGAGTGAATCTACAATAGGCAAGCAGCTTGGTGTGAAAAAATCAACTGTGGGAGCAATTATCAGAAAATGGAAGACATACAAGACCACTGATAATCTCCCTCGATCTGGGGCTCCACGCAAGATCTCATCCCGTGGGGTCAAAATGATCATGAGAATGGTGAGCAAGAATCCCAGAACCACACGGGGGGACCTGGTGAATGACCTGCAGAGAGCTGGTACCACAGTAACAAAGGTCACCATCAGTAACACACTACAACTGCAGGGAATCAAATCCTGCAGTGCCAGACGTGTTCCGCTGCTGAAGCCAGTGCATGTCCAGGCCCATCTGAAGTTTGCCAGAGAGCACATGGATGATACAGCAGAGGATTGGGAGAGTGTCATGTGGTCAGATGAAACCAAAGTAGAACTTTTTGGTATAAACTCAACTTGTCGTGTTTGGAGGAAGAAGAATACTGAGTTGCATCCCAAGAACACCATACCTACTGTGAAGCATGGGGGTGGGAACATCATGCTTCGGGGCTGTTTTTCTGCTAAGGGGACAGGACGACAGATCCGTGTTGAGGACAGAATGAATGGGGCCATGGATCGTGAGATTTTGAGCCAAAACCTCCTTCCATCAGTGAGAGCTTTGAAGATGAAATGTGGCTGGGTCTTCCAACACGACAATGATCCCAAACACATCGCCCGGGCAACAAAGGAGTGGCTCCGTAAGAAGCATTTGAAAGTCCTGGAGTGGCCTAGCCAGTCTCCAGACCTCAACCCCTTAGAAAATCTGTGGAGGGAGTTGAAAGTCCGTGTTGCTCGACGACAGCCCCAAAACATCACTGCTCTCGAGAAGATCTGCATGAAGGAATGGGTCAAAATACCAGCTACTGTGTGTGCAAACCTGGTAAAGACCTATAGTAATCGTTTGACCTCTGTTATTGCCAACAAAGGTTATGTTACAAAGTACTGAGTTGAATTTTTGTTACTGACCAAATACTTATTTTCCACCCTGATTTACAAATAAATTCTTTAAAAATCCTGCCATGTGAATTCATGGATTTTTTTTCACATTCTGTCTCTCACAGTTGAAGTGTACCTATGATGAAAATTACTAACCTCTGTCATCATTTTAAGTGGGAGAACTTGCACAATCGGTGGCTGACTAAATACTTTTTTGCCCCACTGTATCTTTAGTTTTGTGAAAAATTATAATAAACACAAGAAAGATGGGTACTTAAATGGAAAATGCATATTTTATTGAATGTTCCTGCTGATAGGCCAATTCATTTTAAAAGTAAATAAAAATGCCCCGTCTAACACCAATTAGGCACAGTGCTCAGTCAGTATAGACATAAATGCATAAATAAAACTAAAATACTTTTGTCAGGCACAGTCAGGCATAACATTAAATCTCTCTTTTTTTAAAGCGAAAATACGTTTAAAAAAATGTACATCCAAAACAAAACGTATTGGCTTATGTGTTATTTAAATCTTACTGAGGTGAGTCAGACTCTGTTTCATTCAACTGTCCGACGTGCTTCCTCTTTAAGTGTTCCAGCATCACCGAGGTGCTGCAGTGATACGCGAGGACTGCTTTGCAAATAATGCAGGGCATCTTTTTATTCTCAAAATCCAGGCTAGAATGCTCCCAAACTTTAGATGTTTTGGTACGCATAGCTGCTGTGTCGGACACCGCCATTTCTGTTAGTTGGCGCTCAGCAGAGAAGCTATTGCACACGTGCGACTCTCGGCAGAGATTGCAATGAAGTGAGATGCCTCACTCGGTCGGAAAAAACACGTCTGGCAACAACATCGACAATGAAATTCATTGTCGACTATTTCTATTGTCGATATTTTTCAACAAACTCTATTACATTCCTCATGGGTAACTTTCTGTTTACATATGAATGTCCTGTTACATTTGTATGTATGTATGTTAAATATGTTATGTTATGTATTTTCTGCAATAAATTGTCTTGTTTTCAGTATCATCATGTTGATGGCAGAAGGGACATCATCATCCGTTGCTTAGTTGAGTATCTTGGAGAGAGTAGAGAGGAGCTGGTACCTGATGATCATCATGACCATTTTTAAATGAATGTCTAGCCTTCTAATATGGTCTTCAATGGTGATATTCTAAAGAATTTCAAAGATTCTCTACATTTGTTATGTTTTTTTAAAGATACTAAAGATGCATATTTTTCATATCAGGCTTTTAACTGATGCTTTTACCCTATATTTTTAAATCAATCTTTATCTTATCTATCTTTAATTTCAACCCTTTGGATCAGTTTTTGTGTTCTGACTGTTTAACAATCACCTATTAACTTTTTATTTTATGAGCAAAAAAGTATTTTAAATTTATACAACTGTGGGCGACGGTGGCACAGGAGTTAAGTGCTCGCCCCGTAATCGGAAGGTTGCAGGTTCGAGCCCCACTCAGTCTGTCGCTGTCGTTGTGTCCTTGGGCAAGACACTTAACCCACGTTGCCTGCTGCTGGTGTTCGGAGGGACCGGTGGCGCCAGTGCTCGGCAGCCTCGCCTCTGTCAGTGCGCCCCAGGGCAGCTGTGGCTACATCGTAGCTCATCCCCACCAGTTTGTGAATGTGTGTGTGAATGGGTGAATGACTGATTGTGTTGTAAAGCTCCTTGGGGGTTCCAGGACTCTAGAAGGCGCTATATCAAATACAGGCCATTTACCATTTATACCTTTTAATTACTTATTTTACTGATTTAATCCCTAAGTTTACAGCTCCAGTGTTTTCCCCCATGGAGATCTTCCACACTGGGAGTTCTGGTCAGCCAAAATGAGTGCTTTCCCATTGACAGCTCCTGCCTGAAAACCTGGCAGCAGCCAGATCTCTATGTGTAACTCCGTCCCGTGTCGAGTCTACACAGAGGTCTGGAATCTCTGCAGCAGAAACCATCTGTAAGAGGGAGGGACCTCTGGTAGAATACTTTGAGCTGAATGGAGGACACGCAAGCTAGTGCCCGGCTGGCTGCTGCCAGCTTAGGGCGCTTGATACGATCGTCACAACTACCTCCCACCCCACAGCACAGTGCTGACACACGATTGGTTGGTCTATTTTGGGTCGGAGGTCGGACGGTTTGAACTGGAGCGGTGCAAGATGAGTTTGGAAAACTCCAAATCTCATGAGAATTCATTTTGCAGCAAAATGTTACCAGCCTGAGAGGCTGGAGAGCTCTGCACCTCAGTGCCCTGACAAGGGTGGTGACTGTGGCAGCGCTGTGGTCGTGGGTGTTGATTCCTCTCGGTCTTGATGGCCCCAAAAAGTGTTTTTCTTTAGGATATCAGGGTCAGACTCTGTGAAGCACATTGTGTAACTTTACATTTAAAAAGTGCCAAGTGAATGTTATTTGATTTGATTATACCTCTTTTAACATTTTTCTTTCTTAACTGTTTCTTTTACTTGGAATCTGTTGTTAGTTATTCATCATTGTGGCTTGTTTTTCCTCAGGATGTCAGCCAAGAAGCGGTGAAAGTGAACTGCAATAATCACTTGATGAAGGTTGCTGTTATCTATCCCAGTGTGGCACAGCACAACACAGATCCAGTGTATGTGTCTGTCATTATTGAGGGGTCCGAGGTTTTGCAGGACTGCAAAAGTGTGACAAACGCTTGCCTCCTCCTAATGAGAGTCATCTATGCTGTCAAATTAAGTTATCCACAGAAACTGAAATATATTTTTGAAGCATTTCAGAAGCTTTTCCTTGAGCTTGACAGCCTGAAAATGTCTGCAAAGGTCCAGTCTTTCCACAAGAAACGTTTACAGTGAGTGGTCAAGTGTTACTTTTGCTTTTGTTCAGCACAAACAATACAGTATGTTTACGTTTGATGTCAGTGATTTCACATGTTATTGTTCCTCTGTGGGGAAAGCTAGACGTCACAGCAGCGATGACACTTATTACAGGAGAAAAAAAGGAGAATAAAAAATAAGAAAAATGAACAAACAAGAAAACATGAATCCTGAATAGATTTTAAAAATGCTGATTATACCACAAGTAATGAATACCACTGATGCCTTTTATTTAAAACTGACTTGCTCGTGTGTAATTTGGTTATTCCACATTCAGTGTTAATGCAGAAATAAGTTTGTTTCCAAATTTAAAGGTTCAAAATTGCATATATGTTGATAAAGAAAATGTGCAAATTTGCCATCACTTTTTCAAAAAATATTAAGTTTGGCCCTCGACTCCGTCCCAGAGTTTCATTTCGGCCCCGTGTGAGTTTGAGTTTGACACCCCTGCATTAAGGGATTGTACACACTTTGCTTTGATTCAAGAAACAGTCAGGTTTATAAACAAAATAATTTATTTTACAAACCACTAAGACTTGACAAATTGTGTAAACAATTATTTACTGTGAGTGGATGCGAACTAAAAGATGGGTGTCTGGAACCTATGTGTGAATATAATGTATTCAGTCAGAATCATGAGAAAGCTGAGTTCTGGATGAAGAGAATTTGGTTTGCAAATAAGCTATCAAGTTCTTATTATCAAAACCACATGCAGACACTATCTCGCTGTGTCTACCTCACCCATTCTGGAAGACCCCCAGTGGATCCGAGATGTCCTGGGGCCGACAACCCCACTGCACCTGGCTCGTAGAAAAACCTTGATGCGCCCAAATCAGTCTTGGGATGACTCCCCGGGTCACAACAATACATGAAACCAAGCATCTTAAAAATAACTCTGAAGGAGTTTGGGTCAGCTTTAAACTGCAGGAAACTATCTTGTTTCAGCTTCACAGGTGCGAAAAAGTTTAAGGTTTTGACAATGTGTCAAAATCCTTCTGGTTAAAGAGGCTTTCGCTCAGATGGCCGGTCTGAAGCTTTTCTCCAGAACCCTTAAACAGTTCGAACTGAGGGAAAACCAGAGTTGGCTATAGTTGTAATGGATTGATATTATGATTGACTAGCCAACCACAGGTTGGCACGTTTGAGGATATTACCAAGCATCTCAGAACACACCCTCGTTAATGTGGAGACTCTGAATCTAGGCAAAAGGTCAACTATGTCTCATGCGTTTTTAACTTAACTTTACTCTGTCTTGTATGAGTCCAAATGGTGATGACCTCATCCAGTAAACATACTAATCATATATCATTAAACACAGATCAATGAACATTTCATTGTTTATAATTATAAATACCAATTTTTAATAATTACCTTTAATTATAAAATCTTCTTTCTTCTTCTTCTTGGAATAAAGGATTTTACTTAAAAGGGGTCCTCTGTGGACCTTGGAGGAAAATGTTATTGTTTATGTTTTATTATCTCTCAGAGCTGCAGTCCAGCTGATTTAAGGAAGTAGGCTCTGATTAAACGGACTACATGCAGACACCCAGACTCCTGTGGGGGGAAGATTGTAGGTTTTCATAGCCAGGGGTAAATTGACCTGGATGTGAATTTGACCTGCGGGATCTCAAAATCAGGCCATTTCGTGACGTTACATATCAATCTCTACCTTTATGCAGTGTCTTAGATATTGGTCACTGCACTGTTTTGAAATTTAAGAAATTTTATGGTCATGCATATGCAATGTTAAATAGATATTTTTAATAATTACACTTTCTAATGTTAAATAAAAATGTCTTTCAAATATCCCTTGTGTTGTTAATAATAGTTACTGCTAAATGAACACAAGAGAACATATAATCATTGGTAATGTGTGTGATGAGAATCTGACTCTGCAGTTCATTAGACACTCCAGATGTTCCTGTTACCTGCTGCTCACCCCTCCTCTTGGGTGTTTTTCTGCACACAGTGTGAATAGGTTCCTGTTCTCTGTTGAGATAGTAGCCATCCTGTTTAACCATATCTCAAGGCTGCAAGTCTGCTGTTTAGAGGATTGTTCAAACTTAACCTTGTACACACATGTGACCCCTCCCTGCTTGAGTGAATAAATCTAGCCGTCTCAAACTGAGAAATCAGAACACTTCTGGCAGCTGCTGAAGCAAGTAGGCAAACCTTGCATGAGAGCTGCGTGTTCTCCCTCTGCAGCGGTGAATCTTATTTTGACTGTTTTTTTGACTCCAACATCAACTCAGAAGCATACATCTTTTTCTCCAATCGCTCCGAACCTGTCTTGGTCTTTCAGGACCAACAATTTGGCATCACGAACAGGATTTTTCCTCCGAGAAAAGGGATCTGGAGAGGTCCAGATGGGAGACCTATCCTACCCCCAGGTATTAGGCAAACAGCTATGGAAGAGGCCCACGGGGTGGGACATGTGGGACCGGCCCAAATGGTCAAAAATCTGGCTCATTGGTGGCATCCTCACATCGCAGATATGGCAAAATATTTGGTCAAAACATGTACAGAGTGTTGCCAGTACGGCATAAAACCCACCTTGAAATCTTTGCAAGGACGATTTCCAATCCCAACTTGTCCTGGAAATGAAGTAATCATAGATTACACAGACATGGTAAACAGGGAGAGGGGCTACAGGTATTTGCTGGTCTGCGTGGATGCCTACACTGGCTGGCCGGAAGCTTGGCCTGCCAGAAAGGAAGACAGCAAAACTGTGATAAAATGTCTGATAAACCATTATATTCCACAGCATGGGTTTCCTGGGAAAATATGGTCTGATAATGGTTCCCACTTAAAAAACAAAGATCTACAGGCAGTAGAAACAATACTGGGTCTGAAACATAAGTTCGGGACAGTTTACCACCCACAGTCCCAAGGGAAGGTGGAAAGAATGAACCAGACGATAAAAAACAAATTGGCTAAAATCTGTGCACAGACCAAAATGACTTGGATAGATGCCTTACCACTGGCTCTCATGTCCATTAGAAGCTCTGTTAATAAAATTACGGGATTTACTCCTTTTGAGTTGCAGACAGGACGACCTTTTCCCGGGCCCAGTACCAAATTACCTCTGACTGACAATGACTGTGACGCCAAAAGCCTGGACTCCAGAACTTATTATAACCTGTTGCATAGCCTTGTCTCACAGTTCTCTCAGCAGGTGGGGACTCAACCTCATTCCACAGATATATCGCCTTCGGTGCCAGGCGTCGAGTGGGTCCTGCTGAAGGTCACCAAATGAAAGTGGACGGAGCCCAGGTGGACCGGTCCCTACAAGGTGATCGAGAGGACCTTACATGCGGTCAGATTGGAGGGCAAAGGAGACGCTTGGTACCATTGGACCCAGTGCGCGGCCACGGACGAGCCAGGATGGACAGTGTCAGAAATTCAGGAGGACCTCAGGGCCCAGAAAGAGAAGTAGCTGACCTCTGCAGGACGCGGTAGCGTGCCAAGCTACCACCACATCCGGCGGAACGAGAGTCGTAACATCATCACCCCCTGCAGCTGCCTGGAGCCAGTGCAGGGACCTCGACAGGGGGAAGAAGAAACCACCCTTCAGTTATTTTACAAGGGTTCTGTTTAACACCCTTCAGTTACTATATAAGGGTTTTATTTCACACCCTCCAGTTGTCTTACAAAGGTTGTATTCGACACCTTTAAATTTGAGTTATAATTGTTTGATGTGATTTATACTGCTACTTCTCACGTACGTGCTTATAGTTCTAATTGATAAATTGTTGGGTTTTGTGGTAATGAATTAAGGATGATGATTGTGTTTTGTTTTCTACTTTTTATATCATTGTTGAACTCTTATTAGAGTTCAAAAGGGGGAATGTTAATAATAGTTACTGCTAAATGAACACAAGAGAACATATAATCATTGGTAATGTGTGTGATGAGAATCTGACTCTGCAGTTCATTAGACACTCCAGATGTTCCTGTTATCTGCTGCTCACCCCTCCTCTTGGGTGTTTTTCTGCACACAGCATAAATAGGTTCCGGTTCTCTGTTGAGATAGTAGCCATCCTGTTTAACCATATCTCAAGGCTGCAAGTCTGCTGTTTAGAGGATTGTTCAAACTTAACCTTGTACACACATGTGACCCCTCCCTGCTTGAGTGAATAAATCTAGCCATCTCAAACTGAGAAATCAGAACACTTCTGGCAGCTGCTGAAGCAAGTAGGCAAACCTTGCATGAGAGCTGCGTGTTCTCCCTCTGCAGCGGTGAATCTTATTTTGACTGTTTTTTTGACTCCAACATCAACTCAGAAGCAGACATCTTTTTCTCCAATCGCTCCGAACCTGTCTTGGTCTTTCAGGACCAACAGTGTACAAATTTTTGTTTTGGGGAAATATTTATTTAATAGAGTAGTAAAAATTGTTACTTCAATTTATATTAACAAATATATTATTAATACATATTACTTTATATTTTCATAGAATATAACAAAGAAAAGTGGAGTAGAAAACACAAACATCAGCAACTTTCACTTGGGTTTTGTTATTACAAGCAATGGTAATGTGAGTAAAAATTACAAACTATAAGTATGGCCAGTAATATTTACTGAGGTCTTTTTTGTTCTAGACAGTATATATTCCTAAAAATATCCATTTTCTGAACCCACTTTGTCCACGCAGGGTCGTGGGGGTGGCTGGTGCCTATCTCCAGCGGTCAACGGGCAATCAGGCGGGGTACACCTTGGACAGAGAGCCAGTCCATCGCAGGGCAACACAGAGACACACAGGACAAACAATCATGCACACACACACTCACACCTAAGGACAATTTTGGACAGACCAATCAGCCTAACAGTCATGTTTTTGGACAGTGGGAGGAAGCCGGAGTACCCGGAGAGAACATTGGTTACGTATTGTAACCCCAGATTCTATGAGTCTAGTCGCAGCCCTTAAGCTAGCTGCTATTGGAAGGGTGATCTCAGCATCAGCCAATCATGAAGAGCTTAAATGTACGCCCACCACGTGGGCACCCCTTGTGGGTTATATAAGTGGAACGACCCCACTGTTCACCTCCGATGGCTCTTAGTCCTAACAGAACCAGTGGGGCCAGTGGCTTAAGGGCTGCGACTAGACTCATAGAATCTGGGGTTACAATACGTAACCAACGTTCTATTTCGTCTAGTCTTAGCCCTTAAGATAGCTGCTATTGGAATAATGCGCAGCTGGATGGGTTTACGCCACACTGGTTAGCTCAACCAATGGACACACCCAACAAATCTCCTTTTAGTGAGGGTCACTCAGCCTCAGCCCAGGGCTTAAAAGGCTGAGGCAGCCAGAGAGAAGAGTGGGGCCCTCACTAAAAAATATCATCCACAAGAGGATGAAATTCATTCAAGCAGAGCTGATGAGGTGCCATAATGTTTTCACTCAGCCTGCTGAGGTCCAAGCACTGAACGAGTGATGGATCCTGAAGACACATCTCGTAAATAATAACGAGCAAAGGAACAGGGTGAAGCCCATGAAGCAACCTGACAAATGACTTCCATTGACACACCACTGTGGGGTGCCACAGAAGAGGAAATCCCTCTGGCTGAGTGAGCCCTGAGTGTCTCAGGGGGATCCCGCCCTGATGATGTGTAAGCGAGTGAAATGGCGTCACATAGCCAGAGTCAAAGGCGCTGGGCCAACAGCGCGTGCCCAAGGGAAAAATCTCTGTAGTGCACAAACAGGCTTTGTGAGTGGCGAATGCCTGAAGTGCGTGACACATATCGTGCGAGCGCGCGCACCGGGCAGAGAAGATGGGAAGTCGCCTCCTCATCAGAATTATGGGGAGGAGGAAAAAGTCCAGCCAATGAAATTGACCTGGATTTGAAGGAAGCATTAATGTTTTTGGGCACAAAGGCTGGGTTGGGGCATAAAACAGCAGACCCGCCATCTTCCCGGATCCTGAGGCATGCAGGAGCCACTGAGAGGGCGAGTTAGGTCGCTCACTCTCTTGACTGATGCCAGTGCCAGCAGCAAGGCAGTTGTAAGTGACAGGAACTTGAGTGAGACCTGGTCCAAGGGTTTAAACGGGGCTTTAGATAGATAACACTGTAGCCGGCCGGGAGCGCAGTCCGTCCAGCTCATCCACGCACACACACAGATAGTAACGGATCTCGCTGTGATTGCTTCACTGTTGCTCATGTTTCTTCAGTTTTCCCTAGGTTTTTTTCAGCTCGCCTCTTTTTCGGTTGAATATTTAAAGTTACTTTTTTCGTAACTTACATGGTGCATTTGACAAGACAGAGCTGACGTGCTGCATCAGTCACCTCCGCTCCGGTCGGGTTTTTAATTGTTGTTTTACTCCCTCTCTCTCCCTCTCACTCACTCTATCTCTCTCTCACACACACACACCTCAATCCACATTGTTTTGTTTAACTTTGTGTGGGGCAAAATGCCAAGAACGTTAAGAAAAAAATCTGTTTAATCAAATTAAAATTAAAAAATATATATAAAGTTGTGTCTGGTTCTAGCATGTCATATTTCCTAGTTCCTACTGCATGAGTTCAGATGTATTAATCCATGCACTTAAATATTAATGTTCTGATTTTATTGAAACACTTGTTCTGAAATAGTTCCTTTACTATTGTGATCAAAAATATTTAATCTCAATTCTGACGTTGCTCTGTAAATAGTTTTCTAATAAACAATACACATATCAACTTCTGATCAATCCATATCAATTTCAGACTTAAAATAATGTAATGTAAACCACACCCACTTCCAGTTAAATCATGCCCACTTCCGGGTTATGCCACGCCCATTCCGAGTACAGATACAGATACAGATAATTTAGTTGGTTGAACAGATACAGATAGTGCTGTACTCGCTCATCCCTACCGTTTATAATATAAATTTAAGTGTGTAACAAAGATTTTTTATAGACTTTATCATGTTTCCTGGAATCCGAGTTATGAAATGTAGTCAAGATAATACTGTATGCCCTATCAATAAACCAAATATTTCGTCATTGACAAAAATGTACTATTTGATGTGTTCAGCAATAAGTCTATTCATTAATTGGTTTAAATGTTACCAATATTAAATGTTTCGTCAGAAACTACATCACTTTATTTCTCCAGATTCTAAAGTGTACAAGGTTGAACAGCTGTGTCAACATTAGCCTAATCTCAACTGGTCCCGAAACATGGGCCAGTGTTTACATTCCAAAGAAGACTGATGAACACAATTCAACTGTTCAGCAGCTTCAATCTAAATTTCAGTGTGCAAAAACTATTCGTAAGTTAAAGCATTAACTCGGGAGTTAATCTTTTGTTTTGGTTTCGTTTTTCTTTCAGGAATTGTATTTTGAAGCCTTTCCTGATTTCTGCGTAAGCCTCTTGGCTGATAGAATATCGTCTTACTTAGACCAAGGTCTGTTAGGATGTGAATGTTTTTCTGATACGACCTTGCTGTTTAACCCAGACACAGAGGAGCGTGAAATTATGCGTCAAGCATTTCAAAGTTACCAATCTGGGAATACATGAAGGATTAAAACTTTTTAAATGCAAATTCCCTACAACAGCTTTAATCTGCTGCCTCATTTTAATTTTACTTCCAGACAGTTTCTCCCCTTGTTCTGATCACAGTGTCCGCTAATCGGAGATCTGAACAAGATTCAGTTCATGACAACCAATATTTTTTAGAGTGTTCAAAATGTCGTCCATCAGTTAATGTAATAATTGTCCCAACCACAGCTGCACCCCCCAACCCGGTCTCACAGCAATCAGGGGCAAGCTGCACGTGTGTTTAGCACGCCGCACACGCACATTTAGCCGTTTTTAGCGGCTCAGGAGTCCGCAGGTACGGTGTGTGTCACTCACTCTGGTTAATCCAACAGGGAGCCGGCTCCGAGAACTGTTTCTTTAGCGACCGACACATCACTGCTACATTCCCTTTCCTAATGTCCTGAAGAATGGTCCGGGGCGAAGGCGGAGTGTTTAGCTAACCTGCAGGAAACGTCGACGACAGTTATCCAGAAAGTAGCTAAGGGTTACCGGAGATGTTTCTGAGGTGTTCGCTAGGTACTTTTAAGATTTAAAAAGTCAAGAAGGGGGTCTGAGAAGCTGTTAGAAATAGCGTCAAAGTCGCCAAGTTGGCAACACTGTGGAGGAGCGCTTCATTTGCAACTCAGGGCAGCGCAAGTGGAAGGAGCAAATAATCGGCTTGTTTTGTTTTTTATAATCGTTCAAAACTCAGATCGTAATCGTGATTAAAATTCGATTAATTGAGCAGCCCTACAGTCAATTTCCCAGTCCAAGAGGTTTTGACTAAAATAAACACTCTTAGCTTCTATTTGGGCTCTCATTTACTACCAAGTACTGATTAACAGTCAATTTCTCAAATTGAAGGGTTTCCCTTTCAGCCACTAAAAGTGACAGTTTATAGTTAAAATTATATTAGTCACCAGATACCAGGAATTAAATATTTGGTCAGTGCTTAACTCTTTGATGTATGAATTATGAAATCTTCAACCATGATTATTTAACAATGTCTATCATTCATCTTAAGGTGTGAATGAAACAAATTTCAACAAATATTTTTTGTAACATTTAATAACTTGTATATAATTTACTACATGTCCACTAGTGGTGTGCATCTCTACCTGCCTCACGATTCGATCCGATTCCGATTATCTGCCTAACGATTCGATTTCAGTCTGAAATGCATCACGATTCTTCACACAAAAATTTTCATTACTTAATAAAAGCAGTAGAATAGTTTTCAATTTCTTTTTGATTTAGAAATCCCTGAAAAACAGAACATTCATCTATTCACTATAGTGAGCAATAATGTTTAAAGTGTGCTGCCTATAATTACTTAAATAGTATAAGAAATAATGTTTTCGGTAGAGCAGCTTTAAGATAGAATATTACTGAACTTAAAAATAGTAAACAAATACTGTGTTAAGTGATTCTTTCACATCCAGGATTCCAAAACCGAAATTAGCCCAGACATCCGATTTAAATGTAACGGGTACATCTTTGATTACTGGTAATGTTGGCCCTGTATCCCTGTCCGCCTTTTCTGTTTTAAATTGGCGCTAGGGCAACGCAGTGCGCATGTCATTGCAACTCTGCCCCCAGAAGTAATTGTAAAACCTCAAAGCTTTATTGTCCTCGCATAGACATAGACCAGGGGTCGGCAACCTGTTCCCATCAAAGAGCCATTATTACCCGTTTCCCACAGTAAAGAAAACACCGCAGCAGCCGCTGCGTTGTGGGCGGGGCCTACCCTCAGACAGCAGAGCGCTAATGTGTTGGCTTACAACAGGTGACAGCAGCCAGTACCGGTCGCTCGTGTATGTCAGAGTTATCTTTCATAAGAAGATAATCAATAAACGATTTATATAAAGTGGATCCAGAAGTTGTAGCCCGTCTCTGCCTACAATATTTTGATATTTTTCACCCTGTTGGTGGTTTTACTGAGCAGGTGCCACTTTTGTCATACGTTTCTTTTTAAAACATGTTTAGACTGTTCAGAATACAAATCCAGGCTCTGTCACGTTTGATTGTTGTAATTAAACTTTGTAGGTGGGGGAGGTCAGAAAAGGATCCGATCATTTTGTTTTTCCCTCATTTACAGTGACGGAGATAACGGCGCAGTGCGCCTGGCTCTGGTGTTAATCAAGTTAAATTATATCTCTTTGCAACAATTTTCACAAGAAAACAGAACAGTTAAAAGCAAGGCTTGTGTTGTGTTGACCGGATAGTTCCCGTATTTAACCGTTTATTTTGACGGAGAAAGATTAGAAAGAACTACCCCGACGCATGCAGACGAACTGACACTTTATTCGTTTCGCGCAGATGTAGCTAATCACTTAAGAAATGATTCCCATCTGAGCTTGACACTGAGCTCAGCGCAGCTCGCTGTCAGCGCGTACGTACGGCGCACAGCGAGCTGAAGTTGTGGAGAGGGGCTTGGAGCACGTCGCAGAACCAAAGCGCAGGAAGACTCCTCCG
The DNA here is from genome assembly GCF_043380555.1 of Nothobranchius furzeri. NCBI lineage: Eukaryota > Metazoa > Chordata > Actinopteri > Cyprinodontiformes > Nothobranchiidae > Nothobranchius > Nothobranchius furzeri. The sequence goes on along the minus strand of NC_091744.1, from coordinate 50,911,614 downwards.
ACTGAAGCGAGACTTGTCACTTAGAAAATGTTCCCTGATTATGAAACTTTGGCTGAATAGCGCTTGTTCCTGTCTCCAATGTGGCGACACATCCAGGAGCTGAGGAGAATCCCAGAATCTCACGTCCTCGTCAGCTCAGAATGCGCCTTTATGATTACGCACAAGCGTGACGCGTCAACCCGGTCTCACAGTAAGACCGGGTTGGAGCTGTTCAGGTTTACGCAGACAATCTTTACGTTTAGAATTGGCATACAGATGTAAAATTAATGCAGTAAAATATAAAGCATTTTATTTAAATATCCATTCATTATTTTATAAGCATAGAGAGCCGCATCAGATGGATGGAAGAGCCGCATGCGGCTCCAGAGCCGCGGTTGCCGACCCCCGACATAGACATAGGGAGAGAATCTCATTATGTCACGTTGCTGCATCGATGCGGAATCGTGCACGGCTGAATCGCGATGCATCTTAGAATCGATCATTTTTCCCACCTCTAATGTCCACCACAGTGGACAGTGTGTATTCTGAACCTGAAATATGTTGGCTGGACTTACTGAAGTCCACATAGAGGGGCTCAAATGCAATAAAGTCTTCAACAGCTGTGCTTAATAGCAAAAACAAATAAGTAAATTAGAGAACCCGTCCACTTAAATGACCACTTTGCATCAAGGAGTTAATTTTTTTATCCTTATATTCTAATTAGGTTACCGTCAGGCCTCAATTGATAAGTCCTTATATTAGCTCAGAGCACAGCAGCTGTTGTTTGGGTTATTTTTGAGCCTGGCTGTGCTCTCTCTCTCTGTTTCACATCTTCAACCCTTTTTTCTCTCCACCGCTCTGTGCATCCTCGCACCCATAATACATTTGTGACACGTCAGGGGTTATCAAAGTCATGTTTTTCATCAATCCTCAGATAATTTTCAGATCATTTCCACGTTTCCTGGATTGACATTTCCATCAATGTACAATATTTACTCAAAAGGTATTTTGTGAGTTCTAATTTCCCCCATATAGATACCACACCGTCTCTTCTTTGGCATGAGGTCGGATTTAGGCTTACGAGTCCGCCCTCTAACTGTGTGTCTAAACACTGCAGGACTCACTTACCAGCCAACCTGTTTAAAAGTCTGACCACCAACTTGACACGTGTGCAAATGAGTTGCAATATCCTTTCTACAAGAATAAGCAAGTCCAGACACTCTCTCAGTCATTCGAACAACAGATAAAGCAGACAACATCTAAGACAAACAAACAACAACAACAGATAACTACAGCACATTTCTATTTCTCCAGCAAAACGCTTCAAACCAGGCCAAACTCAGACAGCATTTAGAGAATCTGTCAAAACCGTCCTATTCACGGTAGACAAAACCAATTTAGCCTCTTAGTTACCACACCAGTCTACTTATCAACACCAGAATTGCATTTATACTTTCGACTAAAATGCACAAAACCAAGCCAATACAGCTGTCCGGGAATCTGTTTACCAGTCCTTTCACGGTGAACATAACCAATTTATTCTTCACCCAGTTTTCTGCATCAAAACTAGAGTAACGTTTCTATTTTCGGCTAAAACACCCAAAATCCTTTCACAGTGGATTAAACCAATTTATTTCTGGTGACCTAGGATTTTCTCTCGGTACCACAAAGACAAAACAACAAACTTGTCTCCCCAAATCTCTCCACTCAGGTCTTGAGTAGTTCGTGGATCCGCATTTCCTCCCAGCGACGTCAAGACCCTCACCGACCCCCCTGCAAAACTCAGCGCTGGAGGAGATTTAGGTTGTCGACAGTTCTCCGGCGTCGGCTCTATGCGCCGCGAGGTGACGGGACCCTGGCTCGAAGGACCAAATTATGTCACTGATTTGATCAAAATGTTTACCAATAAACCCATTTCCTGAAGTTGAAGAGAAATGGGACAAGAAACAATGAGGCAGACATACAACCAAGTCATGATTTAGTGGCAAGTGCGCAGGGCAAATGCCCTGAACAGTTGGTCACAGAGTTTATTTATACCAAGAGATAAGAGAGAAATGGGAGTGGATCATGTGTGAGTGAGAGTGTGTGTGTATGTGTGGGAGGACAAGAATGTGCGTGTGCATGTGTGTGTGTGTGTGTGTGTGTGTGTGTGTGTGTGTGAGAATGCTTTCAGGACATTCAGTTAATAGATCTGTTGATAGGACTAAAGTAATGAAATATAACATTTCCATAACAGAGCCTCATTAACCCCTGGAGCTCCACCTTAGCAATTTGGTTTTTGGCAGCCATCTTAGGTTAAGTCTTTGTCTCTTGGACAAAAAAGCTTTTTAGTTTTAGTGAGCTTTAGTCGACAAAAATTTAGATTTTTAGTAGGGATGAGCGAGTACACCACTATCTGTATCTGTTCAACCAACTAAATTATCTGTACCTGTATCTGTACTCGGAATGGGCGTGGCATAACCCGGAAGTGGGCATGGTTTAACATGAAGTGGGTGTGGTTTACATCAATATATTGTTTTAAGTCTGAAATTGATATGGATTGATCAGAAGTTGATATGTGTATTGTTTATTTGAAAACTATTTACAGAGCAGCCTCAGAATTGAGATTAAATATTTTTGATCACAATAGTAAAGGAACTATTAAAGAACAAGTGTTTCAATAAAATCAGAACATTAATATTTAAGTGCATGGATTAATACATCTGAACTCATGCAGTAGGAACTAGGAAATATGAAATGCTAGAACCAGACACAACTTTATTTATATTTTTTAATTTTAATTTGATGAAACAGATTTTTTTCTTAACATTCTTGGCATTTTCCCACACAAAGTTAAACAAAACAATGTTGATTAATGTGTGTGTGTGTGAGAGAGATAGAGAGGGAGAGAGAGGGAGTTAAAAAAAAACGACCGGAGCGGAGTTAGTGACTGATGCAGCACGTCAGCTCTGTCTTGTCAAATGCACCAAGTTACGAAAAAAGTAACTTTAAATATTCAACCGAAAAAGAGGCGAGCTGAAGAAAACCTAGGGGAAACTGAAGAAACGTGAGCAACAGTGAAGCAATCACAGCGAGATCCGTTACTGTCTGTGTGTGCGTGGATGAACCGGACGAACTGAGCTCCCGGTCGGCTAGAGAGTTTTGTGTGTAGGGAGGTGCGGGCGCTCTATGTGACTGGCCAATCACAGAGCGTGAAGACAGTCAGTTACCCAATGAGGATTTTCCTTCAGCATGATTACAGATATTTACGAGTTTTACTCGTCTCAGGCTCGTATTCGTCAAAAATGCTTTATCCGTACCGGATACTCGTGGCCCATCCCTAATTTTTAAGTTTACACAAACCTACATTTATTATTAGTCTTTAACAAATTAGGTCACACATGTACTCTAAGCTACTTGAGTGAGTTTCATACACGTCTCATCATGTTTTAGTTTCCAAATAACTATATTAGTATGTCAGCATCTTGTTTTTGTTATGAGTGAAAGGGACGTCAACAAAATTATTTAGTCACTAATGACAAAAACACTGCACCACTGCATAGATGTTGGACTACCTCAATGACTTTTGCTTCCGAAATTGCTTGATCAACCCATCTGTTCCCTGGCTTTGGTTCCTCATTGGAATACATGTTTGTGGGATTAAGAAACTCCTCAAAGTCTTTGTTCTACACAGTGGCGGCTGGCCAGTAGAGGGCGATAGGGCGCCGCCCTCCCAGTTTTTCCGTGTTTTTAATTTTTATTTAAAAAATAAATAAATAAAATTAACAATAATCACATATTCTAAGTTAATTGTGTGTTTTGTAACAAAAATAAATCATATATATATATATATATATATATATATATATATATATATATATATATATATATATATATATTGGTCTCTGCCGGTCTCTGCCGATCTCTGCCGAGCGGTGGAGGCTGTGTGCTGTTTTTCAATCGCCCAAACAGGATGAGACCAGCTGTCCAATTGCTGACAAGAATATCAAAGGGTAGGAATGGGAATGTATCCAATCAGCGTCGACGTTGTTTCAGAACGTTTCAGAAGCATGATGGGCGATGGAGCTACCGCCAAAGGATTCGTTGGTGTTCGGTAGAACTCGGCAGAGTCGTTTTTGGTCGTGACGCAGATGTAACATGGACGCCGCCGGTGACTACAACCAGCATGGATACCGGATCTCAGCAGCCACTGAATTCAGTTCGGTCTCTTCTCCAGCATCCGTTCGAGAGGAGAACTATGGTGGAAAAACTTAATGTCAAAGAGCTTGGACCAGATCAGCCCGACGTAAAGATAAGCCAGCAGGAGAAGGAGAGAGGTAAACTGTACACACTAGGCTTCTCCCGAAATTGGTACACCAGGAAGCAGTGGCTAGCTGGATGCAATCACGCTAATGCGTTATTTTGCTTTCCGTGTTTGTTATTCAAAACGGCTGGGACAGATAAGGCATGGATGAGTCAGGAGTTACAGACATGAAACATTTTTCTGAGAAGGTGAAGAAACACGAGTCATCCCGGGCACACATGGACAACAACACGGTGAAGCTAGGCAGCAGAGCTAACGTTGCCATGCAGGGAACAACAGCAGCTGGGTGCAGAGGTAAGCTGTTCATTACATTTGTGTGAACAAGACAATCAGAATCAGAAATCCTTGGTTGTCCCACAAACCGGGACATTTGTTTAATGACATGTTTAATGTGCAATAACTGTAAAAACTAATTTCAACACACATACTTATTATACATATTTAATCACGTAAATGTGTATTTCATGTAAATTTGTACATACATCAATCTGATTCCATTTTACTTGTTACACTTCTGCTGCAGCAAACACATTTCCCAGCTTTTGGAACAATAAAACATTTCTGATTCTCAATTAGATGTTTTTACCTCAAATGTAAAAACATCTGATTGAGAATCAGAAATGTTTTATTGTCCCAAAAACTGGGAAATATGACATTTGTAAGAGGATACTGATGACATTATTTGCTATAAAAGTGTTTCCTATGTACTTATCTGTTGTTTTTTATTTATCATATGACAGGTTTTTCACACCATCCTGAGCCATGCAAAAGAAGATTCTTGTCACCATACCCATGACCACAGCTGAATCAGAAAGGTGCTTTTCTACTTTAAAGAGGATTAAGACTTTCCTTGAGGAACACCATGACACAGGATGGGCTGAATGCTCTTGCCATGCTCTCCATGGAAAAAAAAAGCTTGTCACAAACATTCCTGACTTCAATAAAAAGCTAATCGAGAGCTTTGCCACTCAGAAGGACAGAAGGGCAAAATTTCTGTACAAATGAGGTATCACACACACAAATGCATCCACTTGATCTTTGTATAAAGTTGACCTTAGCACAACACTCCAGAAATATTTAACAGTGTAAATTTCTGGAATTTTGTCTAAGTGGTGTTTACTACCATTACTGTAACAGTGACCTGCTCATAATTTTTGGTGTTCACTCAAATGTTGAAATTAAACAAAATGTTTTTGTTACTTGCCTCTTGCATTGCCTATTTACTATTTATGGTCGTGTTATTTTATGTGCAATTTAATGCAGTATTTTTCAACCTTGGTCCGCAAGGCAGCGTGCCAATAGTCAGACACACCTGGATTAATCAGTTTGTCCAATAATGTAAGACAGGAAATAAAAGAGCTGTGCTTAATTCAGGAAATAGTGAAGTTGTGCACAAAGCTCAGAAAGCACAAGTTTGTTTAAAAATAAAAAAATAGCACAGCCCCACCAAAAATATTTTTCACCAGCCACCACTGGTTCTACAGCCGGACTTTATCCCCAGTTTACATTTTCAGCGTCGTCCACCCTGAAAACAGTGTACAGTAGGTGAGTTTCTGCCTATTTCCTAAAAAAAACCTCTGTAAAATAAGTGTAAAATGCTGGCAGCTACAGATGCCAGAATTTTACTCTTATTTTAGAGTAAATATACTGTAGCGGAAATTCACACTTAATATCATCAGTTTTAACTTTCGTCTGGTTCACACAAAGTTTTTCCTGTCACACTTAGCAACGGGGGGGGGGGGGGGGGGGGGGGGGGATTTGAAGCTGGGTAGCACCTACTTTCCCCCAGGGACAGAAATTTTACCAAGCGACATGTTGTTCTCTTCTGTACCAGTTGGGAGACGCGTGACGATATCAGAAGCTGGTCTGTTCTTTGTCAACCTGCCAAAACCCCTGGTCCCTGGTTTACGCTTGGTCCACTGCTGACAGTCTTCTAGTAGGTGCGATAGTACTGGACTATACCCTAGTCTTTGTCATTACTTGCCTTTACTTGAAAAGGACCAAAGGTCTACAAGGACAGCTTGACAAATGTACCAAACACATCACTCTATTAAGGAAATGTAAAAACCTTAGCCAGCTTCGCACAATCCCATTAGTTACCTTTGAAGAGGAAACAGAATTAAATGATAATGATACAGACGAGACCAATGCTCCGGTAATGTTGGAACTGACATGCTGATCACCTAGTTAGTGCATGATTAGCCACACACTAGAAAAATAGGAATTTTAGTAGTAGACAAACCAGCATATCTAGCTTGATTTATTAAGCCATTAAGGAGATTTAAGTTACCCACATTTATTCACAAAATGAACTTTGCACATATAGAAGAAGCTCATTAGTTATCCTTTTGTTTTTTTTCTTCTCTGTATTAGATTAGGACACAAAAAGAGCCAAGGAAATTTATTCACTGTACCTAGACAGCATGCTGCCCAGAAGTATGACTGACTCTTCAATAAAGTTTGCTTCAACCAGGTTGCTGTCCATGTATGTTCATCTCCTCAGGAAGACGCCCGGAGAGGAGCCCATGCCAGAAAGGAGTATCTTTGTTGTGTCATTGAGGACGAGGGCGTCGCAGGAGTGTTATACCTTACCATAGCCTACTAACAGTAGGAACCTGATTTCCTACCAATGTGGATTCTCATCGTTGTGGAAATATTCTCCATCTTTCATCTGGAAATACCTCCAACGGGGGTGGGGGGGTGGGGATAAGTAGTGGAAATCCACACTTAATGTCATCAATTTTAACTTTCGTCGGGTTCACACAAAGTTTTTCCTGTCACACTTAGCAACAGGGGGGAATTTGAAGCTGGGTAGCACCTACCGTCCCCCAGGGACATAAATTTTACCAAGTGACATGTTTTTCTCTTCTGTACCAGTTGGGGACGCAGAACGATATCAGAAACTGGTTTGTTCTTTGTCAACCTGCCAAAACCTGACTCTCCCCCCAAGGCTTAGGTACTCGTAAACTTCTCAGGGGGTGTTCTGGAAGGTCCCAGAATTTAGTCTTTATCAAGACCCTGGTATTTTCTGTTTATCCACAGTCAAAAGGTGTTTTAGGTTTGTTCACCATTAGAAATCAAAGGTTCCAAGTAAATGCTTAAAATCTTATCAGTTACAAACCTAACTGCTTATTTTGTGTTTTTTCTCTTTTGTGATAAACCTCTGCCACTTTGTGTTTCTCCGGTTAAAATTCATGCTAACGGGAGAAACTGTCCAGTTTTAAGACATGAATTTAGTTCTTTCTTGTTTAAAGTCATACTGTGATGCCTCATCTGGAATAACGTTGGTAAATTGTGATATGAATTATTCACTGGTAGAAGATTGAGTTTATTTGAAAGAGCCACAGTGCCATCTAGTGGTTAATGAGTGAAATACATGTGGGTGTGACCAAGGAAGGTTATAAGAGGCCAGAGTTCAACCTTGTGGCGGCAAAACAAGGAACCAAGACTCCTTAAGAATCTCTCTGCTGGGCTTTTTTCATCTGGCCGAGCAATCGACGTCGCTCTCAAAGTTCCCAAGTCATTTGCGCTCCAAACAAGTACAGTAGAATGCCGTGGCAACTCTTTTTGTTTTGTTTCGACTTTCTACGTGAACCCGGAAGTCGGCATGGTCCAGTCGAGTTTTCGTATTAAGAGTTAAAACTTATTTAGAGCAGTTTCGATCTGGCCTCGATTTTGAATCTGGACTCACGCTTGTTAAGTAAATATTGATATTATAGCTTAATTTCTTGACTTTTAAAACATCTGGTGCTCCTTAAGAATAATTATGTTTAGGTTTATTAAACGCAGGGTTCATCCTGTAACCTTGTCATCCTGTAGCCTCTTCCATTCTGTAGCCTTTACAGGGAGGAAGTGACCTTTGAGCTGTTTCTGGCAGACCAAGCAAGTCGATTTTATCAGTAACACTCCCATGGGAAACTGTCTGTTGGCTGCACCTGGATTTGTATGAAGGAAATGTGACCTTGTTTTCACTCCCTAGGTTAAACAGCTTTCCGCCTTAACGGAGTAGTTTTGGAGTGTGATGCGTGTGTGGGTTTGTAACTCTGTAACTCAAGAAGGCCCCCACCTTCTAGTCCTGTCTTTTCAATAAATGCTGTCGGTGGACTTCCGGTCCGATGAGAGTGAACTGAGACCCGTGCTTGGTGTGTATTAATTTCCTCTCCACTTTGCAAAGTCTATATTGATTGTTTATGATTGGTATTGGTGTTGATTGATTACTATAAACCCCTGTGCATTAAAACTTTCCCTAAGATAATCCTGGATTGATAAAATTACCCAACATTTTGGTGCCGTGACTCTGTCGTACTGAGCCAGACGCTGGGAGATCATCTCCGGGGAGCTGACGAGGTGCCGCTTCCTGCTGAATGTCCGGGGGGCTGAGATTGCTTCACCGGCCAGCTGCTTAGCTCCGCAGACAAACTTCCGCTGACGGCTCACGCACGCCAGATTCGGGGGAAATCCGCCGCGCAGGGGGGGGAGTAAGTACCTTTATTATTTTTGCACCCATTTCCATGAACGGCTGATTGACAGTGTGTTTACGCCTGGGTCTGCTTTTCCAGCGCAAGAGACGTTTTGCACCCCAGCTATTGTTGTGAGCTGAGTTTTGTCCTGGACCCGGCTGGTTACGGTAGCACTGTCTACTTGAAATAGAGATTGAAAGAGACTGATGGTGGCCGTAGATCGCTACCCGGGAGGAGGTTGTTATCAGGGCTGAGTCGCGTTCTCGGTCCGACCCACCACGGTCACAGGTGAGCAGTAATAAGGCTGAAATTGCAGACCTATGATAAAAAAGCTGCACCAGGAGTGAGCTGACTGATCTAATAAAACAGCGCTGCATTAAAGCGGCCACCAGCAGATTGGCCGAAGCACATACTCCTTTAAGGCACTGTAATGAGACGTGATGTGCAGCCATGTTAAAGCGGATAGGTATAAAAAAGTGCTGCGTTAAAGCTGCCACAATATCTTTGCGCATCACCGGCTGACCACCGTGTTGGCAAAGTTTATAGAAGTTCCTAATAAACACCAGTAAACACACTGTCGTTTTGATTGTTAAATATTTTACGGGGCTGCAGAGGTACGAAATACGATCACCGCTACATTTGGCTCAAAGGACACAAATCGTTCTAAATTCACCCTTATTGTTTCATGGTTTGAGGGTCTTTCAGCCTTTTAGAGGTCACTAATTATTTTGTGATCTGCACCCCCCCCCCCCCACCCCCCCCGCCTTTGGTGGACTTCAGCCTGTCGAGGTCATCAACTGTAATAATAATAATAATGCATTGAACTTATATAGCGCTTTTCTAGACACCCAAAGACGCTTTCACACACTCTCACATTCACACACTGCTAGTGATGGTAAGCTACATGTAGCCACAGCCGCCCTGGGGAGGTCTGACAGAGGCGAGGCTGCCATTTGGCGCCGTCGGCCCCTCTGACCACCACTAACACAGGCAAGTTGGGTGAAGTGTCTTGCCCAAGGACACAACAGCAGGATACCCCTGGTGGGAGCTGGAATCGAGCCCATGACCCTCCGATCATGAGGCAACCCGCTCTACCACCTGAGCTACCGCTGCCCCTAACTGTGGGAGTCAATGTACTCTTTGCTTTTCCCAAGACCTCCCTCCCACCTGTGACTGGACTTCCTATTGGAGTCATATATGTTGTGTTGTCTGAAGTCTGTTGCATATCTGTTGAGGTGTTTTTTTGGGTAACTCTGAAGTGCCTTTTTTTTCCCTCCACCTGAACCAATCCTCATGTAACCCTCTTATATCTATTAAGGTAGTGTGACTTGGGTTGCGAATGACCACAGTCACCAATTCTTGTCATGTGTCTCGCCCATGTATGTCTGATCTCTGAATTGTGTGTACTGAAACTCTAATTTCCCTCTGCTATTAATAAAGTATTGATTGATTGATTGATTTCCTCCAGCGCTGAGCTTTCGCTGGGAGGTCGGTGCGAGGGTCTTGACGTCGCTGGGAAAATGCGGATCTACGAACCCAAGACCTGAGCAGAGAGATTTGGTGAGACAAGTTTGTTGCTTGTTTTGTCTTTGTGGTACCAAGAGAAAATCCTAGGTGACCAGAAATAAATTGGTTCAATCCACCGTGAAAGGATGTGTAAACAGATTCCGGGAAAGCTGTATTGGCTGGGTTTTGGGTGTTTTAGCCATCGACATACATATATGGACAATGGGTTTCCATAGACTCCAATAATAAGTTTTTGTACTAAAATGGGAGGTGGCCACCACCGCCATTTTGACCGTGTCACAGGTTCCGTTAAGCCCAGACAATTCCATAAAAAGGAAGAGAGGTGGAGCTGAGGGTGGGCTGTAAGGCTGGGATCAACTGACGACACCCGGTCGAACTAGCTACAAGCTAACCTGAAGCTTACCCAAAGCTAATGCGGATTTGGGAGCTAAGCTAACGGAGGTAGCAACCTAGCTACAACCGGAGTTAACTGTGCACAACACAAGAGCTTCTGAGTCAGAGATACGCCGGGCTGACCGCTGGGTAAAACCGGGTGGAACACAGAGGTCTCCGAGACCTCCATAAGCCAGCAGCCGCACAGCAGACAAGCGCCGCTGCGATCTGAGATGCGCAGAGCTGCCGCTGGGGAGAACCGGGTGGAAAGGTTTCCATCCCAGAGCTCCACAAGCCGTCAGCCCGCACAGCACACAGAAGCCGCGATCAGACAGAGATGCGCCAAGCTGCGGGGAGAACCAGCTTTCAGCCCGCGCAGCAAACAGAAGGCGCGATCAGACAGAGATGCGCCGAGCCGCGGGGAGGGGAGAAACGGGTGGAAAACATCGGTCTCCCGAGAGCTCCACAAGCCGATAGTCGGAACCCAGCTCCACCAACATTTTATATTTCAACCCATTTTCTAAAGTGCAGCATTATGTTAAATGCACTGGGTTTTACCCCTTTACATTTAAATTTCATGGTTAAACAGTACATGTTAAAATCTAAGCTCAGCTCGGCAGTGACCTAAAATACATAAATATAATTTTACTTACCGAAAAAAATGAAGTGGAGACTCCTTGGACGCTCTATTAGTGCAATTAATGCCACAGCAAGTTATTTTGTCCAAAAATTGCACAAATAATATCCAAAAAGGAATACACAAACACAGAGACTCAAAATCCCGGAGCAGTTTCCAAGCCAGACCGAGGCTCTACTGAGGCCTTTCCACGGAGCTAGCTCTGTGGTCACGTGGGTCTGAGGCTCATTAATTATACAGAATTTTAGGCTGTCAATACACTTAAACAGAAGAGTGAGAAAAAAATTCACCCCCCTCAGAGATGTCATGAGTGTAAACCAAGCCCCCACAATGCGGCTCTAAAAATGGTCCCAACCCGGAAGTAAGAAAAATTGCAGTTCCACCCTCATCCGCTGGGGGCTGGTGCCAGAAGCGAGCAAATCCTCATTGACTCCCATGTTAAAAATGCCATTTTCACAGCAGAAATAAACAGCCTGGTACCAAAACATGTTTTTTGTTTAAATGATCTAGTTTACACTCATGACAACTCTGAGGGGGGTGAATTTTTTTCTCACTCTTCTGTTTAAGTGTATTGACAGCCTAAAATTCTGTATAATTAATGAGCATCAGACCCACGTGACCGCCGCCTCAGACCCACGTGACCACAGAGCTAGCTCCGTGGAAAGGCCTCAGTACAGCCTCGGTCTCTCCTGGAAACTGTTTCGGGATTTTGAGTCTCTGTGCTAGTGAATTCTGTTTTGGATATTATTGGTGCAATTGTTGGACAAAATGACTTGCTGTTGTATTAATTGCACTAATAGATTGTCCAAGGAGTCTCCACTTCATTTTTTTCGGTAAGTTAAAATCTATATTTGTATTTTATGTCACTGCCACCTTTAAACTAGCTGAGTTTATCGAAGTAGCTAGCTAACTATCACTTTAACTTGTAGCATGTACTGTTTAACCATGAAATTTAAATGTAAAATGATAGGTAATTTTAATCTATGTTCTCTAAGTTAATTTAGCATTATTCACTATTATGTTGCATATTTTAATTTATACTATTGTTCTTATAATACCTTAAACTTATATTACCTTAAAGGAAGTCAGAACACCCACACAGAGGGATTAGATTCTTAATTTAGTAAACTGTAACAAACCTTAGACAACAAGCTCTGCAAAGTGTAAACTCTGCAGAGGGTGAGAGTGACTCTGACCATCACACACGGAAGCCATTTTCCTCTCACCAAGGAGCCCGAGCTCATGGAGGGGTTTTTATTGAATCCAAAATGTTCACACCCACAAATACCATTAGCGTGCAACTCCTGCCTGACCAGTTTGGAATAACATCTTGGTCTTAGAATGCACAGGAAAACTTCAGATACTGGATCAAAATGCCTAAAGCAGAAAGGAGTTTCCTAAAACACCCAAACGTGAAAACAAATAACTAGGTCAGGGTTTTTCCTAACCACATTTAAGCAGCAAAGGTGAATGAACTCTTCACATAGACAAAGGAAAAGATTTCACAACAATAATGAACAATTAAAAATACCTAACATTCCCTCCTGATGTTCATTTTTGTTGTTATAACAAATCAGAGTAAGATGTCAATAACCCAATAGTCAATGAGCACGAATTATGAATCAATACGATGATGTTAGCTTAACAATAACCCAAACACCAAGATCTACTTTATCCTGTGTGCCTGGCTTTATTAAGATAACCATAACAGATGCAAAAAACTTGAACACGAGTTGATATGAATTATCAGATACCAGCAAACTCAGTCGATTCGTTAGAATTGCTAGACGGGGAAATTTGATGTTAAAACAATGTTTTCCATAGAATGGTGTTGCCCTTTCGTTTTGACATCTTCAACAACAACCATTCAGCTTTTAGTCCAGTCCAGTTTGAATTTAATGGGGCTCAAAGTTCACCTGAAATTTACCAACATAGTCCATTCGGGTATCATCTCTAAGCTGGAATCAACTCATATAATCATCAGCAAAGTACATTCATCAATTCATGTTCCATACTGCATTAAACAACCCACACTATTAGTTTATGTAACCCAATAAGTGATTGATAAGACTCATTTAACAAGAAGTTTTTAGGTTTATGAAAAAGCCAAACACCTTTCTGTAAAAACAGTAAGTCAACCTATTATGGATAGATATCTCACCTTGGCAAAGAGTCTGCTTATGACAAGAATCCAAGAAATAAAAGCAAAGTCTCACATCAGGATGTTCTTACTTGTTTACGGATCAGGCAACTTAAAGGCAAAATAAAACATTTAAACAACAGTCATAGTAAAAGAAAAGATGTAAATATGTCAATCCAGGAGTTAAAAAATCAAATTGAATAAACTCAAACAACAGTATCTAATTATAAACATAAAATCATTAGATTTAAAAAGACTATTCAGCAAAAGAAAAGAACAGGGCTTTAACAATTAACCCTAAGAAATACCACTGCATTTTACTTCAGGGTGAGTCAAAGGCCAAAATAATAAAGAATAAACCTAACTACTCAATAACCCTCGAAGTACCATATATCTGCCTGGCTTATCAAACAAGCAAAAGGTTTAAACAGAAATGGCAACTCACCCTTACTATAGCAGTATTAAAACACAATTTACACCAAGCAAAACATCCTTACTCAGAAGTTAGTGACTGGGTCAGAACTCAGAACATTTCTGTCTCTTTTGTCCTTTACTGATAAAGATCTGAGACAAACCTTTGTTGCTCAGAGCCAGAAAACACTTATCTGATTAACTGTTCAGCAAGCAGCTCAACCAGTCTTGAGCTGGACTGACTTTAGCAGCAGCAGACTTTGAAAAACAAATCAAATAAAGATTTAACAGAATATCGGGGAACCAGGGAGATTCAAACGATGACAACCATTATTTTGGAATGCCCAAACTGTAGTTTTGTATGCAAACAGGCACTACAACCTTTTAATACCCGGGTTTTAGGTTGTCACCCCCTGAAATCTGGTAAATTCGCACTCCCAGAAAGTACAAAGTAAAGATAAACCCAATATACAATTAACTGCAAATAAAAGAACATAGGATGGAGTCAGAGTACTTCAAACCAAGCTTTTCATATGTCTCATAAAAGTAGCTCACTTCTCCAAAGAAAATGACAAATGTTACAATTACACCATATTTACTTAGTCTGACCAATGAAACAAAACAGGTTGCTGAGCTAAGGTTTGCATTCCATGAAGGAACCTTACCAATTGAAAACAGAGACCATCCCGAAGCAAAACCACATTCTTAAATTAAATCCAGTAGCAGAAGGCATCTGTGGACATAGATTAGGCCTCCCAGCTACTCTGCCTTCTCAGGAACTTGAATCTGGTAAAACCAAATCTGTGTTAGAATTTGCACAATGGAAAAGAGTTTATCACTTTAAAATTGCAATAAGGCACCTTCTTTACAGTTATACATCATATGAAAAAACCAAGCAGAAACTATTCATGGAGCTTTGTACCACATTAATACCAAATCATACTTTATAATAAAGGCACCTTCTAATTCTGTAACTCATTCATCACAAAAGGGAAATATACAAAGGGACATTAAGGAACTATTTAGGTCTAAATCCTACGTGATCTATTAGTGTCAACCACAAACCCTGGAAAATCTAGTTTCTAACAGGAAAATAATAAATTGCAGGGATCTGGTTTAAGTTAAACCTCTTACTCATCCGTCAACACCACAAAGTCAGTTTATCACTTCAAAGATTCTATCAGCAGTCACACACCCATGGAGATGACAGCAAACTTTTAGCCACACGAATCGTTCTCATGTCATCCTTTATAGGGAAAATAGAGATTTTTAACGCTGACATGAGGTCTCTGCCTAGAAGATTTAACAGGCAGCCTGATTAATCAATTTCCCTCTGGGATTAATAAAGTGTTTTTGAATTGAATTGAATTGAATTGATGATTGACAGGCTCATGGCTAGGTCGGCTCCTCTATGTTTGGAAACCCCTGCCTCTTTGGGCTCTTGTTATCTGGGCCATCCGACTAGGAGGGACAGTCACATGACATGTGACCTTGACCTCCACAAGTCCAACAAACGAGTGGCTGTGAGTGGTCTGGTGAGGACCACTGTCTCTGATTGCTGTTACGTCCATCCCTCTGTAGCTACCCTGCTGGTGATAAACAGTTTTCTTTTTTACACACACACACACACACACACACACACACACACACACACACACACACACACACACACACAACTGAACACACCGTTTCAGAATTACCTCTAGATTCATACTTTCTCATACATGCACAGACAGACCTTCTTATACATGCACAGACAGACATTCTCATACATGCACAGACAGACAGACAGACAGACAGAAAACAGACAGACAAACAGACAGAACCGGTTCAAACTTCAAAATTGTAGCTACACAATCACACTTAGAAGAACCTGCAGGTACTCAAAAACTCAGATATACACACACAGATGCTCAGAACTGCAGTTGTCTTACACACACACACACACACACACACAACATTCCTTGAAGTCCTGAGTCACCATACCTACACGACAGCTTTCACACACACAGAAACACAGATATCCACTGAAGCACAGCTCACAGCTGGGTTTTTAATACTTTAACACAGCTTTTCACACACACAGAAACACAATGAGTCAGCAGACACACAAAATGACAAGGAATGAATTTTAGAACGGTTTGGATTACTTTAGCCAATTTCAACGATGATTAACTCTCTGCACCATGAAATTTTATTTAACATCCCAGCGACAGTATGATTTTTAGCATCTATCTGTTCTTCAATCGACACCAGCACATGGACTTCGTGCTGCGTTTATATGGGGTTCACAACGGTTTTAGGCCCACTACACATTCACCTGTCTTTTACCACCCACAGCAGCACTTTGGGCTGTGCCCGGCAGACACAGATGAATTACAACCCAGCAGGTCTACAGCCACGGTTCACGTTTCAGTGCTACCTCTACGGTTCACACGTGCAACCCTTAAATGGACACGAAAACGTCTTTTCGTGCGTGAATGCCTAGTCACCACACTCAGCTTAAAAAACACACTGCCAACTAGTTATATAGAAAAAGGGTGCAATTTAATTTAGGTACTTACTTGGCGTTCCTTGTCCTGGTAGAGCGAGAGCCATAGGCGGAAGTTCACCTGCGGAGCAGCCGGCCGGAGAGCAATTCAGCTGGCCGGACTTTAATGAGGAAGTGGCCATGCGGCTCCCCGAAGGCGATCTCCCACCAGAAGGCATCTGCTACCTTGCTCGAAATACCATTAACTGTTAGAATTTTTATATGCGTCACCTGAAATAACACACCTTACATAATTAGAAATTGAGGAAAGAGGGAGAAGGCCCAAACTCCCTCCGGAGCTTTCCATCGTCTCTCTCCCATATTACAGCTCCTCCATTACCTTAAAGGACGACACACAGAGAGAGAGAGCATAGATTGATTATTCGTAATTTACATGACCCTGAATCGATATGCGAGAGCTGGGCGCAGAAAGCCCGTCCATGGAGCCAAATGGAGCCTTACCCCCACTCAGCTCACAGACAAAGCCCTCAGCTCACCAGCTCTGCATTGCCCGCATTCTCCACCACATGATAGGTAATTTTAATCTATGTTCTCTAAGTTAATTTAGCATTATTCACTATTATGTTGCATATTTTAATTTATACTATTGTTCTTATAATACCTTAAACTTATATTACCTTAAAGGAAGTCAGAACACCCACACAGAGGGATTAGATTCTTAATTTAGTAAACTGTAACAAACCTTAAACAGACAACAAGCTCTGCAAAGTGTAAACTCTGCAGAGGGTGAGAGTGACTCTGACCATCACACACGGAAGCCATTTTCCTCTCACCAAGGAGCCCGAGCTCATGGAGGGGGTTTTATTGAATCCAAAATGTTCACACCCACAAATACCATTAGCGTGCAACTCCTGCCTGACCAGTTTGGAATAACATCTTGGTCTTAGAATGCACAGGAAAACTTCAGATACTGGATCAAAATGCCTAAAGCAGAAAGGAGTTTCCTAAAACACCCAAACGTGAAAACAAATAACTAGGTCAGGGTTTTTCCTAACCACATTTAAGCAGCAAAGGTGAATGAACTCTTCACATAGACAAAGGAAAAGATTTCACAACAATAATGAACAATTAAAAATACCTAACATAAAATACTGTAAAATAATTAATAGGGCATATTTCGATGGGTAAAAGGTTAAACCCCAGTGCATTTAATATAAAAATGGGTGGAAATATGACGGAGCGCTTGGAGGGACACTTCTGTGTTCCATTCTTCCATCCAGTACTCCCCAGCGGTCAGGCCGGGCAGCCTGACGATGCGGCGCCTAGCTGCTGCGCGGGCTGACCGCTCGTGGAGCTCTCGGACTCGGAGACAGATCTGACCGGAGAAATACTGCAGCTCGGTGAGGAGTCTATAGGGCATACAGCGTTTCCCTTGAATCCCACCGCCACGCGGACAAGATCCCAAGTTTTTTTGTTTTTGTTGGTGCTGTTTCCCGAAGAAGCAGCGGGAACTACTATGTTGTCGCTTGTGATCACAGCGACTTCACCGTGCCTCCATGGCACTTCACCGTGCCAGGAGCAGGCCTGGCATGGTGAAGTTACTGAGTTTAAAATTAGAAAGGTAGCAGTGGATATAATGCCTTTTGGTTTACATGTTTCAGTAGCATTAAGATAAACGAGTGTTGACTATCTAGACAGGGTTTCCTCCAGTGCTTACTAGGTCAGGTTTTCCTCCCCCCACCAGGCTGATCATCACTTCTTCATGTAAAATTTAGTTTTTCATGTCTGACTTTAACCGCATCTAATACTGTATTACGGCGTGAGCGCAACAGCGACAACTTAATATCGATGTGTGAGCAGCCTGAGAGGTAGGGTGTTTTCATCTGAACCCTTAAAATCTCCAGCAGGCTACGCTGCACTTTTGACGTGTTAGCACGCGGCGCTAACAACTTAGCGACGTGACATGTCTCTGAGAAAGCGTAAAAACACGGACGCTTCTTCTGAAGCGGGAAAATAACACCTCTTCTTAAGCAGAGCAGGATGTCGCCTCGGCTCGTTCACGGCTGAGCCGGACTGAGCTCGATAACATTTACCAAGCACAGCCACTGGGCCATTGGAGCTGCCACCGGGCCTACTGAAAGAACACCAGCAAGTTTAATCAGACTCGTAAAGTTTGTTTTTGCTGGGGACCCCCTGTATTTTACCGCTCCCTCCTGCAGTCTTCCCCTATTGAAATTTAAAATGTGTAACTTTATGTATTGGGATGAATGACTAATATTCATGTTAAACTAAAACGTTAGGCATTTAGGGGGAAAAAACAAAATAATAAACATTATACAGATGTCAAATAAATCAAACTGTAATTAAACTATATATTTTCAAAGTCTCGATTCTGGAAAAAATCCAACAACATATGCTTTATAAATAACAAACACTACACATGGCTTTTACACACACACACACACACACACACACACACACACATGCATGCACGCAAGCACATTCACTCTCACACACACAGTGCTCTGGTGTACCAGTGTGTTCTTGAGATTCAGAAGCTGACCTTGTCTGATGTGTTTATATGTGAATCTCTTTTTTTTTTTAATTAAGTAAATATGGTTTTTTTATTTTAGGGGAGAGTTTGCCTGAAGGACACAGCCGTACCTACAATCTTCTCGTCCTTTAAGGTCAAAAAACCTCTTCCAAGAAGGGAAGAACAGGTAAGTAGGAATGACAAGGTAAGTTTTGAGAAGGTTGCAGATGTAGATGCAGGTGTAGACAGTGCCATAAAAGTTGGTGTTGATCTGAGCAATATATTGATGTGTGAAGAGTCACCTCAAGAGGTCTTTGTTACTCAAAATGTAACACATTGCCATTCCTCTGCAAGCAGTTGAGTGTTATACTGCTCATTCTGGTCACAGTGTTCAACACCAGAATGACTCAGACTCTGGTCAGTTATTACAGCCAAATAGCATCCTGAGTGACCATTGCTATCAGATCACAGAGTCTCCCAAAACGCTTAAAAGGAAAGTTCTGTCGGCAAATGAAAAGGTATGCGTAGTTCAAAAAAAGCTTAGATTGCAATCCTGGAAGACAAGGAGACTGAAGGCAAGAATTTCTTCTTTGAAGTGTCACCAAAATTCTTCAGAAGAAAGTAATCATGTCCATGTGCTTGTAAAGATGGCTTCAGCGTGGTACTGCAAAATTTGATTAAATCATATAGCACGGCAGGAGACGGACCGGATAAAATAGATTAAATCATATAGCACGGCAGGAGACGGACCGGATAAAAGAAGGCAAAACTGTCCGCAAGAAGCTCACAAAATTGATCCATTTTTATGGAGATTAGAGAAAAGCTGTCCTCGTCATATCTATTAGTCTGTCTGTACATTTTGTTATGTGCTTGTCAGAAGTTGTGACATGAACATTTTTCTGATATTTGCAGACAGAACATAACATATGAAGAGCCCTCCTTTTATTGGACATCCATTTAAATGTTACTTAGAGCCTGCATGAACGGGGCCTAAGTATACACTGACGAAGCTCTTTATCCTTGAAGTTTGACCCCAACATACAGGATGCTACACTAAGTTGTAAATGGACTTTAAACAGTCAGGCACTGTTTCATTTACTATCTATATGTTACTATCTATCCCTAAAAGTCTGCATGAACGGGACCTAAGGTGATATTCTAACATTTATGTAAGTGAACACTTGATAAAGTTCAGAGTAAAAGTTACAGCATGCAACATGCATATGCAACCTTCTCAGTTTTCTGAAATATATTTGATGACAAATTTCTTGATAGCTTGATGTTTCATTGAAGAAAAACATAAAATATCTTAAAACTAAAATCATTTTTATATGTTATTGCACAGATAAGCTGTATTGTTGAATCCCAGCAGTATGGGGTTTTCGGTTTGTTTGTTCTATTTTGTTCCTAGCAGGTATTCATTTTCTCTCTGCGGTTGAGTTCCTGCCACCACCCCAGTTGCAGCAGCTGAATGTCAACAGCTGATCTGAAAGTAAGATTTAAAAGATCCTATCATCTTTGGTGATCTCACGCCTACACAACATCCTTTGTTCTAATGGTGAAATTAATGTAAGCTGATCTTTTACCTGCTGACCTGTTTAACTTTATTCCTCTTCCTAATTACAAAGAAACACCTGTGCAGAGGAGATGTTTTGAAGGTGACAGTTTCTGCTTATCAAGCAACAATTGACAGCTACAATAAAGCCTGATTCATGCTTCTCAGTCAGCTCCAACAGGGAGAGACACGCACACACGGACGGAGATGTTTAGCTCTCATACTTCTCTGTCTCCTGGGGAGTGTTGCAAAGCAATTCCTGGACCGGACAGCAGAGGGCGGAGAGCTGTTCTGTGGTATCCTGTCATGTATTTGTCCAAAATAGTGTGATGATATTGTGTTTTTTGTACATAAGAGACTTTTTAACAGACAAATTTGTCTCATTCTCCTACACCTCTTCATGGGCTTGCCACCTCTAAACCCACGATTCCTGTCATTTCCGTCTACAAATAAAACGCTTGCTGTGCATCGTTTCACTCCTCCAGTCACGGGGAATAAAAACGTTCATGTTTTTAGAGTTTTTTTGCAAGTTGTTCTTCAAGTTTCTCCGTGTCTGTCGCTAGTTATCCTCGGCTCTTTGTTTTTGAGTGCGCAATGGTGGCACTGTAGACGACAACGGCATCCTGACCAATCACAAGCTTGCGCTGTCCGTCTCGTTAAACGGATGTTTAAAAAAGTGGGCTCGACTTCGTTCGTACTTGCGTGCCTGCTGGGGCCCTACGCAAGGACGGATAATGGAGTTGCGTGTCTCCGCACTGACGCAGGAGAAGCATGAATCAGGCTTAAGATCAACCGTCCTATATTCATGAAACCAAAGAAGTCCAATTGCCTTCTTTAAAAATCCATTTGATGTCATACTGAACAACTGTTGTATTTGATTCTAATTTTAATGATTCTGTTTCAGGTGGGAATGCTGTGTGATTCCTTTGCCATGTGGCCCATGACCTGTGTCAGCCCGGTTCTGGATGTGGCCTTGCTGAGTTCTCTGTAGCAAGGTTTTCTGGTGCTTGGGGCTGTTCCAGAGTGCACCTGATCCTTCGAGGTCTAACACTTCACATCCCAGCACACGCACGAACACATGCTTGTTGATGTTTGTTGTTCATGATGTTTGTGGTTCATGGTTTACATGTTTATAGTTGTTAATCCCACGTTTTCTTGATGACTCTTAGAAATGTTTCTTCACAGGTGCAGCTGCTGGTTTTATGTTGGTTCCCTAGTTGTATTAATTTTTCTCTTATTTACTTTTTATCCTCTATCAGCAGTCTTTATTCCAGATTGGTTCAGCATTTACATGCTGATGTGGCGATACATAACCCAAATCCATATTACTCAAAGGGAACCTCGAACACATTAAGGCTCCTCTTGATAGAGCAAATCTGTTCAGCACATTCTGACAGACAGACCACCATTCTTCTGTCATGTTGCTGTACAGGACATTTTTAGTTGTTCTATTCAAAAATAAGTAGTATTTCATTTAAAGAGCAATACTTTCACGTTATCATTTCCCCACACTTTCTGTATACCAGTATTTTGTTGTTTATTCAGTAAAGAACGACAAATTCTTTGTTTGTTTGTTTTTTGCACACAAATATCTATCTGTAAAAAATATCTACAAAGCGATAATTTACATAACAAGTATGATTTGGTTTTGCAATACAGCACTCTATTTTAGTAAGATTTTTAAACCAAGTAAAGTTAGTAAAGAACACATTTCTATTGGCTGCTAAGAAACTGTTGGGATTTAAAATGGGCCTGTTGTACAAATAACTTGTAAATGATTATTCCTCACTTTGTAGTCTTAACCAAAGAAATTCCAGTAATTGAGCAAAAACATTTATTTTTTACACTACATTTTATAAAACAACAGGGCACAAAGTGTCGACACATTAAAAAAAACGTAAAATATTAAAAGGTTGTCTCCGACGGTCTCTGCAGCTCTCTGGGCACCACGCCTCACGTAGCTGTCTCCAATGATCCAAATGGCTATGGAGAAAAAATAACAGGTTTGTCATAATTGTTTAAAGTACAAAACCACACATGAAGTGGTCAAGACAGGTACTTGGAACTTACACTTGCTGCGTTGTGTAGCTGATGTTGGAGGCACACAGGCTGCCATGGTGACCTTTTAACAGATCTAAGAAAAAAATGTAATAAAAGAATGAAACTTAAAAACTCCCAGAACTCATGTCATATTTACTAATCAGCTATGGCTGATTTATTGTTTGGATCACAGTGAGTTACACTAATTCTAATATGTTTTTTATTTCTATTACACATACATACTTTTTAACTGTTATTTTCACATGACTGTTATCAGGCTCTCTTGTTCTGGTTCTCATGATAATTCCCTGTCTTCCAGTGCTTGTGCTTTCTTCATCTGTATAATGTCTTTTTACTTTTGGTAAATTGTACTGAGTCCAGAATAAAGGCTACTTGGCTGTACAAGATACAAACAGGTATTACATTTTGGAAATATATGAAATGTATTTAGGCTGCTAATTTAGCTCGAATACTAATAACTGCCGTATTTTCCGGACCATAACTCACACTTTTTTACATAGTCTGGCCGGTCCTGCTACTTATACTCCGGAGCGACTTATATAACAAAATATGTAGGCTACACCGCGCTGCTGCGGGCCGACTCCGACCCGCCCAAGAATGAGTTCCCCGTCCCGCTGGGAGGGTTTCAAAAACCGCCTTCCTCGACTGGAGAATGTGGTGCGCTGCTGCGAGCCGACTCCGACCCAAGAATGATTTCCCCTGTCCCACTGGGAGGGTTTCAAACACCGCCAGCATCTGTTGGAGCCTGTGGTGGGGTGCTGAGGGCCGGCTCCAGCCCAGGAATGAGCTCTCCTCGCCGGCCGGGAGGGTTTGAAACACCGCCATCCTCTCCTCTGCTGGCTGGAGACCATGGCGTGGTGCTGCGCCCGCGTTGTTCATTCTGTTATGGTTACCGGTGCTTGTCTTGCAATGTGAAACGCTTGGTCTCAGATTTTGTAAGAAAAATAATAAAATGTCCCCCCAAAATACGACTTAAATATATTTTCTCTTCTTCATTATACATTTAATGGCTGGTGCGACTCAGGAGCGATAGCCCGGAAAATACGGTACTGAAAACTTGCTCAAAGCAAAATGTTTTCATTACGGAAATAAATTATAAACTTACCGATTTAATACTTTTTTATTGTCCAGTATGTCTATGGTGTAAACTAGATAATTTAAACAAAAAACATGTTTCGGTACCAGGCTGTAAACATGTCTATTTCTGCTGTGAAATTGGTATTTTTAACATGGGAGTCAATGAGGATTTGATCGCTACTGACACCAGCCCCCAGCGGATGAGGGTGGAACTGCAATTTTTGGTACTTCTGCGTTGAGACCATTTTTAGAGTCGCATTGTGGGGCGCAGAGAGGTGTGAGATGCGCATGCGCTGACGGCCGATCACCGGACACAGCAGCGTTTGAAGTTGATGGCAGCTCGTTAGCAAACATCCACAAACAATTTAGATGCATTTTTGCCTAATTTAACCACTGACAACGAAAATATCATCTGGTAAGTATAACTCACTCAATCTGGAGGTAAGTGAAGGAAATTTAGAAAGTTTGTTAAATTATATTGACAAAGTTTTTGAGTTATTCGTTATGGGTCCGAAGAAATCAGCAGCTGAGGCTGAAACACCTGCTGGGACCAAGAGGAGACGTCCTCAGGACTCGCCTGAGGCCTCATCTCCCCGGAAGGACATATTAGAATTATTAGATTCTATTGATAAACAGCTTCTGGGATTTGAGGGGCGACTTCATCTGCTCGAGGTTCTACACCAGGAGTTTCAAAACCTCCGAACATCTCTGGAGTTCAGCCAGGAGCAGGTTGAGCGGCTCGCTGCTGAGAACGCGTCTCTGCGGGAGTCCGTTTCTTCCCTTGAAGAGGGAATGACGCAGATCACCCAGGACAACAAGATTCTGAAGAAGACGGTTTTGGACCTTCAGGCCCGCAGCATGAGGGATAATCTGGTGTTCGCAGGCCTGCCGGAGCAGGCGGGAGGGGCGGAGAACTTTGAGCAAACAATAAAGAACTTTCTCCAGACAGAAATGAAGGTACCCGAAGAAAAGGTACAAAACATCACCTTTCACTGGGTACATCGCCTTGGAGCTAAAAAAAGGGACAGCAGAAGACCTCGTCCCATCGTGGCTAAATTTGAACATTTTAAGCAGAAGGATCTTGTTAAAAGTCACGGAAGAGAGCTCAAAGGGAAAGATTTCAGCGTCAATGGTCAGTTCCCGAAGGAAATTCTGGATCGGCGCCGGGTCCTCTTTCCGCTGCGTAAAAAGTTTATCCAGGATCGGAAGAGAGCTGTCATCTCGGTGGATAAGCTTTATGTGGACAATAAGCTTTACAAGGAGCGAGGAGTGACTGACTGGCTGTATTAGCCCAACATCAGGTCAGACATTTATTATTCTTATCAGGATTCACTGGGTTTGATCACGTCAGGATTAAACAGCTGCTAAATCCGTATTGTTGATGATAAGATCACCTGTTCTTCACCACCTCACACCCCATCACCTTTTCTTTTTAGTTCTTTCTTCTTTTTTAACCTGTATCTGTATTTTCCCTTCCTTTTTACCTGCTTCTGCACCTTAACACCTGTACGGCACAACCACACAACTTTCCAACACTGCGTCAGACTCAACACACACACACGCACACACACACACACGCGCACACACACACACACACACACAGATATATTTAAATTCACAGCACAATAAATATCATAATTTATGCGTCAAATAAAACAACCACAAACACTGTTGGATCTTTATTATTATTATTATTATTTACTTTTCTGTTATTTATTAACATACTATTTTATTCATTTAGATACTTATTCCATCTTATTCACATGAAGGCGTCATAATTTAGCTACTCACACACACATCTATGGGTGCACTAAGATTTGTCTCATGGAACGTACATGGAGCTGGCTCCATAGAGAAAAGATTAAAGATTTTTGATCAGCTAAAGAGAGTGCAAGCAGACGTAATATTGTTACAAGAGACTCATAGATCTGCCACATCCGCAGATGAACTTAAAACACCTGAGTTTCCCAGCATGTTCTCTGCCTGCTATAACTCTAGGCAAAGAGGTGTAGCTATTTTAATACACAAAAACATCAATTTCACAGTACTGGACACAGTCTTTGATCCAGAGGGTAGATTTATAATGTTAAAAATATCTGTACAGAACCAAAGCTTATGTATTGTCAGCATATATTGTCCAAATATTGATGACCCTCCATTCTTTCATAATTTTTTCTCTGTACTCTCCGAACACTTGGACTGTCCACTTATACTTGGAGGTGATTTTAATTTTTGGATGAATTCCTTAACAGACAGGCTCAGTACAGCTGGGACTCAGCGCAATTGGCAATCCACTAATATAGTTAAACAGTACATGAGTGATTATGGGCTTTGTGATGCATGGCGATCTCTTCATCCTAACCGTAGAGAGTATACTTTTTTCTCGCACGTCCATCACTCTCATTCACGTTTGGATTATTTTCTAGTCAGCAGCTCATTGTTGGCTGACATTTCAGACACTGAGATACACCCCATAGTTGTCAGCGACCATGCTCCGGTTTCTTTAACTCTGGTAAATAAGAAGACAATCCCACCAAGCAGAAACTGGAGGTTTAATACATCACTGCTTAAAGACGAAGGTTTTATAGAATTTTTTTAAAAGGAGTGGGCTTTATATTTAGAACATAATGACCTGCCTGGAACATCAGCATATATTCTCCGGGAGGCAGGAAAGGCAGTGATGAGAGGTAAAATAATCTCTTTCTCATCACATAGGAAAAAAACAGAAAACAAACGTATTCAGGAGTTAGAGGAAATCATCAAGTCTTTAGAGGCATCCACAGAAGAAGAGTCAATGAGCAAATTACGTAAAGCTAAACTAGAACTTCATGGAATTATTGACAAAAAGACACAATTTTTAGCACAAAGACTACGAATAGAAAACTTCGAACATAGTAATAAATCAGGTAAATTCTTAGCTAGCCAATTAAAAATAAATAAAGAGAAAACTACCATATCTGCTGTTAAAGACTCAACCAGGAATATAGTTAATGACCCTGAAAGAATAAACAACACCTTCAGAGACTTTTACCAAACGTTGTACTCACCACAGATAAACCCATCAGATAATGAGATCAATGAGTTCCTTGACAGGATAACACTTCCTAAATTATCAGACAGCCAAGTTACAGTCCTGGACTCACCACTAACATCAGCGGAGCTCCAGGAAGCCCTTAAATCCATGAGTAATAGGAAAGCTCCAGGTCTAGACGGGTTCCCAGTAGAATTCTACAAAGAATTCTGGATCATTCTGGCTCCAACATTTTTCAGAATGGTGAGGAAAATCGAAGAGAGCGGCAAATTACAGCCAAACATGAATTCAGCCAATATTAGTCTCTTGTTAAAACCAGGCAAAGACCCAGCATTTCCAACCAGCTATCGCCCAATTTCTCTTATTAATGTTGATCTCAAAATAATTTGTAAAGCCCTGGCCAAAAGATTAGAGAAGGTAACCCCCTTCATAATACACCCTGACCAAACTGGTTTCATTAAGGGTAGACAGTCATCCACAAACTCACGTAGATTACTTAATTTGATTGATTTCTCTTACAGTAGAAACATAGAAACTAGTATTGTCGCGTGCCCGTCCCATTTCCCGGTTCCATTAAAACCCAGTTCCGTTAGAACTTATGAGACGGTGCATCCATCAGGGTTCGGGGGGATGTCGGCGAGTTTAATCGTACTAGACCCGGGTTTGGATTATCTAATTAGAATCTTGTCTTTTATTTAAAAGGTGAAATGACTTGTACGAATAGCCAGCCTCAGAGTACTCCACTTCTTTTAAACTCGTTACCTTTTGGTTAAGATACTAGAGAGAAGTCTGGAGGCAAGCCAAGCCTCTCAGCAATTGTTTGGATTACCCGGAATTAATTGCGCCTCTAACAGTTTATGTGGGAGATTGGTAACTATAAAATCATTTATGCTAGTTGATCAGGCTATCATAATTTTATCAATTTATTTATTAATCCAACCTTCCAGCTGATTAGAGACTTTTTCAACCTGCAATCAGAGCCAAAATAACCTCTAATATCCTGTTTTTATCGCCCTTAAGACAACTCGTTACTCGTAAGGAGGGGGAAGTTAAAACTTCCCTTATCTTAAGGTTTCTTTATATTATTCTATTATAAACTGTAAAGTAAGTCCTGACAATTCAGGGACCGATGATCGATATGCTTACCTCTGTGCAATTTATGGCCAGGGCTCCAAACGTGAAGCTTTAGAGAAAACCTGAAAGAATCAGAATTATGTTTCTTTTTCAAAAAAGGTTTATTACAAAATCAAAATACAAAAATGGGTAAATAAAAAACAACTGCTATCCCCCAAGGAGGAATTAGTTCAAAATGATTAAATAAGAGTTAGTTTACACCAGCTCTTGTCTTCTCAGAATCTCCCCAAAACTCTCCCAAATCTCCTCTTCCAAGAGTCCTGCCTCTAAGCTCTGCTTCTCTCCAAAAAACTGCCTGTCATCCCCCATCCTGGGGGACAGGGGATGACCCCTCCAAGCCTGCTCTGTCTTTTCTTGTCGCCTGCCCCAGCTGCTGTCGAATCTTTTTTTTGCTGTTCAGAGCTGTTCTTATATACCCTTCCTGGGCCAGCTTAAGGTCATGGGGTCATTTACCAGATACACACTTTGTAGCTCAACACAAAATATTTGGTGTCATTTTCACTACATGCAGCATTCTTCTTAACACAGGTCATTACATCATCTTTTGCAGCATTCTTCAGTTTCTCGCCAATGTTCCCGAGAGGGCTTCTGGATCTGATGGGCTTGTCTTCACTCTGTTCTCCTCCAATCCCATCTTTCCAAGCCAGGGGTGGGGCAAAGAGGTTGGGTCAGTCAACCTGACCTTTTGCCCAGTTCTGTCCTCTCGTCCCTGTGACCCTTGTGTGACCCTTGTTTCTGACCACAGTTTTTTTGACCTGCAGCCCAGCTCCTGTCGGCTGGCTGATTTTGCTCGCACAAGCCAGTCCAGTGTGGCTCACCTTTTGACCCCGTACTTGCCACTGTCTTTGGCATGTGGGGACTCGCAACAGTATATTATCTCTAGATGCAGAAAAAGCTTTTAATAGAGTTAACTGGAAGGTCTTATTTGCAACTTTACATAAATTTGGTTTTGGGAACTTCTTCATAAACTGGCTACAAACATTATACAGTTCACCAACAGCACGTGTCAGGACGAATGACCAAATATCAGCTAGATTCTGTCTTCAGAGGGGGACCAGGCAGGGATGCCCACTCTCCCCCTCACTATTTGCTATCTTTATTGAACCACTAGCAGCAGCAATTAGGCAAACAACAGATATTAAAGGGATAAAGTGTAAGAAAATAGAACATAAGATCAGTCTTTATGCAGATGATGTTTTACTCTTTCTCCAGAATTCTCAATCCTCTCTCTCCCAAGCAATATAACTGATAAACTCTTTTTCCAGAGTTTCAGATTACTCTGTAAACTGGTTAAAATCCACAGTTCTACCAATTAATTTCTCATTTGTCAATTTGCTTAATACACAATTGAAGTCAGGGAATATCACATACCTGGGAATTAATATCTCTCCCAAGTTAGCAGATCTAACCAAACTAAACTACATCCCACTTTTAAGGAAAGTGGAAGATGATCTTGCAAGATAGAAATCCTTACCAATATCACTCATGGGGAGAGTGGCTACAATTAAAATGATGGTCTTACCCAGAATAAATTACTCATTCTCGATGATCCCAAACAAACCACCAGCTGACTGGTTTAAATCTCTGGACTCCTCAATTACTAAATTCCTTTGGCAGGATAAACCTCCACGAATTAGCTTAAAAACGCATCAGAAGACCAAAGACAGAGGAGGACTGGATTTACCCAACTTTTATTATTATTTCTTAGCCAACAGGCTGCAATATATACCAAGATGGTTGCAAGATAACCCACTAGATGAGTCCTGGGTAGATATAGAACAGACACTTTGCAATACGATAGAGCTTTCAGACTTACCATTTATTAGCTCAAGCATAAGAAAACATGAAAGCTTCAAAAGTATTAGTATCAGCACTTCTCTGACGGCATGGTGGGAGTATCTTAAAATGACAGAGTCTTCACTAGTACCATGCAGACGCACACCTATCTGGAATAATCCTGACATTTTGCAAAACAACAAAATGATGAACCTTCCGGACTGGAAAAATAAAGGAATCCTATACCTGGAACACATATATGAAGGATTGGACTTCATTCCATTTAATCAAATAGTCTCCCAATTTGGAATGGATAAGAATAGCTTTTTAGAATATCACCAAATTAAATCTGTAGTCAAACAAAAATTTAAGCTCAATAAAATAGAATTACAAACACCACCAAGGGTATTAGACTTTTATAATCTCAAACCCCCCAAACTACTGTCTAAAGTATATAAGACACTGTCCAAAATAGACGATAAAATTGCAATCCCTATTGAAAAATGGGAGGTGGATCTATCAGTTAGCTTTGACCAGGACTTCTGGTCCCAAACTTGTTTAAAAACTTTTAAAATGATCAGACACCCCAATTTACAATTAATTCAGTACAAAATTCTACACAGAGTACACTATACAGGTCATCGGATGTTCAAGATGGGGTTTGTGTCGTCTGACACCTGTACACACTGCACAAACAACATTCCTGACAATTACATTCATGCACTGTGGTCCTGCCCACCTGTCCAGGAATTTTGGGGTAGAGTTTGTGAGGATCTGTCAAAATGTCTGAAATGTCATATCCCAACTTCCCCCTCTCTTTGTTTACTGGGAAACCTGGACGATGTCCCGATTGAAACATCTTTGGTTCACGTCGTTCTGACTGCCATATGCATCGCTAAGAAAACTATCCTCTTGAATTGGAAAACTAGAGAAACTCTCTGCATTAACCAGTATAGAAATCTTTTGTTAGATCATATTGCACTTGATATAGCCTCTGCTTCCACTTCAGATGAATCTCTCTGGGCTCCTTTGAATGGTTTCATCACATAGCGAGGGTGGGGGGTCGTTGATGTTGTCCTACGGGATGGTGTGGGTGGGGGGGTGTGGGGTCTGAGTTTGGAGTATCCGGATGTTCCCTGGAGGTGGGTTCACTGGGGGTGTCTGGGACTGGGGGGCCGTTGCCCCCCTCTGGAGGTGCTTGGGTTGCCTCGGGGGGTGGAATACTGGCAGTTGTGAGTGGGGCCCCTTGGGGGGCTTGGCGGCGGCCATGGGTCACTGCCTGGCGGCTGCAATGCCCCTGGGCGGGTCTGGGTGGGGGCCTGGGGGCTCGGGGTTTGGGGGTGGCCGGCCCCGTGTGGGGATCTGGGCGGGGCCTTGGGGGGTCGGGTCCTGACATGTATGCTGCCGGGAAGAAGGCAGGAACATGCAGCAGTGCCTGGCCCGGGTTCGGGGGCCTCAGGAAGACCTTGGCTCCTCTGCCGTTCCATCACAGGGGAGGGGGAGGTTCAGGAGGGGGAGGACCCAACCTTACCTGGATGTCCCATGTCTTATATATTCTGGAAGTTGTGCAAATGCAGGGATGGGCATAGATATTCTGATGGGGTGGGGCTGGGTTGGTGCCCTCGGACTCCGTGAGGCTCTGTAATGCTGCTGCTTTGGGTCCTGGCAGGATGGGCTGGGGTCTCCATGCCCTGGGTGGCAGTTTGACAACAGAGGTGCCTATTGGGGCCAGTAGGGGAGCTGGTTTCCTGGAGGGCTAAGCCCAGCCAGCCATTCCTCCCCATCCCCGCATATTTCTCTCCTCCTGCTCCCTCACATCATCACACAAACATACACATTGGACCTTGGGGGGTGGGCAAGTCAGGGAGTGTGGGTATGGACCCCATTTCCACATTCCTGTGGCAACCTGCCCCCCAATTTTATTTTCACCTTATACACTTCCACTGACGACATTCCACACAAACACACACTTAGGGCCTTGGGAGTGAGCACATTCAATGGCATTTGGCAGGGGGGTATTTCAGCCTCCTCCCGGGTGCCGGTGCCCACTTCCAATTTTAAACCGCACTTAGACACTGATGGCTGAGGGTGTAAGTGGGGTGGTGCGGTGGCACCAGCTGGCATAGGCCGGATGATGCCCGCACTGCCCACTCACCACAGCCATGGGATACACCTCATGATCACACAACACTATATTGGAGCAGGCTGAGGGAAACTAGGGGTCTTGGCCACCTCTGTTGTTGCTAGGCCTCCTGGGGCTGGAGGCTAGGAGGGAGATCTGGCCATCTGGTTGGGG
The DNA here is from genome assembly GCF_043380555.1 of Nothobranchius furzeri. Classification (NCBI taxonomy): domain Eukaryota; kingdom Metazoa; phylum Chordata; class Actinopteri; order Cyprinodontiformes; family Nothobranchiidae; genus Nothobranchius; species Nothobranchius furzeri. Next base: position 50,879,831 of record NC_091744.1, on the reverse strand, counting down.
TTTGGGGTGGTGGGTTGCTGTGCTCAGCGTTGGGCGGGGGAGCCTGCTCATCAGCACCCCAGCAGAAAGGGTCAAACTCTGGTTACCGGTGATGGTTTTACCCAGTGTGCAGCAGTACCGGGACCAGAGTGAATAGGGTGTGTATGGGGAGCATGAGTGGGTGTCCGGCGTGCATTTTTGTAAGTCTTGGGTTGTATGTGCATGTGTGAGCATGAGGGAGGGAGTGTGTGACTGTGTTTGTGTATGACTGTATATGTCAGGTGGGGCCTTTGACTCCTCCCTTCTCCTGGAACCTCTCTTGACGATATAGATCTTTGTCCCCCCTCCCCCTGACACACCTGGTGTGAGGGGTTGTGCCATGGTCTTCCTGAGTGTTCGTGGCAACCGGGTCTGGGGGTTTAAGTTTCAGGCATCTGCCTGATAGATCCCGGTGGCTGCCTGGTGGGGTCTGGGTCCCTGGGCTCTGCTGGCTCCCCGGCGGGGGTGGTCGCCCCTGGGTCCCGGGTCGCTGGGTCCCGGGCTCGGCCGGCTAGAGGGTGGGAGGCTGCGGGCGGGTCTGTGGGCTTGCCGCTGATATCTCCCGGGACTCTGCCGGCTGCTGGTTGTGGCCCCCCGGGGCGATCCTCTGTGCCTCTCGAGGGGGGGGGGGGCCTTCCTGGTTGCAGTCTCCTTGGGGTTCCTGTGTTCTGGGGCAGCGCCTGGATCTCTGGGACTTGGAGCTCCCCCCGTCTCCTGCGCATCTTTGGGGGGCGGATCTGTGGTCCCTCACACTCTCTGTTGGACGCTCCTATAGAGAAACCTTAAATAAACAAGTGCGTGTACACACACAGGTGCTCACATGGTGCTCTCAAAAGTATGGGCTTGGGAACGTTAAACACAGGTCTTAAGACTATGGTGGGCACTTAATGCACTGTGATTTATTATCGTGATTCTTCAGTTAAGCAATGTTGATTATATATTTTCTTCATCAAGTTGACGCAGTGATAGCTAGATCTTGTTGTATTGTTGTTGTGTCCCTTTTTTTTTGACTTTTTCTGCAGGTCTAGAAGCAGACTCTTGTTCATTGTTTATTTTTGTGGAACCCCCCCCTCCCCCCCTCCTCTCTCCCCACCTTTTCTTTTCCTTTCTCTTTCACCTCTGTCTCCGTGTCTGGTCGGAATTACAATGCATTCAACAACAATAACAATAAAGTTTTAAGTATCAGGCGTGACATTAAAAGCAAACGCTTTGATGCTCCACCTGAGAGTAAATCTGTAAGGCTTGTCACCAGCATTCAGACATCAATTCTGCTTGCTTCACAGCCAGACAGGACACGGTAAAAAAAATTTTAAAAAAAAAGAGTTGCATTGTGGGGGCTTGGTTTTAGCCAAAAATAGAAACACTACTCTAGTTTTGATACAGAAAACTGAGTGAAAAATGAATTGGTTTTGTTCACCGTGAAATGACTGGTAAACAGATTCCCGGAAAGCTGTATTGGCTTGGTATTCATTTTAGCCAAAATTGGAAATGCAACTCTGGTGTGAGAAATAAGTAGACCGGTGTGGTAACTAGAGGTGTGAATCTTCACTTGTCTCCCGATTCGATTCGATTACGATTATTGGATCAACGATTCAATTCGATTGGATATCCCGATGCATCACGATGCATCACGATTATTTCATATTGATTTGTTTTCATCGATAAATAGAATATGTCAGATAATTGCTTTTTTTATCTAAAACGTAATTGACACAACCTGCCATCCCTCAAAAGCTCTCCATTCACAACAGGTTAGGACAAAACATTTTAAACATTTAAGAAGATTTAACAAAGTAAAATGATCTGTTTCCTCGTTCAACACCACGCCTCACCCCAGCTTTCCACGGGAGCCGTCAGCAGCACGTTACTGCAGCAGCACGTCATAGCTGCTCATAGGAACCGCTGTGGTCAGCAGAACCTTTTCCACTAGAGCCGTCGGCAGCCGTCAGCAGCGCGAGTCGGCCGCGTCTCAGGAGCAGCATGTCGCGGCCTTTACGCGCCGGTTCTATTTTCTACGCGCGACGCCTCTGAAACGGGTCAAGTTCGACATTTTTGGGGAAGGAAAGACAGGAAATCGAACGCGGAAATGGGGAGAAGCTCCAGAGATTTTCAGAATAAAGAACGTACTGCCTTCCGGTTGCTTTATTTTTAAAAACAGTTACTAACTGTGCGGCCCCGTGAGAAGTTATCACACAGCTAGCGGTCTCCTTTGTTTTTCAGGTCCGTATTGGCGATTATAAAACGGACAGAACATAAAACACAAACCATGTTGTAGTTTTCTCCTGCTTGTTGTTGTGTTTACTGACGAAGTCACTCGTGTGACTTCGTGCTCGGTCGGTGACAGCTGCTCCCCTGCTGCTTCGCGTCTCGTGGGAAGGGCCAAGCAGCAGCTTACGCGAGCAAGACGTGCTGCTGCAGTAACATGCTGCTGACGACTCCCGTGGAAACCCGGGGTCAGTCTGAGAAAAACACGCTTTGCAAAAACTCACAAAATCTAAAAAAGTACTGAAAACCTACAGGACACATAATGTAATAATAAAATACATAATTGGTTCATATATGAGTGTTTAATGTCTCTGAGCAGCTCTAGAATCAAATATTTATGCTGCAGTTCAAGGGTGTCAGAAATAACACCAAATGAAATGTTTGACTTAATTTCATTTGAACCCAGTGGTTCGTTTCTGAAATGTTGGAGAATGAATCAAGTTCTGTTTGATGCAGAAAATAATAAAACATAAAACAAATTCTACACTTCCAATAATATTTAAGATGTGTGTATTCTTCCTGATAATAACCCCAGCAGGAGGCTGTGGGCTGGATTAGGATTAAATTACCCAGCTGATGGATCTCTTTCACTAAACAGCTAACTACAAACCTTTCCACTAACCTGTCCTGTGTAACCCTCGCCATGTAACCCTCATGTCCATGCTGTCTCTGGAGGAGCAGGTAGGAGACAAGTCTCCTGTAACCTAAAATGGACCAAAGCTTCCTCCCAGTTTCTCTTTAAGCTGAATTTAACATCAGTTTATCATCATGAAACAAAAGAATAAAGTGGAACAAGAATTCTATCTTCTATTTCTCTCTCCTTTTAACTTCTCCGTGACCCTAAATTAAAGAGACAGACGATCACGCTGCAGCCGCCGTCATTGACCCCTCCCCCTCCCCAAGACCGGATCTCCCTACATTACAACAAGCAGTCTGACTGAGCACTTCCAGGAGAAATAATAATTAAATTATGAAAATAATAACGCGTGTTTGGAGCATCGGTTTGGAGGAGCGTCCTCCGATCCTCTCTCTTGTGTGAGCAGACAGTGTCTCTCTCTCTCTCTCTCTCGGTCGCTGATAGAGCGAGCGGAGCGCGCCGCACAACAACCCGCTCAATTAACATAGTTCATGGCCCAAATCCAACAGAACCGGTCGGGCTGATTCGGTTCCGGTTTGGTCTCGGGTGACAACTCTAGCACTCAGCCCTACAATACCTCATTAAGGCGGAGGTAAATGTGGAGAACGCTCACTCTGACAGATTTGGATGCAGCGCTGGTGCCGCCGTTAAAAAAACAAAACTACATTCCACTATAATCGATTATGGCGTACTCTTCTACGATGCAGAATCGTTTATGTCCGCATCCCGATGCATCGATTATTTGATTATTTTCCTCAGCTCTAGAGGTAACTATGATGTTCTAAATTGGTTTCGTCTACCGTATTAGGACGGTTTTTGACAGATTCTCAGAATGGTGAAAGTGGTGATGGTTTTGACAGGTTCTTTGCATGCTGTCTGTATTTGGCTTGGTTTTAAATGTTATGCCGGAGAATTAGACACATGCTCTAGTTATCTTTGTTGTTTGTTATCTTAGATGTTGTCTGCTTTAACTGTTGTTTGAATGGATGAGAGTGTCTGGACTTGCTTATTCGTGTAGAAAGAAGGATATGGCAAATCATTTGCACACGTCTCAAGTTGGTGGTCAGACTTTTAAACAGTGAGTCCCACTGTGTTTAGAGACACAGTTGGAGGGCAGATTTGTGAGCCTAAATCTGACTTCATGCCGAAGAAGAGACAGTGTGGTTACTATATGGGGAAATTAGAACTCACAAAATACCTTTTGAGTAAATATTATACATTGATGGAAATGTCAATCCAGGAAACGTGGAAATGATCTGAAAATTATCAGAGGATTGATGGAAAACCTGTTTTTGATAACCGCTGACGTGTCACAAATGTATTATGCTGACGAGGAAGCACAGAGCGGTGGAGAGATAAAAGGGTCGAAGATGTGAAACAGAGAGAGAGAGAGCACAGCCAGGCTCAAAATAACCCAAACAAGAGCTGCTGTGCTCGGAGCTAATAAGGTCTTATAAGTCGAGGCCTCAAAGGTAACTTAAACTAGAACATAAAAATGAGAAATTACCGTAATTTCAGGACTATAGAGCGCACCTTAATATAAGCCGCACCAGGCTAAAAGCCGCAGATATCTACTGAATTGAAAATGTAGTTTAAGTGAACGTAACTGAACTGATCAGTATCAAACAAAACAAAAAAGTTATTGATTAGTTTATTCATCATCCTCCTGTGCACTGAAACCACTGAAGTCATCATCTACTTCAGTGTCGGAGTTGAACAGCCTCAAAAGAGCTTCGTCACATATCTTTTCATCTTTTCTGTGGCGATGTCAGTATCGCTCTCCGTGTTGCTGTCATCATCCCAGGGTGAAGCTGGGAAAACAAGCAGCGCCATTTTACTGTGAAAAAAAATCCTCCTGGGCGCTTTCGGTAGCACTCCTTTACCCATTTCCTCATTAGACTTTCTGGCATCCATCCTTTCTGATTGATTCAAGCCGCACTTCATTATAAGCCGCATGGTTCAAAGTGTGGGAAAAAGTAGCGGCTTATAGTCCAGAAAATACGGTTACTCCTTGATGCAAAGTGGTCATTACAGTGGACAGGTTCTCAAAATTGTAATTTACTTATTTGTTTTTGCTATCAAGCACAGCTGTTGAAGACTTTGTTGCATTTGAGCCCCTCCATGTGGACTTCAATAAGTCCAGCCAACATATTACATATTCAGAATGCACGCTGTCCACTGTGGTGGACATGTAGTAAATTATATGCAAATTATTAAATGTTACAAAAATATGTGTTGAAATTTGTTTCATTCACACCTGAAGATAAATGAAAGACATTGTTAAATAATCATGGTTGAAGATTTCATAATTCATTCATCAAAGGGTTAAGCACTGACCAAATATTTAATTCCTGGTATTCTGGTGACCAATATAATTTTAACTATAAACTGTGTCAGTATTGGTGGCTGAAAGGGAAAGGGTTTTAGTGAAACCCCTCAAACTGAGAAACTGACTGTTTATCAGTAATTGGTAGTAAAACAGAGCCCAAATAAAGGCTAACCCCCAAATTCCACTACCTCCGCTCCGGTCCGCCCCCGCCTTCCGCAGCCGCTCGCTTCCGAACTCAATTTTTACTGGTACCCGCTCTACAACGGCTCCGCTCCGGTGCGGAGACCTGAGGTGGGCAAACAAGCATGCGCGGGATTTTCGAGATCTTGCGATACAGTCCGAGCAGTAAACGCGGAAGTTAGATCCAAACACCCGTTGTGTGGGAGAAACATCGGCATGAGCTGTTTAATCTGCCCATCATTTGTGTTGACAGATCAGCAGTGTTTGGATCAACAAAGTGTGACTACTTTGATAGTAGAAACTGTGTTTATGGCTTACTTTTGTACATTTAAACTTCAGCCGCCATTGATAGTTGTTAAAAGTTGTTAAACCTGTGCATATGAAACAAAAAATGCCTTTTGTTTATCGATTTATTGTGAACAACGGAAATTGTGCTCGCTCCTTTTCCTGTTGGGCCATTGTGATTTCTGTCCATTTACTGCGGAGGTGCTCCGGCGTCCGGCGAAAATAGGATCGATTCTATTATTGCCGGACGCCGGAACAGAGGGTGGCGCACGGCGCCGCACGGCCGCAGTAGTGGAATTGCTCTGATTGACTACAACGGGACCGATTTTGCTCCGGCGTTCGTGTCGGAGCGGAGCGCAGCGGAGCGGAGGTAGTGGAATTTGGGGGTAAGAGTGTTTATTTTAGTCAAAACCTCTTGGACTGGGAGATTGACTGTGTGGTTAACAGTAATCCCAGACCAACAAAAACTAGTGACCATTGTCAAATTGCATTTTATCTCCTTATTTTATTTTTTTAAATCTTTGTCTCTGACATTTTAAATAAGACAAGGGAGTTCTCAGCGAATGACAACCGAGCCTGGGCAACAGCAGATTTGGTGTGCAGTATCTATTGAAGTCGAAAACTGCATTTTGAACACTAAAAAATATTGGTTGTCGTGAACTGAATCTCTTGGTGTCTGTCAAATGTAGGAACTTGTTCAAATCTCCGATTAGCGGACATTGTCATCAGAACAAGGGGGGAAACTGTCTGGAAGTAAAATAAAAATGAGACAGCAGATTAAAGCTGTTGTAGGGAATTCACATTTAAAAAGTTAAATGGGTTTCATTCTTCATGTATTCTCAGCTTGGGATCTTTGAAATGCTTTGACACAGATGTTCACGCTCCTCTGTGTCTGGGTTAAATGGCAAGGTCATGTCAAAAAGTTAACACTAGGGATGAGCGAGTACACCACTATCTGTATTTGTTCAACCAACTAAATTATCTGTATCTGTATCTGTACTCGGAAGTGGGTGTGGTTTACATCAATATATTATTTTAAGTCTGAAATTGATATGGATTGATCAGAAGTTGATATGTGTGTGGTTTATTTGAAAACTATTTACAGAGCAGCCTCAGAATAGAGATTAAATATTTTTGATCACAATAGTAAAGAAACTATTACAGAACAAGTGTTTCAATAAAATCAGAACATTAATATTTAAGTGCATGGATTAATACATCTGAACTCATGCAGTAGGAACTAGGAAATATGAAATGCTAGAACCAGACACAACTTTATGTATATTTTTTAATTTTAATTTGATTCAACAGATTTTTTTCTTAACGTTCTTGGCATTTTCCCACACAAAGTTAAACAAAACAATGTTGATTGAGGTGTGTGTGTGTGTGTGTGTGTGTGTGTGTGTGTGTGTGCGTGTGTGTGTGTGTGTGTGAGATAGAGGGAGTTAAATAAAATAAAAAACCCGACCAGAGCGGAGGTAGAGACACAGCACGTCAGCTCTGTCTTGTCAAATGCACCATGTAAGTTACGAAAAAAGTAACTAAATATTCAACCAAAAAAGAGGCGAGCTGAAGAAAACCTAGGGAAAACTGAAGAAACGTGAGCAACAGTGAAGCAATCACAGCGAGATCCGTTACTGTCTGTGTGTGTGCATGGATGAGCCGGACGGACTGCACTCTCGGCCAGCTAGAGAGTTTTTTGTGTAGGGAGGGGCGGGCGCTCTATGTGACTGGCCAATCACAGAGCGTGAAGACAGTCAGTTACCCAATGAGGATTTTCCTTCAGCACGATTACAGATATTTACGAGGTTTACTCGTTTCATGCTCGTATTTGTCAAAAATGCTTTATCCGTACCGCATACTCGTCTGAAACGAGTATCCGGCTCATCCCTAGTAAACACGCATATCCTAACAGCCTTGGTCTCAAGTAAGACAATATTCCATCAGTCATGCGATTCTTAAGCAGAAATCAGGAAAGGCTTCAAAATACAATTCCTGAAAGAAAAACAAAACCAAAACGTAAAGAGTAACTATGAAGCTGCTGAACAATGGATTTGTGTTCACCCGTCCTCTCTGGAATGTATACATTTGCCCATGTTTTGGGACCGTTTGAGATTAGGCTACAGTTGACACAGCTTGCGCAACCTTGTACACCTTAGAATCTAGAGAAATAAGTTATGTAGTTTCTGACTTATTGCTGAACACATCAAATAGTAAATTTTTGTCAATGCCCAAATATCTGATTCATTGATGGGGCATACAGTATGATCTTGACTACATTTCATAACTCGGATTCCAGAAAACATGATAGAATCTAAAAAGTCTGTTACACACCTAAATTTATTTTATAAATGGGATTTAGATGATGAATGTTCATTTGGCTTTACTGAGTGATTTGGCCGTTTCTTAGTATCATTTTTGGAATTTAAGTGTTGAAGATTCAGTTGTTTTTTCCTGTAACTGGGTGCCAAGACCTCACTGTTTCCTTATCTTAACCCAAACAACGGATAGGCTGCGCAGACCTATCCACGCACACAGAGTGTGGCCTGACATTTCCCAGAGTAAAATAATTAGCTGATTGCTGTAAATAATCTGCTAACTATCTGACGCTTGTGCGCCTGTTAAATACCAATAAAACTTGAGTATGAGAGTAAACAAAAATAATATTAAGCAGTAGGGATGAGCCGAATACTCGTTTCAGACGAGTATCCGGTACGGATAAAGCATTTTTGACGAATACGAGCATGACACGAGTAAACATCGGAAATATCTGTAATCGTGCTGAAGGAAAATCCTCATTGGGTAACAGACTGTCTTCACGCTCTGTGATTGGCCAGTCACATAGAGCGCCCACCCCTCCCTACACACAAAACTCTCTAGCCGGCCGGTTGCTCAGTCCGTCCGTCTCATGATCATCCACGCACACACACAGACAGTAACTGATCTCGCTGTGATCGCTTCGCTGTGATCGCTTCACTGTTGCTCACGTTTCCTCAGTTTTCCCTAGGTTTTCTTCAGCTTGCCTCTTTTTCGGTAGAATATTTACTTTTTTCGTAACTTACATGGTGCATTTGACAAGACAGAGCTGACGTGCTGTGTCTCTACCTCCGCTCCGGTCGGGTTTTTTTAACTCCCTCTCTCTCCCTCTCTCACTCTCACACACACACACACCTCAATCAACATTGTTTTGTTTAACTTTGTGTGGGAAAATGCCAAGAATGTTAAGAAAAAAATCTGTTTCATCAAATTAAAATTAAAAAAAATATATATAAAGTTGTGTCTGGTTCTAGCATTTCATATTTCCAAGTTCCTACTGCATGAGTTCAGATGTATTAATCCATGCACTTAAATATTAATGTTCTGATTTTATTGAAACACTTGTTTTGTAATAGTTCCTTTACTATTGTGATCAAAAATATTTAATCTCTATTCTGAGGCTTCTCTGTAAATAGTTTTCAAATAAACCACACACATATCAACTTCTGATCAATCCATATCAATTTCAGACTTAAAATAATATATTGATGTAAACCACACCCACTTCCGGTTAAACCACGCCCACTTCCGGGTTATGCCACGCCCATTCCGAGTACAGATACAGATAAAGATAATTTTGTTGGTTGAACAGATACAGATACAGATAGTGGTGTACTCGCTCATCCCTATTAAGCAGAATGTAACCCCTGTTAGGAGATTAGTGAACAAAATTGAAATGTCAAATTTAGGAGTGATGATAAATGATTGTTTTTTTTTTTATTCTGACTTACCTTATAATTAGGACATAAGGGATAATGTGTGATGTCCTAGACTTTCAAAAGTAGTGATTGTGCCTTTTTAAATGATCATCTATGAACAGTTTATTATATGGAGTTTCTACTGTTGGCCGGGTGCTATGATGTTACTGACAGTTAATTTTTAGGGTTGCCAACCTTCCCGTAAAAAAACCGAATCGGCGATATGAGTTGAAACAGAACGTGATTTGTCCTGTAGTTTAGCTAGACTGAAACAAAAAAAAAAAAAAGAGAGAGAGAGACAACGCTGTGGTGTCTTTATTTATGCTGCTCAGCCGGCCGTCTCCTCAGTCATTCCCCACCATTTTTTCCTTCTTTTTGTTTTACTGGCAATAAAGGTGGGTGACATCTAAACTCGGGTGCATTTGATCATCTGCGGATCCATTTATTAGCCGATGTTTGCTGTAAAAGCTGCTGGTCATGGTGTCAGTTTGGATCTGATGAGAGAGAAACATCGAGAAGAAATAGGAGATGTCCAGACTCAGTCCTCCGAGCAGCTGAACAGTTATTGGAGAAACTGTTTTCATTTTAGATTACACGAATGACTTGAAGAAAAGTTATGAACAAATGTCACCAGGGTTCTTTTTTACATAGCTGATAGAAGGCTGGTGACTGTGCAGGGGAGGCTCTAACAGTTTTGTCTGGGTGCAGGTATAAGGCAGAGGGGGGAGACAGAAATACTTTTATTTCTTATTTTCATTTTAAATGTGTAGAACTTAAATCGCCTGGCAGAAGAACCTGTCAAGACGGTCTTCAACTCCCACCTCCGGCAGAGCTTTGACCACGTCCCGAGAGCAGTGGGGGACATTGAGTCCGAGTGGGCCTTGTTCCACTCTGCGATTGTCGAGGCGGCTGTTGCTAGCTGTGGCCGTAAGGTGGCCGGTGCCAGTCGTGGTGGCAACCCCCGTACCCGCTGGTGGACACCAGAGGTTCGGGGAGCCGTCAGGCTGAAGAAGGAGGCCTACAGGGCGTGGCTGGTCTGTGGGTCTCCGGAGGCAGCAGACAGGTACCGGATAGCCAAGCGGGGTGCAGCAGTGGCAGTTGCCGAGGCAAAATCTCGGGCGTGGGAGGAGTTTGGTGAGGCCATGGAGAAAGACTATCGATCGGCTCCAAAGAGGTTCTGGCAAACTGTCCGGCGCCTCAGGAGAGGAAGGCAGCAACTCGCTCACACTGTTTACAGTGGGGATGGGGAGCTGCTGACGTCAACTGAGGCTATAGTCGGACGGTGGAAGGAATACTTTGAGGAGCTCCTCAATCCCACCAATGCGCATTCCGAGGAGGAACCAGAGCTGGGAGGCCTGGGGATGGACTGTCCGATCTCGGGGGCAGAAGTTGCTGAGGTAGTCAAACAACTACACAGCGGCGGAGCCCCGGGGGCGGATGAGGTTCGTCCTGGGTATCTCAAGGCTATGGATGTTGTAGGACTGTCATGGTTGACACGTTTCTACAACATTGCGTGGTCATCGGGGGCAGTTCCTAGGGAGTGGCAGACCGGGGTGGTGGTCCCCATCTTTAAGAAGGGTGACCTGAGGGTGTGTTCCAACTATAGGGGGATCACACTCCTCAGCCTCCCTGGAAAGGTCTACTCCAAGGTACTGGAGAAGAGGGTCAGATCGATAGTTGAATCTCAGATAGAGGAGGAGCAATGTGGTTTTCGTCCTGGCCGTGGAACTGTGGACCAGCTCTATACCCTTGCAAGGGTGATGGAGGGGGCATGGGAGTTTGCCCAACCAATCCACATGTGCTTTGTGGATTTGGAGAAGGCTTATGACCGTGTCCCCAGGGGCACCCTGTGGGGGACGCTCCAGGAGTATGGGGTGGGTGGCTTTCTGTTAAGGGCCATTCAGTCCCTTTACCAGAGGAGCGTGAGTTTGGTCCGCATAGCCGGTAGTAAGTCGGACCTGTTCCCAGTGAGGGTTGGACTCCGCCAGGGCTGCCCTTTGTCACCGTTTCTGTTCATCACTTTTATGGACAGAATTTCTAGACGCAGCCGTGGTGTGGAGTGTGTCGAGTTTGGTGGCAGGAGAATCTCGTCTCTGCTTTTTGCGGATGATGTGGTCCTCCTAGCTTCATCCAGCTCTGACCTTCAGCTCTTGCTGTGTAGGTTCGCGGCCGAATGTGAAGCGGCTGGGATGAGGATCAGCACCTCCAAATCTGAGACCATGGTTCTCGACCGGAAAAGGGTGGCTTGCCACCTCCGGGTCGGGGGAGAGGTCCTACCTCAAGTGGAGGAGTTTAAGTATCTCGGGGTCTTGTTCACGAGTGAGGGTAGGAGGGATCGGGAGATCGACAGGCGGATTGGTTCGGCGTCTGCAGTGATGCGGACGCTGAGCCGATCTGTCGTGGGGAAGAGGGAGCTGAGCCAGAAAGCCAGGCTCTCGATTTACCGGTCGATCTACGTCCCAATCCTCACCTATGGTCATGAGCTTTGGGTAATGACCGAAAGAACGAGATCGCGGATACAAGCGGCCGAAATGAGTTTCCTCCGTAGGGTGGCCGGGCTCAGCCTTAGAGATAGGGTGAGGAGCTCGGACATTCGGGAGGGACTCGGAGTAGAACCGCTGCTCCTCCGGATCGAAAGGAGCCAGTTGAGGTGGTTTGGGCATCTGGTCAGGATGCCTCCTGGACGCCTCCCTGGGGAGGTGTTTCGGGCATGTCCTGCCGGCAGAAGGCCCCCGGGTCGACCCAGGACACGTTGGAGAAGTTACATCTCCAATCTGGTCCGGGAACGCCTTGGGGTCCTGCCGGAGGAGCTGGTGGACAAGGCCGGGGAGAGGACGGCCTGGAGCTCCCTAGTTGGGATGCTGCCCCCGCGACCCGGACCCGGATAAGCGGAGGAAGACGAGACGAGACGAGAGAACTTAAATCAGGGATGTCAAATTCATTTTCACTTTTGGCCACATAAAGATCATGAATTTAAAGGGCCAGTTATGCAGAAAGTATTGAAAAAACTACTATTAATAGACTAGTAAAATATTAATAAATATGTATCTGCATTTTAGCAGTGCTACTTAAAATGAAATAATTGTGAAAATCTTCTCCCAATGATGTGATTTACGACTATTCAAATAAACACTAATTTGATTTGACTATAAATTGGACATAAATAGAACTTCAAAGTTCTATTTATATTGTCCTCCATGAGATGCTGTTTGTAAAGTTACACAGTTAAAATTAACAATAATTTAGGTTATTTAGCCTGTCATATGAGAAATTAAAAGGGAATTATTTTTTCGAAGTCATTGTTTATTCATTAAGAAATGTTTCAACTTCAAACTATTTGGTAAAACATTTAACACTTATAAAAAACATTTATACTTAGTTTACAAGTGAAATACTTAGTTAAAAAGTTAAATATTTTGGTAAGAAGATACATATTTGGTTTGTAAACTAAATATTTAGTTAAATAGTTAAATATTTCGTTTGGATGCTAAATATATATTTAAGAAGGTAAATATTTAGTTTGTAATCAAAGTATTTAGTTAAAAAGTTAAATACTTTGTTTGGATGATAAATATTTACGTAAAGTTAAATGTTTAGTTAAGAAGGTAAGAATTTCATTTGTAAACAAAATATTTCATAATTAATTATTAATAAATAATTATTTTTCAGAACACATTTTCAGAAATGTACAGTAGATTTAAATATAAATAATCATAAGTTCTATTTCGTCTAGTCTTAGCCCTTGAGCTAGCTGCTACTGGAAGGATGATCTCAGCATCAGCCAATCATGAAGACCTTAAATGTACGCCCGCCAATGGGGGGCACCCCTGTGGGTATATAAGTGGAGCGACTCCACTGTTCGCCTCCGTTATCTCTTCAAGCCAAGCTTAAGAGATTCCTTTGAAGAGTAATTATCTAAGAAGCATTCAACTCACCTACCATGTCCAGCAACGCCAGGAACTGCCCGGCCTGCCAGACGGGCTCCATCTCCAGCGGCGACCTTCACGCCAAGTGTGAGGTCTGTCACGGGGCTCATCACGCTGGCCTGGCTTTGACCCCCCAGTTCTCGTGCCCGTTTTGTGCCGCTCTGCACGTGGCTGAAAAGATCCGCCGGGTCAAGTACTTCACCCCCGCCGCCGACGAGGAATTTCCGGTGGCTGACACGTACTCGCTGGACAAGGCCTTACAGTTCTTCAACATCGGCCAGGAGCCGGCTGGCTTCAACCGACTGGACGATGTCATCGACAGTGAGGAGTACAACGAGGCTGGCTGCCATAGCCCTTCTTCCCTCCTGGACAACATGGAGGTCGATGAGCCTCACTCAGCGAGTCCTTCTGCTCCACTTACTTCTCGCTCCTCCCTGCAAGCAGTTAGAGCACTGCTCCAGGAGCTGCCTGCCATCATCTCCCGCGGTTGCGGTCCGCAAGGGGCTAGCCATGCCAGAAACGGCTTCGCCTGATGCAGATGATTTGGCGGGAATTTTTGGGGCAACACAGACGTGCTGTCCAGACCCCATCTGGCTGCGCTTCCCCGCTGCCATGAGCTGCTGGTCCGCCGCCTTCTCCGAACCTGCTAAGCTCAAGGCGCCAATTTCCACATATGAGCCCATTACGAAGGTTGAGGGCTTCTCCGACCAAGGTTGGCCATCCGTTCATCCACTGGAGCCGGACTTGGCCTCGCTGTTTGGAGCCAACAACCACCTCGCTGGCCCGCGAGCAGTTCCCGCTTCTAAGCATGACCAGCTGCTGACGCGGCTCACCGACCGCGCACACCAGTGCACATTCCAGACCGGCGCTGCAGGAAATAACATCGCCCTTCTTGCCTTTGGCGTTTCCAAAATGGTGGAAGAGCTTGACGCTCCTGACGAGTGAAAAATCATCATTACTAAAACTGCTGATGCCATTCTCAATCTGTGCGCTGCTGTACTCACCGGTTCTGCTCGCATTGCTGCCTGGCAGACCCTTATCCAGCAGGCCTTGTGGCTCAAGGCCCTGCCCTCCATTCCTGAACAGCTGCACAGGGAGATGCTGGAAGGCCCAATCACCTGTGGCGTTCTGTTTGGTCCCCATCTTAGGAGCGTCATCGAGAGGGCTCAGAAGACGGCTGAACTGTCAGCCACGGTGCGAGACCTGGTCCACCCTCGGTCCGCCTCTCACTCCAGCTGTTCCTCCAGAGGATGGGACGCACGGCGCGGAAACTTCAGGCACCCAGCTGCACCGCCCGCCCCGCGAAGCCGGCCTCCCGCTTCGGCTCAACCTCAGCTGGACCAGAGTTGGCGGCCAACGGTTCTGAAAGCAGCCAGCAGACACCGTCTTGGCAGTCACAGTCGCAGGAACCTCGCCGAAAGCAACCATGAAAATGACTCATTGGGGGAATGTGTGTTCTTCTGGCTGTAATGTTAACTCTGTGCATAATTTTGGTTTTGAAATAAAACCCAAAAACATCACATAGAGAGCACAATCCTACAGTCCTCTGCAGAATCCTCTGCCAAATCCTCACACATGTTCCCCACACCAAGCACTGCGACACATCTGCATGTTCCTGCAGTCATATTACACGGCCAGCTGTACAGGTGCGCTCCATTTGCGCACCGGCCCTAGCTTCCAGCCAGGCCTAACACATCCCACTCCCCCCACAACGTAGGGTGGGACGGGATGTCATGGCGCTGTCGCGACCACGCACGGCGACACAGTGCGCGGCTCCATCCGCTGGCACTTTGTCATCCCCATGCACAGGCCCGGCTCCCACTCGTCCTATATCTTTGGACTCCACGCTCCGCGGTGCGGATCAGCCTTTTCCAGCTGTTTCACACTCGCCCTTTCGAGCGCAGCCCTCCATGGGTCGCTCCCAGTTCTCTGGGGCGAGTGACGGTGGTAAGGGCACGAACCCAGTCCTCGATGTCGTTCACGTGACCTCGAACACGCGTCCGCTGTTGGAATGCGCGCAAGAATGGCGCTGCCTTTGTCTCATGAGCAAATGGATATCGGACACCATTCATTGCGGTCACATACTCCATTTTCAGTCCGCTCCTCCTCCCTTCAATGGGATCGTGGAGACGACGTTCACGTCACAGGAACAATCTCAGGCCCTGGAACTGGAGCTGCGGGAACTTTTGTCCAAGGACGCCATTTCCCAAGTCCCTTGCGGACAAGAGCTCTCGGGCTTCTACTCCCGCTACTTCTTAGTACCGAAGAAGTCGGGAGGAATGAGACCAATTCTCGACCTTTCCCTGTTCAACTGCTCCATAGCAGTGATGCATTTCCGCATTTTAACAATGAGGCAAGTCCTAGAATACGTACGCTCCGGGGACTGGTTCATGTCAATAGACCTGAAAGACACATAGTTCCACATCCCAGTAATTCCCAAACATCGGAAGTCCCTGCGCTTTTCATTCAAGAGAGTTCAATACCAGTTCAATCGTCTCCCTTTCGGCTACTCACTAACACCGCACACCTTCTCCAAATGTCTGGAGACCGCTCTGCAGCCATTGCGCACGGTGGAAATGAGGGTTTTATTTTAACTGGACGATCTGCTCCTATGCGCCCAGTCCAAGGACGAGGCGTCAGAGCAAACCAGTAAGTTAATAGAGCATCTGTCAACCCTGGGGTTTTCCATAAATGGTTGTTGGCTCTTTTATGAAAGATAAACCATTCTACATAATAATCTGGAATATTAATTTTTACAAATTAATAACCAAATGTTATAGAGATAAGAAGACTCAAAGGTTGTTTTCATCGATAAACTGACGATCATATCCGTTTGTCTGTGTTTCAGTTCAATGAAAAGACAAGTTTAAAATTTAAGAGTTTTAATTCTTCAATTTAAACTAACGATTTGAAATGACAATCATAGGAAAAACAATAAACATTGGCACCCTTGTTGGACAATCTTTAACAGTTGATATTTTAAGCTTGCACAAATAGACCTTGTGTTGGATGTGCTAAGATTGAGTATGATGTAATTATGAATGCGTGCATGTGTCTGAGATTGCTTCAGGGTGTAATGATTTGGCGTTGTATATTTATACACTGTAATTAGATAATTTAATGATCTGATTTTGTATATTTATACACTGTAATTAGATCTAAGTAATCAATCAGAAGTGGTTGTTTTTATCATCAGGGAGTTTACCTAAACACTGTATGGACTGAGAGACAAGAAAAGAGAGAATTGGGATCGTTTAAGAATCTTTAATTTCTATAATTATAAATTCTTACAATCTACCAGGACTATCTCAATGATGAATGAGTTCGGAATGTGAGGCTTTCTTATCGTAATAAGTTTTTCTGCCTTCAGACGACTTCTCCAGAGATGCCTGTGCGAAGAGAATGCTGCAAGCTGGTGAGTTCCCAGGTCCTGGTCGCAGTAGTGGTGGTGGTTTAGAAGAGTCTGTGTCATGATCGCAGGAAGCTTCCTGACCCACATGAAAGAATCACCACAAGACAGGAGGTAAGAAAATATGAATCTGATTTTATTAAATGAAAAAATAATATTAACGGAGGATGCAGCTCCAAACGGGTGCTGGAAAAGCCAACCGGAACTAAGGGCGAACTTAGACGAAGCGGAAACCGGGTCGGGGTCTAAAAATAGAAACAAACACACGGAGGTTAAACCAGGAACGAGAGAACCAGAAACAATAGAGGGAAGGGAGGTTTTACGGAGCCAGAACAGTGGATGAATGTGAGGAGAGGGTAGGTCAGGTCTGGTCGATGGAGAATTAGGTTGAGGCTGGATGGATGTGGTTGACGAATATCCAGAGCAGGTGAACGGCGGAGAGCAGATGACCAGGGAAGAATGAGTGGCGAGGCTGAGGTACACACTCCAGGACAGAAGAGAACTCAGGCTGAGACTTGGTAGTAGAACTGGGGAAGGCAGGACAGGTAATTAAACAGGACAAGCAGAGCAAGATTGCAAAAATTGTACAATTTCAGGACAAGGCTGGAAGCTACCCAGGTGAGAGTATCAACCGGCGCTGGAGTGTGGACACACCACTCCTTAAATCCCCTGGCCTTGCTGATGGGAAATCAGCAGCAGCTGAGGCTCTCCGACACGCCCACCTGCAATTAGACTCAGAGGGAAAAACAGCAGACTCATGACAGTCTGAGGGGGACTGGCTGGCGGGACTGACGCGATGGCGTCGTCCGAGCAGTGTTGGCACGCAGCCAAACCCATGCCAAGAGGGCTACGTCGATTCTGGGCGTAGCGCACCTCCATGTCGAAGCTTTGAAGAGCCAGCAGCCATGACGCGATCCGCGAATTGGTCACCACACCATCTCTGATGCGCTGACTGTTAAGGAAGGTCACCGGCTGGTGCTGTGTCTCAATGATGATTTTCTGGCCACCAATGTAGTTCACAAAGTACTTAACTGCCCACATGGTGGAAAGCAAAGCTTTTTCACAGTCTGAGTACTTCAACTCAGGCCCAGACAAGAGCTTACTAGCATAGACTACCACACGCCTGTCGCAGTCGTGAACTTGGTAGAGACCGGCACTCAAACAGTGAGCTGAGAAACCAACCTCAAGGTGGAACACCTTGTCACAGTCGGGGAGCGCCAAGCATGGAGCCGAGCACATCGCGGCCTTCAGATCATCCATGGCCCGCTGGTGCTGCTCTGCCCACTCGAATGCCACATCCTTCTTCAACAGATTAGTCAGAGGTCGTGCTATGTCAGCGTAATGTTCCACGAACTGACGCGAGTAGTTGCAGACCCCCAAGAAGCTCCGATGTTCGGAGACGTTTGTCGGAGGGGTGATGGTGGCAATGTCCTGAATTCTGCCAAGTTGAGGCTGCACTCCCTGTGGTCCCACCAGGAGGCCAACGTACTGAACTTGCAACCTGCACCACTGTCCTTTGGCGAGAGAGATCTTTGCACCCGCCGCCGCGAGCTGACCCATGACATGGTCCAGCTCGGACAGGTGGTCATCTAATGTACGCTGACGAACAAGAATATCGTCGACATAGATGAGGGTCCCTCGCTCTCGAGCATCGGGGCAGGCTTTGTTCAAGAAGATGTTGAACTCAGCAGGTGAGTTGGATTAACCAAAAGGACACCGGGTGAAGGTGTACTGCCGGTTGGCAAAGGAGAAGGCAAGTTTGTGTTGGTCCGATTCGTGGATGGGGATCGTCCAAAATCCGGACGCAATGTCAAGTGTGGAAAAGTACTTAGCATCTTTCACACGTGGAAGCTCCTGCTCCAGGCGTGCCATAGGCCACCTAGACAAGGGAACTTGTTTGTTGAGTTGCCGGTAGTCAATGGTTAGTCACCACTTACCATTAGGCTTCAGTACCGGCCACAACGGAGCCGAGTAGGTGCTGTTGCAGGGTCGAATGATCCCGTTAGCCAAGAGGCTGTCAATGATTTTCTGGACTGGTCCTTGGGACGCCAGGGGAATCTTGTATTGCCGCACAAAGGTCGGCGGTGCATCTGGCCTTGTAGGAATCCGGACTTCATGGATAGTGGTCAGACCACAGTCCAAGGAGTCAAGTTAAAGAAAATCCGAGTACTTCAGCAAAAGTTGTCGTAGTTTGTCTCGCTCGACCTCGTTGGTGAGAGCATCAGCCTGGTCCATGACATTCTCAATCTGGGACAGAACTTCAGGTGGCTTTCCGGGTGGCTTTGAGCATGGTGGTGAGCCCGTAGTCGCGGCCTCACCCGAAAGGCTTGCCACAGAGTAGCGGAAGTCCTTGTCAGGCGGCGGCTTGTACGGGTTAGGCTTTTTCACACGCGCAAACAGTTCCCTGGACTTGTAGCTGATTTTAGCGTTCAGGCGCTGTAGACAGTCCAACCCTATGAGCATGGGAATGGGCATGTTTTCATCGATGTACACGGGGTGTTTAAAGGACATGGCCCCTATCGAGATGTTCACCTCAGTCTTCGAAGTCGCGGTTGCTGGAGCGCCACCGAAATCAGTGAAAATCGTCGGGCCTGTAATGAGTGGGGGGGGGGGGGGGGTGAGAGACCCTCCCCCCTTTTGTCGTACATGCTGTTGTAAAAGTCCCCGCTCATGAGCGTAATGTCCGCACCTGTGTCCAGCAGCGCAACACAGCGATGTCCCTGATGTACAGTGACCTCAACTGCGGGCCTATCAGACCCCGTCCTCACGACCAGAGGTGCGAGGAAAACCTTGTCAGTCATGGCGATAGCGGTACCGGGGCCGTCACCCATGGGTGCATCGCCTAACATCGCCACGGATGGAACGACCGGTGAGGTGTTGTTGCTGTCCTTCGAGGTGTTGTTGTTTTCCTGCGAGTCAGAACCTGTGAAAACATCAGCCTGCAGCATCTTCGTCTCATCCGGCGGCGTCTCGGCCAAACACGGGGTTGCTGCTGTGTCGCCCGAAAATCACGCATAAACTGTTTGACGTCCTCGCCGTCTTTCTGAAGAGCGCAGATCATGTTCATCATGTTCCTCATCTCAGTCATCATCGGTAGGAAAGCGCTTTGCATCGCCGCCTGAAGTTGTGATGGAAATTGCATTGTTTCCTCCGAGCCCATCTTCCAAATCAGTAATGTGTTCTTTAATTTTTTAATTTCTCCAGAAACAACCTTACCTGTAGACTTATTAAAGAATTAGTTACAGGGAAGCTTGGCTTTTGAATGAATATTTTGGGCAAAATCGTTTAGTAATGCCAAAAATAACATTCTCTTTTGACCTACCCAAGATGGCGGGTCAAGCTACGTGTCGGGTTACCTAAGATGGCGGATCGCCGCGCATGCGCCGTCCGTCACTCGGCGTTTATCCCAGTAGCAATTCGCGGTGTTACACACCGGAGCGGTTGACAAGAATCACCGCTAATTGTACCGACTGTACTTTGTACCGGAAGGTCCAGCGGATTTTAGGACGCAGAATCGCTGCGTCGGGACGGTTTTGACAGCTTATCGGGACGCGTACCCGAGGCTAAACCGAGGCGGCTAGTTAGCTCTTCGGCTAATGCTAGCTAGTGTCTGGCGCGACCAGACCAAAATGCCCGAGTAACCAAACGTCTTCAGCGATGAGGTAATTAGGGACTTTAGCGACTGCACTTTGGTGTGCAGATGCGGTCCGCGGTCTCTAACCACGGCTTACAGCTTATAATATTAGCGAGTTAAGCTAACTATCATGCTAGCGAGGTTACCGGAAAGGAATAGGCTTTGATCAGTCGCCGCACCGAACGGAATTAAGTCCGACGGGGAGCAATATCTCAGATATCACAAAAAATGTTCACACAGTGTCACAAACACAGCGACAAACAATAAAACAGACAGTTTTCAACGTACCAAGACAGGAAAAATATACCTTCATATGTAGGCCCCAAGATGGCCGCTCGCCACGTCATCTTTAAGGTGTATTGATGAAACAGCGCCTCCTGTGGAGGGTGACGAATGTGCAACCCTCCTTCAAGATAAAAGCTGTCTCTAAGCTGAAGGAGGAAAGGCTCGCCTTTTCCTTTCTCTGAACTCACACTGAACAAAAATCCCAAATATGTCTCAAAATCGGCACAAAGTGTAACAAACTGTGCAGATATCAGGCTAAGCTCGCCAAATTGTAATGATTTGAAGTTGTATATTTATACACTGTTATTAGATAATTTAATGATCTGATTTTGTATATTTATACACTGTAATTAGATCTAAGTATTCAATCAGAAGTGGTTGTTTTTATCATCAGGGAGTTTACTTAAACACTCTGTATTGACTGAGAGACAAGAAAAGAGAGAATTGGGATCGTTTAAGAATCTTTAATTTCTATAATTATAAATTCTTACAATCTACCAGGACTATCTCAATGATGAATGCATATGGATTTAGATGTTTCGTGTTGGTGTGTGTGTGTGTGTGTTTTGTTCAGAATCTCTAGGCTGACATAGCGAATCTGGTTTGTTATGACTAGGCTACCACGAGGCTTCAGAAGCTGATGACATGAGCCGCCATATTGCCGTGACCACGTACCGTAGATGGAGTCTCCCGTGTAGATCAGGAATTGCCAGGTCCTAAGACCTCGGTTGTACTGGAGCTGGTGGAACAGCGGTCGCAGCACACAACGCCCGTCTGAGGATAGCTCCGGTAGCAGTCGGCAGGCGTCAGCAAGTTCACTCTTATTTTGAAGGAACGTCGTCTCAGTTGGTTCAAACGACGGAAATCTCCAGCTTGACAGTTCTCAGCTTAAAACAGAGAGTACAGCTGGCCAGCCTGTACTCCTCTTTAGCGGTCATGAATTGAGAGCTGGTTGAGAACAATGTTGAGAGTGTGATGTAACTCCTTTGGAGCTCGGATCGAACAGAGCTGATGTTAACGTGGAACTCTTAACGTGGAACTGAATATAAAATGGCGTTGCCTTCTTTTATATCTCCTAATTGTTTACCAATCTTAGTAAACCGGATTGGACACATTAAGTAAACATCCCAGATTCTCTCTACGACAGACGAAAGTTCTGATTGGTTGAGAATAATGTGTCATGCATTTCCATGGTAATGTATATCAGTCTGTCTGGTGCAGTCCTGTTTATTCATTTAAACACATAACTCATGACATCTTTATTTCACAGATCATTCACCTGATTATTAATGATCAACAAATGCTTTGATTAGCTTATCACAAATAAAGTACATTGATTAATCAATGAAAAGCGTTCTTCTGTTCTTCTGTCTCTTCTCCTGGAATGTAAACATACTGAACCAAGCGTCCGACCTTGGTGATGTTACTGTGTGAAGGGGCAGCTGTTAAGGGCAGACCATTATAAGCTTCATAACGCTACAAGGGAGAGAAAAGGTGTCTGAGTGAAAAGTGATGTTTTGCAATTAACTTTAGTTCTTATTGGAAAACCTGCATCAGAACGCTATCTATTGTGTTCTGCCTCACCGTACTTAGGACCCCCTTTCAGATTCGGACCTCAGAGGATGTTATATCCAAATGACACCTTGGCTGGCAGAGAAGACGAAGGTGTGCTGACGGTCCAGTCCAGAGTTGACCTCGGTACACATTGCTGAAGCGTTCGGCAGATGCGCTTTCTCAAGTTTAAATTAACTCAGAAACCAAAAGACTCTGGGACGAGTCTGCGTTAGCTGGTTGCATTTCAGCTATTCTGTCTGGCTTGACAGAAATAGCGTGGTGGGAGAAAAGAACCGGCAGGCTTCTTCCCCGTGGAGTTCATTCCGCACTTCCTCCCTCTTTCGTTCACACTCTCGTTCTGGTAACTTACCAAAACCACTTCTCTTCCCAAAGCAAACTTGTTGTGCGTCAGAGCAAATGTGTTTTGAGTTACTGTGAAGTGGGACCTGTGTGAGAAGTGTGAAGGTTGTAACGTGAGGAAATATGGGTTTTCTATCACAAAGGTGGTGCTGGACGCAGCTAGGTCAAAGCTGGGTCATTGAGAACTTTCACCCACAGATTAAGTCCTGAACGCCAGCGAGTCTGGGAGGAAACCATAACATCAGCCACCTGCAGTCTACCAGAAGATGTGTTTACATGAGTTGTACCCAGACCAAGTCAAAACATAAAGTTTAAACTTCTTTTTCTTGATTTTAATGTTAGAATAACCATAATCATTTTGCTCATTATAAATGTGTTTAATCAAATGAATGGTTCTTATGCTTTGGGGTAATTATAATGGCTTAATGAATCCATAATTAGATAGTGTTGAGAATGTTTGGTACTGACCTTCACACTCAAGCACACAAACATTCACACACACCCACACACACCTTCCCACAGTAAACTCCAGACACATTTGATGACGCACATGTTTTGCTTTGAGAAGAGAAAGGTTTTTGGTAAGTTTTCAGTCTTTTAGTGCAGTTCGTGTTGGGCAACGAGAGAGGAAGGACTTGTGAACAACCGCTAACGGGGAACGGAGCCCATGGGCTCAATCCCCCCCCCCCCCCCCCCTTTTCTCTCACGCTGTTTCTGCCACGCCAGGCAGAATAGCTGAATCGCAACTTCTAACGCAGACTCATTACCGAGTCTTTTGATTTCTGAGTGAATTAACTTAAGAAAGCGCGTCGACAAAACGCTTTACCATCAACGTGTACCGAGGACAACTCTGGACCGGTTCGCAGCGCATCTTTGTCTTCTTTGCCAGCCAAGGTGCCCTGGATGAAACATCCTAAGGTGACGTCCCGGGTCCAACAGAGGGTCCGATTTTCGGTGAGGCAAAACACGACAGATAGCGTTTTGATGCATCTTTTCCACTAAACCTAAGTTTATTCAAACCATCACTTTTCACACAGACACCTGTTTCTTCCTGAAGCAAAATCAGATGCACACACGCATCCATCTCATCTCATATCACCAGCACAAATCACAACATTCTCAATCTTCATAAATTCATCAGAAGGTCTATTTGAGCCAAAACAGCATATCAACTGTTAAAAAGATTGTCCCACAAAGTTACCAATGTTGATTGTATTTCCTGTTTGTCAATTTCAAAATCATTAGTTTAATTTGATGAATTAAAACTTTTAATTGTGAAACTGGTTTCCTCATTGAACTGAAACACAGACACTCAGATATTATCGTCAGTTTATCGATGAAAACAACCTTTGAGTCTTCTGAACAATATAAAATTTGGTTATTGATTTATTAAAATTAATATTCCGAATTAATACGTAGCATGGTTTCTCTTTCATAAAAGAGCATAAATCCATAACGCTACATTAATGGCGAGCGTATCCAGTCTTCTATATCTGCGATATGTCTGATTCCTAACGTCTAAAAGCTACAAACAACGCTTTTCTCTGTGTTTCACTTTGATATCTTATTTTGAAAAACCGGAAATTGTTCCGCTGAAGTCACTCTTCCGGGAGACGTCCGGGTGATAACTTGACGGAGAAGAACTCCGATCTCAAATTGACCGCAAATTACAGACCTAACTTTGATTTATCCCATCTTCGCCTTCGGAGCGAACGTGTGAGTTGTGCTTTTGACTAAATTCTGTCCATTTTGACGCGCCGCCGCGTCTCTAATCTAACCTCAGGTCGGAAAGCTACGTTTCCGCTCTGACCATTGCTGGGTGAGCTACCGTGAGCAGCTTATCCTCAGTTCCTAAAATTATCACTAAATTCTCCGAACCTCAGAACCGAGACTAAATTCTCGGACACCTTTCGTCTCAGTGTGTTGACACTGTGGGCGAGCTATTGTGGAAAATACTTCCATTGCATGGGCGACTGATAGAAGCCAAATCTAAACGGAATGCCCGGTGACACCTACCGTAGCTTGATCGCTAGGTAAACGTCGTAAAGCGAAGCATGGCCGTCACGCGTTACTGCATTCAGATTGCGTACGCTTTTTAAAGTCCGTATTAAAAGTGGAGCGAGATGCCTACTTGTTAATCGGGAAAATTTAAGTCTGGCCGCTACAGACAAAGAACGCTAGGCCTGGCCGGAGAGCTAAGCTAGCAAGCCACAGTTAGACAAATAGGGCACGCGTCCCGTTAAATTGTCAAACCATTTCTGGCACAGTCAGTCTGTGTCCTCACAAAACCCGCATTGGCGGTGATTCTTGTAAATCGCTACGGTGTGTAGAATCTACAGTTTGCTACGTTTGTCCGTCTGATACCAACACGGCAGCGTAGGGTTTATTTTTTTTTATTTTTTATTTTGGACCGGTGGACGGGTCGGCTTTCACAGCCTCCGTGCTCGGTTCCATGCCTTTTTCTTCCATCTTGTGAAGTTGTGTGTATTCATTTCTCTATCAACAATTCCTTGTTTTACCCTGTGTCATAAAGTTAAGTAGGCTACGGACAGTCCTTGTTTGTGTGAGACATATTAAGGAATCTGCCCGGAG
Organism: Nothobranchius furzeri; assembly: GCF_043380555.1. NCBI lineage: Eukaryota > Metazoa > Chordata > Actinopteri > Cyprinodontiformes > Nothobranchiidae > Nothobranchius > Nothobranchius furzeri. The sequence goes on along the minus strand of NC_091744.1, from coordinate 50,854,623 downwards.
TTTTACGTCGGCTCAGAAGGTAAAAACGCGAGTTGCTCTGAACTTAATGGGAGATGGACGGGACACGACAAAATCTTTCTTGCACTGTTACACCTGGTGTAAGGTTCTCTGACGTTCTGCTTCCAGAACATGCAGGAGACTGTTCACCGGCCAAGCATCGCTGGTCCCTCCGCCCGCCCGAACGGGCCCGTTTTAGGCGGGTGCCGCCGGTCGGGAGCAGTGGGGACTAGTGGCTGCGGTTCGGTGCCAGCTGCACTGGGTCGGAGGTGGTTCTGGTCTGCAATTCATGACGTGAATTCAAACAACATGCTGTTTACAGTCATAACGCTTTTTCTTTACTTTTATTTCTTCCAGGGGGTCAAAAACCCACCATCAACATCAAGGTTGGAAATAAACAACACTTTCTCTGCTACTTTTAAGCTGAATAAATCTCTTGATCCTATGGTTAACCTCTCTGACAAACAGGTTGTGCTTAACCCTTTGGTTCCTAATGCTTCTCCTCTGTCATTCATGTTAAAGGCTGAACATCTCTCCAGCATGGGTGTGAAATCTTCAGGCTGTGACCCACCGCTTCAGTCAGAGGTCTGTTTTACTCGTCTTTCCGCCTCATGCACAAACCAGCTTCTTTATCGGGACGTGATGGGAACGTCAGCCGCCGTGAAACACTTGTGGTCTCCGGACGGAGCTACCATGCCATTTAAGGGGTTTGTGCCCGGACATCTTGACCTTTATGTGAATGACCTTGTCACTTTTCAGTTTGTGACCTCTGCTAATACGGTGGCCAATTCCTTTCTCCTTTCACAGGGGTGTGACTTAGTCTCGGGCCTCTGTGCTCTCTTTCCTGTGATTTCTCTTACAGGTGACCACGACGACGCAGAAAACCCTGCGGTTTCCAGCAGTCCTGTGGTCAGTGGCGATATTAAAGGTGGCTCGGTGGTTGCTGCACACACCTCTCTCACGGGCTCGGGAAGGCAACCCAGCCCGGGAGGTGTAGGTGCGTGCAGTGATGCTCTGCTCGGGGCCCCTCCTGACAAAGGGGGGGTGCTGAGTGGCTCTGAGTTTTCCGTTGCGGACTTCAACCGGTTCGGGGGAACGCCTCCTCCGAGCGGGCGGGTCATTGCAGAACTCGACACTGACCTTCCTCCAATTCAGCTGACAACATTGACCTCCGACCCGGAGTTAGGTGCTGCACCTTCTACGGGGCGGAGTTCTAGTCAGTCTGTAAATACTCTGGTTAAACCGGGTTTTTCTGATTCAGTGTGGGAACCTCCATCATTCTTGGGAATGAAGTATTCTTGGCTTCAGTTTTCAGGACAGACCATGTTCCTAAAGCTAGTGTCATGTCTGTATCTGATTCTAAACATAGCTAGGTTTGCTTTGACACCCGTGACACAACCATCCTTGGATCACTCCTTTTCAGAACCTCCAAGTCCAACACCTCCAGGTCTTTGGACATCTGAACACCTACTCTTTCAGCACGATTCAGGTGACAATGTGCATCTTCTTGGTAATAGGGCTTTTAAGAGCTTAAGAACTGTTTGTTATGCTTCTCCTGTCTCACAGACATGGCATAGGTTTGAGCAACAAAAGGGGGGTGGAGAGCCTCCTCCTGCTTTGCGAGCATCATTTTCGCATTTCCAGTTCACTACTATTTCTGATCACAACAAAGTCGCCTCCGTAAAGCTGCAACACAACTTTGAGCAGGTAAAATCAGGTTCTGATCTAACAGCTAAACCATCAGCTTCGCTCCAGTTCCAAACGGGACCCTCAGGTAAATTCAAACAAGTTTCCCTGTGGGTTCGTAACACAAGATACAAACAGTTTGATAACCAAATCGCTTATGAGCCTGCTCCCACATCCAAACTCATGTCTCTGTGGGTCCGCAATACCAGATTCAAAACGCTTACTGCACAACTCTATTCTGACCGACTCTATTCTGACCGGATTCTTTCCACTGACTGGTGGACCGTTACAAATTCTCTCGTTTGTGGGATGAATTTTTAACACATGTGATATCCTTTGAGGTTTTTTTTTCAGGTTACCTGCCTCCAGCCAGGGTCCTGTTACTAACTCATATTTTTGGGGATTACTAACCTACTGATTTACATTTTTAGAACTGATTTACATCTCTATCTTTTTATTAGTGCTTTGTGTAGCATGATTATATTTGATTACAAATTTAATTTTATTTTGTTGCTGTTTCCCTTAAAGGGCCACAAGCCAATTTGCCCTTCATTTTCATGATTTTTTTTATATACATGCCTTTAATTGGTGCAGCCTGCTGAGTTTCACATATCAGTTAGGATTTGCTTTCTTTTATTTGTGTTTTCTCTACATCACGTTTTTACATGACACGTAGAACAGGGTGCAGTACATTTCTTCTTTAGATAATTCACAAAAGGCACCCACATTTTCCCAGAGGCACCCATAGATAGGTTTTGATTGATTTCTTTGTTTTGCATCAAATGCTATCTATCGTGTGGGCTGTCTCACTTTGTCTCCTTCTCCGAGCTCGTATGGACTACATTCCATCAGAGGGGTCGTCTTCACCATCCTTCAACTGGTTTCTATCGCATGGGGCTTCGGTCGTGGTTCGAGATGGGTCGAGGTCTGCGCTGGACTTCGCCTGGACTACGCCTGAGGAATACATCACCTGCCCAGCTCCGTGTAGCACACGAGCTGCTTATCCTTTGAATACCTTTGCATTATTGCTGATGAAAATTAACTGCTATTGAAATAGCTCTGCTTTCAAGATTCCCTAAGTGGATTACTTTACAATGATTGCAACAGTTTTGGCCTTAATCATCTGATCAGGATAGACTCCCTTCTACACGTGACCTGTGGTGACGCTTCATCGTTCCTGCCTTCATCTGGGATGTCTACCTTCACGAGTACATCACGTTATTGTGGTTGTGACGTCAGGTGGCCTCTGCTTGACCACCATGTCGTCACAAAAAGGGGGGACTGTAACGTGAGGAAATATGGGTTTTCTATCACAAAGGTGGTGCTGGACGCAGCTAGGTCAAAGCTGGGTCATTGAGAACTTTCACCCACAGATTAAGTCCTGAACGCCAGCGAGTCTGGGAGGAAACCATAACATCAGCCACCTGCAGTCTACCAGAAGATGTGTTTACATGAGTTGTACCCAGACCAAGTCAAAACATAAAGTTTAAACTTCTTTTTCTTGATTTTAATGTTAGAATAACCATTATCATTTTGCTCATTATAAATGTGTTTAATCAAATGAATGGTTCTTATGCTTTGGGGTAATTATAATGGCTTAATGAATCCATAATTAGATAGTGTTGAGAATGTTTGGTACTGACCTTCACACTCAAGCACACAAACATTCACACACACCCACACACACCTTCCCACAGTAAACTCCAGACACATTTGATGACGCACATGTTTTGCTTTGAGAAGAGAAAGGTTTTTGGTAAGTTTTCAGTCTTTTAGTGCAGTTCGTGTTGGGCAACGAGAGAGGAAGGACTTGTGAACAACCGCAAACGGGGAACGGAGCCCATGGGCTCAATCCCCCCCCCTTTCTCTCGCGCTGTTTCTGCCATGCCAGGCAGAATAGCTGAATCACAACTTCTAACGCAGACTCATTACCGAGTCTTTTGATTTCTGAGTGAATTAACTTAAGAAAGCGCGTCGACAAAACGCTTTACCATCAACGTGTACCGAGGACAACTCTGGACCGGTTCGCAGCGCATCTTTGTCTTCTTTGCCAGCCAAGGTGCCCTGGATGAAACATCCTAAGGTGACGTCCCGGGTCCAACAGAGGGTCCGATTTTCGGTGAGGCAAAACACGACAGATAGCGTTTTGATGCATCTTTTCCACTAAACCTAAGTTTATTCAAACCATCACTTTTCACTCAGACACCTGTTTCTTACTGAAGCAAAATCAGATGCACACACGCATCCATCTCATCTCATATCACCAGCACAAATCACAACATTCTCAATCTTCATAAATTCATCAGAAGGTCTATTTGAGCCAGAACAGCATATCAACTGTTAAAAAGATTGTCCCACAAAGTTACCAATGTTGATTGTATTTCCTGTTTGTCAATTTCAAAATCATTAGTTTAATTTGATGAATTAAAACTTTTAATTGTGAAACTGGTTTCCTCATTGAACTGAAACACAGACACTCAGATATTATCGTCAGTTTATCGATGAAAACAACCTTTGAGTCTTCTGAACAATATAAAATTTGGTTATTGATTTATTAAAATTAATATTCCGAATAAATACGTAGCATGGTTTCTCTTTCATAAAAGAGCATAAATCCATAACGCTACAAGGTCATTGCTAAACATCTTCAAAAACATTATTTAATTAAGTACTGATTCATTATAGTTCATTATGATTACCCAAAGCATAATAATCATTCATTTGATTAAAATACATTTATAATGAGCAAAGTGATCAAATGATTATTTAACTTTAATAATGAAGAAAGTTTAAGACTGTTTTATTATTATTAGACTGTGGAGAAGTCCTTCTTCTGAAGCCGCAGGTGTTGGATGTTGTGGAGTCCTTCAGACTTGCTGTCGGCTCAGGTCTTAATCTGTGGGTGAAAGTGCTGCGTGACCCAGCTCTGACCCAGCCGGGCAAATACGACCTTTGGCACAGAAAACCCATACTTCCTCACGTTACACTGGGAAAAGAGCTCCATCCTTCCATCCCAGTCGATTGTGTTTCTCAGGGTGGAGCTGAACGCCTCCCTAATGAGAGCATGTTTGTCTCCGGCGAGAGCGGCAAATCTCACCACGGTGATCTCCCGCGTGCAATCCCGCAAGATCGTGAGAGCCCTGTTAGTCATGAAACTTCTGGGCATGATGGCTGCAGCCCACACTGTGGTGCCGTTAGGTTTACTGCATACGGGACGCCTACAGCGTTGGTTCATCTGCCTCCGGGTACACCCGATACGTGAGAAGAGACGTATGTTGAGGGTTCCCCCTTCAGTGGGTGGGGACCTCGCTCACTGGGGGAATCCCTGCATCCTCTCACACGGGGTCCCCATCGGACGTCCTACGTCACACGTATCTGTGTTTACGAATGCGTCACTGTTGGGATGGGGGACATGTGCTTGTCCCATACGGTGGCAGATCGCTGGCCCTCCCACCTGCACGAGCACATAAATGTGTTGGAGCTTATGACAGTGAGGAATGTGATCAGACACTTCGCTGTCCTTCTCGAGGGCCGTCATGTCGAAGTTCACACAGACAACCAGGTGGCGGCAGCCTACATAAATCGCCAAGGGGGAGTTCGATCCCTCCCACTATTGCGCGTAACCACAGATTTACTGTGTTGGGCACATGTCCACCTGCTGTATATCAAAGCCACCTACATTCCGGGGGTCCTGAATGTGGCAGCAGACATCCTGTCGAGAGGGGGACCCCGCAACTCCGACTGGCGTCTGCATCCTGCACTGATATCACATATCTGGATCAGGTTCTGGGAACCATCTGTGGATCTGTTCCCGGCTCTCGGAAACGCACAGTGTCGCCTGTGGTTTTCCCTGAGTCCCCGGGACCACCCCCCACTCGGAGCGGACGCCTTCTCATACCAGCCCTGGCCTCAAATGCTCCTGTATGCGTTTCCGCCAGTCCCACTGATTCCCCGTCTCCTGGACCGAGTTCGGTCGGAATAGCTCTCGGTAATTCTGGTAGCTCCCAGACGCTTGTCCGCGTCATGGTTTCTGGACCTGCAAGCGCTTGTGTCCGGCTCCCCGTGGAGGCTCCAGTGGAGGGCAGGCGCCCTTCACCAGGCAGATGGGATAATCAAACATCCTCCGGAAATAGGCCAATGGCTGTGGGTCTGGCCGCTGAGCGGTCACGCTTAGAGGCTTCTGGGCTGCCGCATGATGTGGTCGCCACGATTCAGAGTGCGCGGGTGCCTTCTACCATCACATCTTATGCTGCTAAATGGGCAGCTTTCCAGAAATGGTGCACAGAGCGGAATGTTCAAGCGCTCTCCTGCCAGCTGGCGGATGTCCTATCGTTTCTGCAGATGCTGATGGACAGGGGCCTCACATTTAGCACTATTAAAACATATGCTGCAGCTATCTCATCCTGTCACCAGGATTTTGGAGATAGATCTGTTTCAATCATCCCCTCACAAAACGTTTTCTAAAAGGTGTCAGAAGGAACAGACCTGTGTCCCGCCCGCTATTCCCCCAGTGGGACCTAACGGTGGTTCTGCTCTGTTTATCTGAAGCCCCATTTGAACCCTTGGACCAGGTCTCACTCAAGTTCCTGTCACTCAAAACTGCCTTGCTGCTGGCGCTGGCATCAGTCAAGAGGGTGAGCGACCTAACCGCCCTCTCAGTGGCTCCCGCATGCCTCAGGATCAGGGAAGATGGCGGGTCCGCTGTTTTATGCCCCAACCCAGCCTTTGTGCCCAAAAACATTAATACTTCCTTCAAATCCAGGTCAATTTCATTGGCTGGACTTTTTCCTCCTCCCCATAATTCTGATGAGGAGGCGGCTTCCCACCTTCTCTGCCCGGTGCACGCGCTCGCACGATATGTGTCACACACTTCAGGGATTCGCCACTCACAAAGCCTGTTTGTGCACTACAGAGATTCTTCCCTTGGGCAAGCACTGTCGACCCAGCGTCTTTCACACTGGCTGTGTGACGCCATTTCACTCGCTTACACATCATCAGGGCGGGATCCTCCTGAGACACTCAGGGCTCACTCAGCCAGAGGGATTCCCTCTTCTGCTTGGACCTCAGCAGGCTGAGTGAAAGCATTATGGCACCACATCAGCCCTACCTGAATGAATTTTATCCTCTTGTGGATGATATTTTTAGTGGGGGCCCCACTCTTCTCTTTCTGCCTCAGCCTTTTAAGCCCTGGATTAAGGCTGAGCGACCCTCGCTAAAAGGAGACATGTTGGGTGTGTCCATTGGTTGAGCTAACCAGTGTGGCGTAAGCCCATCCAGCTGCACATTATTCCAATAGCAGCTAGCTTAAGGGCTAAGACTAGACTAGACTAAGCCAGTGGCCCCACTGGTTATGTTAGGACTAAGAGCCATCGAAGGCGAACAGTGGAGTCGCTCCACTTATATACCCACAGGGGTGCCCACCATTGGTGGGCGTACATTTAAGCTCTTCATGATTGGCTGATGCTGAGATCATCCTTCCAATAGCAGCTAGCTTAAGGGCTGCGACTAGAGTCATAGAATCTGGGGTTACAATACGTAACCAACGTTAGTGTTTGTGGAGACTTTAATATAGATATTCTAAATGCACACAATCATACACAAATAATCTATTAATTATGTGTTTTGTTAAAGATTCCGTCCAACAATTACACACCCTAACAGGATAGCTATAAATACTGCAACTCGTATTAACAATATATTAACAAATAGTTTTGGGCATTGATGTTATAACTATGGGGTCACTCAACTTGTAACCTTAAATAGTTAAACGTTCAACATGAAAGTATTGTATTTGGTATAATATTGTTATATTGATACTATTTCTTATTTATGTTTGATATTATCAAACTTGAAACTTAGTAATATCCTAAATAATTGTCATCCAGTCTCTGATCACCTTGTTGAGGTCCTCAAAATCTCATTAAATTGTCTCAACAGGAGAGTGACATCCAAGACAGATTGATGCAAGAGCAAGAAAATGAGATGCAAGACAGAGAGATGCAAGAGCAGGAGAGACTTGGAAGAGGAGAGTGAGAGCAAAGGCATAGATTACTTTGCTCACCCTGAACCTGCCATGTTACAAGCGTTCTTAGATTACCACCCACAGCAGAACACCAGCAATGCAGTTGCGATGAGGGTGTTCAGCCATAAAGATGGCTCCAGCAGGAAGTGGCTTACTTATTGCAAAGAACGGCATTTATTGTTCTGCTTTGTGTGTCTGGCATTTGAAAGGCGGACTGACACCAGCACATTTATAACAGGCATGAGTGGTTGGCGACATGTACATGTGCGTACAGAGGAGCATGAAAAGAGCACTACACACAAGACCTGTGCTGAAACTTTTTTCTTAAGGTGCTCAAAAGGCAACATCAACAGCTTGTTTGCTGGCAGTCAGTTGTCAGCTCACAGAGCACAAGTGAAAGACGACAAGTTTTGGAGCATATAGTGGATGTAGTCAAAGTACTAGGGAAGAGGGGGCTTAGCTATAGGCATGTGGAGAATGAGGCTGCATACACTTTGAGCGATAACACTGTTGATCATGGTAACTTTCTGGAACTGATTGTGCTATTAGGCAAATATGATGCATGCCTTAAAGAACATCTGAATGACTGCATTGAAGCAAGCAAAAAGTTGCATCAGTCCATTGGGTCAAGAGGTAGAGGATCTCTCATCACCCTACTTTCCAAAACAACTGTCAACTCTGTCATTGATGCACTTGGCCATCTCATTCAAGAGAGTATCACTAGTGATGTGAAGAAAGCTGGGATGTTTTCTATTCAGCTAGACATAACCCAATACATCACAGGGTATGATCAGTGTTCAGTAATCATTAGATATGTTACTGAGGCTGTGCAGGAGAGGCTTGTCTCCATTGTGAGGTGCGAAGCATTCACAGGGCAGTACTTTGTAAACTTGCTTTGTGGAGTTCTAGAGCATCTGAAACTGGACCACGCCATGTGCATTGGGAATGCAATAGACGGGGCTTCAAATATGCAGGGCCAGTATAAAGGCTTGTCAGCACTTATGGCTGCCCAGTCTCCAACTCATGTGCATATGTGGTGCTATGCCCACATACTGAATCTTGTGCTTGCTGACACAACACAAAGTGTCATTGAAAGTGGATCCCTCTTTAATTTACTGAATGACATAGCTGTGTTCATCAAGAAGTCCTATCACAGGGTTAATCTATGGGAGAAACAAACCCATGAAAAGGCAAGATGGTCCAATATGTGAAACACGGTGGTGGGTCAAGCATGATGCCCTACAAAAAATCTTGGCCTCTTCCTTGATGTAGTCCTCACACTGGAAGCTATTGAAAAGAGGGACAAAGAAAAGCCAGCTGTTCATGCCAAAGCCTGAAGCTTTAAAGAGTCTCTCTTGAAACACGAAACTGTGTTAACAGCACAGATATTTCTTAAGAGTGTTTGAGCAAACAGCTCTTTTGTCAAAGTACCTCCAGTCAAAGGGGATGGATATTCTCTCCGCCCATCATATGGTGACTGTCATACAAGATAGCCTCAAAAGTATCGTCAGGGACTTCCCAACTGTGAAGGAAGCTGCAGACAGATTTGTAAAACAGACAAATCAGAAACTCGAGGAGAAGGAGGAACACACAGACATGGAAGTGGAGGCTGCACTAACTGAAAAGAGAGTCAAGAAGAGAAAAAGCATGGCTGGTGAGATGTCTGAAGATGAGTCGCAAATTAATGCTGAGAAAACGTATGAGGTGAAAGTGCACAACATCATCCTAGACACAGTTATTGGGGCAATCCACAGATGTTTTGACACACATGGCCCCCTTCTTGTGGATTTGGCATGGTTGGACCCCAGAAAGTTTAGCCAAATAAGAACAGGTTCTCTTCCTAGAACTGCACTTCAGAACCTCAGCACATGTCTCCTCAAATTTGACAGCAGTGCTACAGTAAATAACCTTCAGTCAGAACTGATATGTTTTGCTGGACAGTGGGAAAGGCTGAAGACATCACTTGTAGATTACTACAGGACCAGAACAGCAAAAGACAGAAGAATTGGAAGACAGTGACGTTGTGACCAAAAGCTGTAAATCTTGCAAAGATTGCCCACTGTGCTGCTATCAAATTCTCAGGTGCTTCAACCTGCTGTCAGATGCTTATCATCTCCTTGGGCTGGCATACAAGTGTAGGAGCCAAAACTGTGTACGTGAGGTTTAACATCCTGTTTTTCAGTAGGAGCCAAGATGTGTTACATAATTTCCAGTAAGACTAACATTCAGGAGTGTTTACTGGACGCCAGCGCCAGATGGTCCTTGTCTTGTTGCATGGGAAAATCTCTCCAAACAGTTTCCAAATCATGTGTACGTGAGGCCCGTTTCCTGAAATATACAGGAGTGACGTCAGCAAAGAGTATAACTGAAATGCATTCTTGGTGTAAACAGGGCTTTTGCTGGAAGACTCAGCCAGAGGCTGTCTCAGATCCTAGCTGGACGCTGTTCCAAAACTGGTGTTGTATGAACCTGTGTTGCACAATAAAGCCCCACGCTGTTGAGGACAAAGTTGTCTCATTCTCTTGTGTTTTGACAAGGAAAAAAAACACACAAGTACCTGCTGACCCTCTCTCTCACTCAGGTTGCCTGTGAAAGAACATTCTCCACACTCAAGTTCATCAAAAGCAGACTACGAACCAGCCTGTCTGCAAACAAGCTGGAGATGTTTATACTGATGGCCACTGAGAAGGATATTCTTATGTCAATGGACTCTGACATGGTCATTGACAAGGTAGCTGAGAAGAGTGGCCTGCTGAGAAAGCTTCTTTTGTAACCTGGTAAGGGGGAAATAAAATTATCAAAACATTCCAAACTAATGCTGTGGTTTGATTCAAGTTTCAAGAATCAGTTCGAATCAATTCTGATTACCTGGAGTTAAAATCCATTACTGCAATCCCAATCAATTCAACCTGTTCAAATTGAATCATTGTAATCATCAGTCTTAATAAAAAT